>NC_137969.1:4037747-4430247 GCF_963924665.1 Micromys minutus | reverse complement strand
TACTACAGGTATACTTTCTAATAATCAAACCTAGATTATGAACTACTGTTACTCTCCCAAAAGGATCTAAAAGCCTAATAATATGGGGTTGTGCTAGAGAATGGCATTGCTTACTCACAGGCAGGTCGCTCACAGGGCTATCTTTCTCCACCCGTGTCTCTCATATTTGCCAATGACTTTAAGGCAAGAAGAGTTTTATTTTTATCTCCTGGCTGGGAGAAAAGTGAAGCTGACTTCTCCCACTGGAGACAAATATGACTACTGTGTCTCTTACTGCAATTGCATGTGAACTTTCCTCCAGTGTGTTTCTGACCTGCAAGTGGCAACAGTATCCCATCTACAGAGAAACTATTCAATGGAAGATAGGTAGAATACAGCCCCTGGTCCAGCTGAGCACAGCCAGAACTTACAGACAAAATGAAACAACCATGACCTTCACAACATTCTTTCAGGGAAGGACTAGAGGTGAGCACGGACCTCCGATCCAGTGTGAGATCGACCCGTGAAGAAAGCTTTAAATAACGAGCACCAGGATTCCATTATAGCCTCTCTGTTGATCTAGGCTATCTGGATTTAACTTAGATTTTCTTCTTCAAAACATTTTCTTCATGTGTTAAGTCATTCCATGTGTTTGTATGTTTATAATAAAAGAAAGGTGAGGTTTAGAAATGAAATATAATATTTCTGTTTATTCTGGGTTTCCATTTTCAAGAAAATTACTAATTTTCTAGTTAACAAAGTAAGTTAGCACACATATGCATACAGATACACACACACATGCATGTATGTGTATGCATGATAAATTACTTCCTAATTAGAAAATCAGTCATTTTATGTATGTATGCATTCATGTTAGTATGTATGTGCATATATATTACTTACTTTATAACTAGTATTATCCCCAAACCTAATTTAATCTTTAAAACAATTCCAGGAGAACATTATCATCTCAATTTCAGATTAAAAAACTGAATCTCAGAAAGCTTCAATACATTGTAAATGTCACCAAAGATAAATTAATCTCAAATTGAAACCTAGGGTTTTACCACCAGCACACTGCCCATTACCACCCTGTTTTATCCCTTGATTTACAATCTTAGCCCTAGTTTGTCAGACATTGTAATGTCATAAAGATTTGTCAAAAACTTTCCAGAAGTTGGATGCAGACTTTCAAAGGCGGTATCACTGGAATTTTGATGGTGATACAAGTCAGCCTGTACATTATTAGAAACGGTACGGACATTTTAACAATGCCAAAGCTTCCAGTTCACGACTTAACGTCTGTTTCATCCTTTAGAATCTTTGACTAATACTTTGCAGTTTATAAATGTGCAGCCCTTTTACTCTCTGATTAAATATATCTCTAGATATTTTTGTAGATGTTGTCACTGGAATTGCTTTCTGGATCTCCATCTTAGATAATTTGCCCATGTGAAACAGCAATGCCACTGTGTTTTGTTTGTTGGTTTTGCATCCTGCAGCTTGGCTGAATTGGTTTCTCAGTTGGTGAAATCTTTGGGATTTTCTGCACAAGAAGACTGGCAAGTACTTGCTATCTAAATTCCTCTTTTCCAATTTGTACACTATTTCTATCTTTCTCTTGGGTGGCTAGGACTTTTAGTACCACACTGAATATGCACATGGATGTCTTATTTCAGATATCAGAGAAGAAGATTTAAAATATTCTTTGTTTAGCATAAGATCAGTATTTGGCTTATGTTATATGAATTTTATTATATTGACATACATTACTTCTATACCCAATTTCTTCAATGTTTGATTATGAACAAACATTATACAGTATTAAATTACTTACCTGTATCTGTGCAAATAATTATATTTCCCCCTGAATTATATCAATGTTTATTATCTATCCTTGTATCCCAGGAATAAAACCCAGATGACCATAATGAGTAATTATTCAAATGAACTGCTAAAATCAGTTTTCTGGTTCGTTTGGGATTTTTTTCTTTGTTTGGTTTTGACTTTTTGTTGTTGTTGTTGTTGCTGTTGTTGTTGTTGTTTTGTTGTTGCTGTTTGTTTTTGTTTCTTGATTTGGTTGTGTTTTTACCTTTATGTAAGTTTCCTCCTTAAGGACATTTCTGTTTTGTTTTGAGGTTTTTGTTTAGTGTGATTATATCTATTTTTGCCATTAGAATAATAGAGGTATGCTTGTCAGCCATTTGCTATTAGAACAAATCTTTGTGATAATCAGACTAGAAAAAAGAAATGGTTTGTCTTGTCACAATTTTGTGTAGGTGTCACAACATACACAATGTGTGTTCTGTACTTATGTTCCTATGCATAGGATATATCTGTGTAGAAGTTGAACACTGGTTATGAACATATGAAGACCGAAGCTGTTCACCTTTGACCCAATTTGTAAAATATACAGAGGAGAGAACAGAGTTTGGCAGTCTTCCTTGAGAAAACGTGCTTGATGACAGCAACCTTCTCTCTACATCGACCACTTTCTAACCCTTCTATGAGCTATGACCAACAACACGTGTGCTGTTAGGAACTGCCCAGTTACAAGTCAGAGCACCGAGCCTTACCAGTCATTAGTAAGTGAGCTGACGTCACAATTACAGGAAATAATTTAAGAACAAATTAAAGAATATGTTTTGTTTTGTTTTGTTTTGGTAATGTTGGCAGACCAGAGAATTGTCTGGTTGTTCACAGTTAAGATTTGTGGATGGGAGATATCTCTTCACAGACTTAACTTTATTTGTTGTTATGATTCCGGTTTTCTATTTCTTCATTATTCTATCTGGGTAAGAAATTTGGAATTTTTTTATTTGCTGGCAGATAGCTATAAAAATCTAGGTGTATTTATCCCAATTATTTATTAATTGCTGTTTAAAGAAGCACCACAGTCTGACATTATAAACCCTATCACTCAAATGTAGAAAAAATCATTAGTAATATTTGAGGGTTGGTGGGAATACAGCCAACTGTGTTTTTGTAAATTTTCGTGTAAGAACTAGGAAAACTCCTTTCATACATTTTGTGACCATGTTTTAGTTCTCCCATTTTCCAGCCATGCCCATTATCTCCTCCCTGTCTTTTAATTATTTAGACATGCCCTGGGTCTTAAACCAAATTTGCTTTGGGAATTTTATAGAAGTACTTTTTGTCTTCAAACATAGTAGCTCTTTTTATGATTAAAGTCATGCATGCAACTATAAACTAGGCGGGCACTTTGGGTCCATTTTGCATTCATGAATTCCTTCCCATCCTTTAAGAAAAGCCTTCTTCTGATCTTAGCATGACTAATGCATTGTGGGTTGTGGTCATAACACCCAGGGTTAAAAAAAGATGAGGAAAAGAAAAGAAATCAAATCAAACTCCGAGCTTTAGATGCTTTGCCTCAATTCTGTATCTTCCTTGGAGCTCTTTTTAAGGCCAAGGAGGAAAGGACTTCATCACACAAGATTTTCCTGAGAAAAGGCAGTGGATGGAGGGAACTATGGGTTAATGAACGTGAACATGAACAGAATTGTGCGCTTTTCCTTCCTGTTTCCAGGCATTTTCCTTGAGTTTTTTATAAATAGCACAGATGCCTCAGATGCCCTGTAATTCTGAATGAGTGTCTATTTTTAATTACACAAGGTATGTATTTTAATTATATATACAAGTATATCATATGAGATTCTCCCTCTAAGAAAATAATTTAATTTCTTCGTCATTAAATAGAGGGACCATAAAATCTTGTGAAAACATTTTCATCTTAAGATGTCAGGATCTTTTTTCTTTGTATTAAAATATGTGCAGATTATTTTCCTGAAGTTTCTCTAAGTTAATGAAGTGTATTAAGGTAATGAACTTGAACCACAACTTAAGTGTGGCACAGCACTGCAACGTAATAAAAACAGATTCTTCTGCATTAGAGCCCATTTCATTGTGCCTTATGAACAAAATACAGAAAGTAGGAGAGGCAGAGTAAAGGGGGTAAGTTTGGGGGTGTAGAGCCTGGGGGAAGATTGTCATATTAATGAGATTTTTGAAAATATTTTAAAATATAATATTCATACAGTTTTGAATTTTTTTTAAAATTTCACCCAACCAAGTAATAGTTTTCTTGCCATAGGTTATAATCTTTAGTGTCAATTCAGAAAGAAATGTTTAGACTTAATTACTCTAAGCAGAAGTAGCTATGAGTGCTAAAATTATGCTTAGAAATTCAGCTTTTCTTTTCATTGATAACCCAAGAGGAGTTATTTTAAAAGCTGGAAAAATAATCTCCTATCAGTAAGTAGAAGCTGGGTGTATTTTGTGGTTTTATGTAGTTTGCAAAAAAAATGTACAGAGTTATAAAATATATAATATTTTAGTAAATATATAGTATCAATTATTAATTTTATCCTATTTTCAACTACTTCATTTTTTTTTGTATTTGTTTCTCTTGCTTTCATTGGATGACTCCCCATCAACTGTCTGCCGGAATGTTACACTCAGTTTACTTAAGCACCATTGTATCCTTTTCAATACTAGTCAGTGGGTGTCAACTTAAGGTATACAATATAGTCTACCCAATTTTTTCAAAATGTGTTAAGCAGACATATTTAAGATGAAATTAGATGTAAAGAATGATTTTTAGTAGTTTTAACATACATTAGACTAAATGTTTACATTTCACATACATTTGATAGTGTTAACAGTTCAGTCACATGGTTTTGAAGGACCCACATGAAAGACTAAATCTCAGCTCTACTCTTTGGGATTTCTAGCATGAATAAAGAATCAAAATGAAAAAAAAAAGAATCAAAATGAATGTAAAATGAAATAACAGAAAGAAACCATGCATATTTATTTAATAAATTTGAAGTAGCCATAAAAGCCCAGAAAATGAAGCTGAAATATTAAGATTATAAATCACAAATCTTTATTTTACGACAGGGAACAAAGGAGGTTATGGGGAAGGATTGAAACTTTATGGTGAGGTTAAAAGAAGCTGTGGTTTGTTTTACAACATGCATTTAGCTCTTCCTATGTGGTCACAAACCCCTTCAGTTCTTTTTCCAACTCCTCCATTGGGGACCCTGTGCTCAGTCCAATGGTTGGCATAGACCATTAACCTTTGTATATGTTAGGCTATGGCAGAGTCTTTCAGGAGACAGCTATATCAGGCAACAGACCCCCTACCCCCCGCAGAGTTCCCAGAGACTAAACCACCAACGATAGAGTACACATGGAGGGACCCATGGCTCTAGCAACATATGTAACAGAGGATGGCCCTACAGGGCATTAACAGGATGAGAGGTCCTTAATCCTGTGAAGACTCAATACCCCAGTGTAGGGGAATGTCAGGGCAGGGAGGGGAAGGGAGATGGAATAGGGGATGGTTTCCAGAGGGGAAGCCAGGAATGGTGATAAATTTTGAAATGTAAGTAAAGAAAATGTCCATTTTTTTAAATAAAAAAGTTCTTTTACATACTATGTTTCAGGTTTAACCGACTGATCTAGCAATAAGTATATGAAAGTCTTCCTTGAGCAGAAAAATCATGTTCCCTGTGGAATTCTTTCTTCTCTGTTGAAGAAGAAAAGGTGAAAGACTACAGTGTCCTTCTGCGTCTTGTTGTTTTTGTTAAAGTGGGCTAAACTCAAAATAGTTCTTATGCCAAAGAGGCATATCTTGAACTACTATTGTATTATCCTATCTTCATAGATAAGCCAAACCATCTGTAATTTGAGACACTCTAGCTGAATTTTATTACAAGTACCTTCAAAATTAAGTCTGTTTTACAGGAGAGATCTCCTTGCATGTTATCTTTACACAGGCTTATAGATATGTATTATTTAAAGAAACTATGGCCATAAGAACTAGTTAGGACTATAAAACTATGATATAATACAAACCCCTGAAAATTAATGTTTTCCTGTATACCCCACATAATAATGGGTGGTACTTGGAGGCAAATCTTCTGATGGTAAACAGAATTTGCTTCTAAACTTTATTCCTAGAAGACATTTTTTTTTCCTTTTGGTCTTTGTCAAACGACATCTTCTTTCTGAAAAACCACATGAAGAGAAATTAACTGTGCATTCACCTAAATTACTCTAGCAAAGTTCATACCTTTTCCTGCAGTACATCACTTCGCAGGGGTTGTCGGTGTACATGTAGCTGCATTTCTGAATTTAGTCTTGAAATAAAAACATTTCTTTTCTTCTAGGTAGGTGTTAAACAGAAACCATCTGTGAACATTTAACAACTGACTGTTATCATGTGAAAACATGTCTTGATAGTTGCAAAAGATAATTTTAAAAAATGAATTAACCTGTTTTCAGATGATAGACTTGATTGGTCAGTTTGGATAATTTCACAGTAAGTTACTATTCACCCAAGAAAGTACAGATTGGCTTGACTTAAGGCTATAGAACATATGGTAGTGGTTCAGGATGTGATAGCTGTGAGATTCTAATATTTTTATGCTCTTTAAATTTTCTCCTCATTAAGTTGTCCACTATGTCATAAAAACCGGTTTTTATTCCAAATTTCAGAAATATTTTTGAATTGTTTTTATTCTTCTCTTATTCGCAGAATGGCTATTTATTGATGGTAAAGGAAGCAGAGTTCTCAAGAGGGTCTCTGATCATTTACCTGAGCTGCTTGATAAATATTTGATTTTAGGAACTTGGGGTTTTGTTTTGTTGTATTTGTTTCTTTGTCTTGTTTTAAACTTTTTAAAGGATTGTAACTAACAGTAATAGATATTGGTGATGATATTTAAACAATGTAGCCTCTATTATATAGAATCAGGTGAAGATAATATTTTCTTGGGAGATGGATGACATTCTTAAAAGGAAAATGTCAAGCATTTAGTGGAGACTTTCTCATGCAACATACGCTGGTCACATCCCCCCCCCCCCTTACTCATTTCTGCTCTTCTCCTCTTCACTTTTCTCCTGGATCTATTCCCTCTGCCTCTTCCAGAAGATTGGAGCAGACCTCAACGAGACAAAAACCAAACATAATAAAGCAAAATACAAAAAGACAAGTCAAAGCTCTCACACCAAACTGGACAAGGTAGCCCAAAGGGAGGAAAAGAGTCCCAGGGATAGACGAAACAGTCAGAGACATGCCTGCTCACAGTGTGAGAAATACCACACAAACAGCTACAACATATGTGCAGAGGGCCTGGCCCAGCCCTTCAAAGCCCCATGCTTGTCACCACAGTCTCTGTGAACCTCTATACTGGGCATCAAACCTCCACAGGACCAAGGGCCTCTCCTCCCACTGATATCAGAAACAGCCATCCTCTGCAACATATCTGTCTGGAGCTGTGAATCCAGTATTAGAAGGGACAGGAGAGAGGAATGGGACAGAAAATGTAATAAAAATATGTAGCAGTGGGGGATGGAGAACTGGGGGTAACCCCTGTCTTCATTTATTTTCTGTTTCTGCACATATGTGTGGATTCCAAGCCATGTGTGCTCTGAAATAGCTTCTTCATTTTAAACATTATAAAGCCTGGTTACATAAAATATAGAAACTAGTGATAGTAAGAAAAATTTAAAACTCACATTTTTGTAATAAATTTGGGCGGGGGAATGACCTGAGGGATCATTACAGCCTAGATAATAACTCCTACAATAGCAGGGTGTTACATATGGGGGAAATTACTCCTTTGAAAACAAAGTTGTTAGCTCTGTCTATTGTCTCCAAAATTATAAAAGGTTTGTTTCCAATGCAGTAATCAGTTTTCTCTTTTGTTAATTTACATCAAAAATATATGTTTTCCTTGGGCTACAGGGATTATACATGATGTGTGGATGAATAATCTTTGTTCTTGTAGAACTTGCAGTCATTATGTACATTAGTAAAAACTGGGCAAGTACATTAGTAAAAATGATAAAAGATTTAAGGATAAAAAACAAAAATAAAACACACACTGAAATATGCTTATTACTACAGCAAATCTGGGCATAGTGGCACACACCCCCAATCTTAGCACTTTAAAATTTGAGAATTAAAGGTTGCTTAGCTCAAGGCTAGTCTAGGTCTTGTGACAAAGACAGGGCAAACCAAGGTTATATAGTATGATCTGGTTTAATAATATAGTTTGAAAGAAATTATAAAAAAATTTCGATAAAGATAAAAGTAGATATGTCCTCTCTCTAATTATAAGGGTCTATCTTTCCGGGTAGGTAAGCATTGATCTGAATTAGAAGCAAGAAGATGAAATTGATCACTGAAGACAAAAAGAGAAAAGCAGTAGGCACTGGAGATGTTAGGTGAATTGACGTCTTAATGTAAGGTGGACTACGGACTGTATAAAAGGCAAGGTGAGGGCCATTGTATACCATAGTCAGAACAACTAGAAAAATAAAAAAATAAATAAATGATTGAGTTATACCATTATATCACAATACTATCTGATGATGAAAAAAAGATATACCATACACCAATCTGAACATGCAATCTCTTATTTCTCAAAATCTCACAAGACTAAATACACCAGTCAATTTTTGATTATCATTTAACCTCTCTTGACACTTTTAAGCGTAGGTAACAATTTTGTATCTGTTGTTATATGGGTAATTAGTATATATGTAGTAACTATTTATTGTTTTTACTCATTCATCCAACAGAGGAGTTCACATAAGCATATGGTATATATATATGTTAGATGTCCAAATATAAAATATTTAATAGTTTTGAAGGGGATATATGCAGTTTTTCCTTCACAAAGTGAACAGTCTAGAGGAAGAACATTTGCTATTTAAGTTTTAATGCACTCTTGTTAGAGACAGGTCATGTGTATTTTCCATCATTTCTCCCTGTTATTAATGTCAGGGTAGCAGTATAATACTTCTTATCACTATTCATAAATCTTAAAAGTCTGTCAGTTTCTCCAGACAGGCAGATATGTGTAGACATATCAATCAATAGATGGTAGATACATACATAGATAGGTATAGGATAGATAGATAGATGATAGATGTTAGATAGACAGACAGACAAAGGATGGGTAACTATGAAACGTGAGAAGCTCCCAAATTGGTCAATTAAAAGCGACAGACTCTGGGCATCACAAGTGTAGCAGTTGTCCTGTTATATGGCTTCTAAAGGAGACAAGTCAATGCTGTAAATAAATGTGAGCCTGATCCTAATGAGGCAGCTACTCAGACTCTGGAGGTCTATTGGCTAAATCAGGAAAAGGTGATTATTATAGCTACAGAAGCGAAAGACTGCAAATTCATCTTTCATTTTTATTGTTCTGTCAAAGGTCCCTGTCAATTCCATGATATTTATCCACAGCAAATTCTTGAAAAGTCATCCTGAGTAATTAAAAGTCATCACGTACAAGGGTGGACATAGAAAAGGGGAGTTGTTCTCTACTTCCATGACAAATTAGTCTCAGCACAGATCATCTGCAATTCATCAGTATGTAATATTTATTGCTATTAATTCAAAGAATAATTTTTATCAATATGGATTTGAGGATACTTCAGAGTTTTGTTTAAAAATATTTGAAATATTTATTATTATTGTTATGGTTATTATTATTATGCCCCAAACATTAGTCTTTTACTTGATCCATACGTCCTCTCACACTGATTATACTTACTCTCATTGGAAATCCATTTTCTTCTTTCATTTTTGTTTTATTGAGGTTACAATATTTTGTGGTTATTATTCTCTCTCCCCCTCCCCTACCTCACTTCTGGGACATGACATTTTAACCACACCAGGCAACAGGACTCTTTACTCTCCATGAACAACTAGACTCTCAGAGGCGCCTTGGTGACAAGCACTCACTTCACCAGGTCTCTGTCTGATTAGGAATGATTTTCTTGTGTCTATATTTCTCTTCCCTTAATCCTTTTGAGAAGTACTTGCCAGTTCTTCACATTTGTGGGCAGCCTCTTTAATACAATTCCAACCCTTTCCTCCAGAATGTAGGCATGTTCTCCTTTAACTGCATGACATTCCCAAAAGGGAATTTGTTTCCCTTTCATAGATTTAGCTACTTAGGCTTGAAAACCAGATGTCACTTTAACTTTGCGCCATTGTCAGGCATCCTTCAGCCTATCTTAATGTTGCTGCCAGTCTCTGAGATTATGAGAGAACAGAACAGCAAGGAGTATGTAAGGAATGCACTTTTTAAAAAGACTTTTTCCCAATTGATAAAGAATCTAATCATGGTCCTTTTACTGTATAAATGAAAGCCCTTAAACTTTTAATTTTAAACTCAAAATTTTCTTGGCTCACCTAGGACTAAGATTTAATAAAAGACATTCTTCTAACTGTTTATTGAACAAGAACTCTTTTGATCTTTATATTAAAAATACTCCAAGAGGCCAAAAAGATTCGAGAAATGCATGTAAACAGACCAGTATTCTTTAGTCTTATAAAAATCACCCATCATCTTTATTGCCCCAGGAAATATTATGGCTTTTAAGTCAGCAAGCCAGGGTGAGTGGAGAATTTCATTCTGGTCTCCTGGTTTTTCGTATTGAAAGGGGTGTGGATGAAAGCTCATGTGAAGAGTCACAGATTGTTATCCACACAGTTAATCTGGACCGTCCTTACTTTGTGCAAGCTGTCAATGCACAGACATCTGTCCATATAAACTAGAACATGTTTTCCATTGAAAATAGTATACAGCAACAAGAATTTAGTTTCCACAAAGGACAATTTGTTCTAAGGACATAGGAGTGGCTTTGTGGCTCAAGGGATAGCAGGGCAGACAACACTGAGAAATTGGAAGCCTTCCAGAAATTGCAAATCTGTCCCTTCTCTCTCCTCCCCTCTCCCTTGTCTGTGCCTCTTCCTGGGCATCTGCTTCTTGCTTTCCCTGTAGACCAGCCTTTCCTGCTACTTAGTCCATACGGAGCCAGAATGCTGTTATGTGCTCCTCTTCCCTTTCAAGACAGTAACCCTGGCTGAGATTGGAGTTTCTTATTTTCAACTCAAAATATCAAAGAACGTTATTCTGCCTAATTATTTTTCCTGACTCAGATGCACTGGTGTCAGGTACTGACTTGACTTCTGGGACTAATAGGATGTGCCAGATATTCATCAGAGCAGGCAAGCCATTCTAGGTATTAGAGTTGTAAACAAAGTCTTACAAATGTTTAAAAATAGTGGGAAGTAGAAAACTCAGTTGAAACAGACGTAAAAATTGCTGTCTGCAAGTTTCTTCCCACAGGACCTATGAGAAGGTGGTCAAGTAGTGTGGTAGGCAACTATGTATTATTTCTGGACTTTGAAAAATAGTCATGTATCCTTTGTAACTTGTAAGAAACATACAATGCTGTTAATGAGTTCTAATATACCACAAAATATACAATAAAGAGAGAAATGCCTCTTAATGGTGCAGACTGTTTTTATATACATTCGATTCAATAAACACATGTTTTCGAATCAGCACATTAGATTATAAAGCTACTCTCCCATCCCATTCTTTCAGTTTTCCACATATGTAGTATGATGTGATCTTATCATGACACTGAACTGGTCTACAGTATTTATTCTCAGCAATATAGTTCTTGAAAATGAAACAATGGCTTTGCCAGTACACAGCATAAATAAAGCAAAATTGTAACAATGCAAAATATACTTCTACCTGGATGGTTACTTGAATTTACTAAAAGTAAATGATTAGTAATTTTAGTAACATACATGTAAAAATACATACATTGATTAAAATATTTTTGTACACAGGAAAAATTAAAATGTGTATATCTTCTGGTATGCTATACTAGAATCTTGAATGTCCCCAAATGATACCATTTTGTAAATGCTTGGTTTGTAGCCTATGGCACTAAATAGACATGAAGGATGAAGTTGTGGTTGATTGGAAGAAGGGTGGGTCATTGTAGACCTACCCTTAAGGCTATATTTGAATCCTAGTTTGTTTTTATTTTTCCTCTGAGTTCTTTTCCTCTTTGTTTCTTATCCACTATGTCATGAACAGGTATTGCATATCCATGAACTCCTTCCATTTCCCTCATGATATAGCATGCTAGTGAAGAGGAAAAGTGACAAGATTAAGTGGCCATAGACTAAATCATCTGAAAATATCAGCATATGTATATATGAATATACATATATGTATATATATGTGTGTGTGTGTGTGTGTGTGTTATTTTGTTGTAGTAATGAAAAGCATGCCTTATGGTTTTACTGTAGAAAACTGGGAAACCTGCCAATCTATAGACCATTGGATGATAATTTCTACAAATATTACATGAGCTTAGGTAGTAAAATAGTTCAAAATAATAAAATTTTCTTTAGTGAAATCTACTAGGATATTTATAGACAAGTATAAGCTAGTTTATTAAAATGTGACTTCTTTCCGTGTATTTCAAAAGTCATATATATTCTGGTATTGTACTGTTCCTTTCTTTTAATATCCTTTTAAGCTTTCCCAATTTATTTAAATTTAATTAATCTTGGCATATGGCCATTTTAGCAAGGACACAAAGTTTCTAGTAATTGTCCAATTTCATCTCATGTGTTAGGCACTTAAATTAGAAAAAAAATTCAATACAAAATATGTTGAGCTTCAAAAGTAATGACTAGCAGGGATTATTCCGTTGCTCAGAGAAAACTTCACAGAAGTGAATTCAAATGGCTAATAGGGGCTTTATTATAAGCAATAGATCAGTGTAATGGCCATGTGGATGAAGAGAACAGATAAAGGATGGACTAGTTCTCCTGTAATTTCGTAGATTTCTTACTTTAGGGATAGGATGACAGTGCTTTAAGAACACCTTGGTATTTGTGGCACTATTAGGAGGGGTGGAGTAGGTGTGGCCTTGATGGAAGAAGTGTGTCACTGTGGGATTGAGCTTTGAGAGTTTCCTCCCAGCTGCCTGAGGATTCTTCAGACTTCTGTTCACCTTCAAAATAATATGTAGAACTCTCAGCTTCTCCAGCACCAGCCTGCCTGGATGCTATCATGCTTCTTGTCATAATGATAAAGGCCTGGACCTTAGAGTCTGTGAGCCAGCCTAAATTAAATGTTGTCCTTTATAAGAGTTGTCGTGGTCATGGTGTCTCTTCATTGCAATGGAAACCTTAACTAAGACAATTTCTGACACATGAAGACACCAAATTCTTCTTTTAAATGACAACAAACATTAAGAAATCCTATTATGGTGCTTTGAATAAGAAATGTGTCACATAGGCTCATGCATTGGAATATTTGGCACCCGCTTGGTCTTTTATTATGACAAAATAAAATTACTTAACCCAGAAGCTGATGCCAAAAACAAGGGTTTTACTGTGAAGAACATGACCATATTGTTATTTTGAGAAATATGAAAGACTTTGGAGGATTAAACTAGAAAAGTTGTTGGATTTTTTTATATAAATCTTTTTATTGGCTTTTTAAATATATTTACATTTCAGATGTTATCCCCTTTACCCTACTCCCATTCCCCCTCTCCCTCCACTTGCTTCCATGAACGTGCTCCCTCTCCCAATCACCCTCTCTACCACAATGCCTTGGCATTCCCCTACATTGGGAAAACATACCTTCACTAGACCAAAGGCCCCTTCTCCCACTGATAACAGACAATGCTATCCTCTGCTATATATGCAACAAAAGCCATGAGTTTCTTCATGTTAGCAGCTCAATGGTTGGTGTTTTAGTCCATGAAAGTTCTGGAGGGTTTGATTGGATGATAATGTTGTTCTTCCCATGAGGTTGCAACCCCTTTCAGCTCCTTCAGTCCTTTCTTTAGCTCCTTCTTTGGGGTCCCCATGTTCAGTCCAATGGTTAATAGCATCCTCAACTGTATCTGTATGACTCTGGTAAAGCCTCTGAGAAGGCATCCATGTCTGGTTCCTGCCAGTAAGCACTTCTTGGCATCAGCAATAGTGCTTGAGTTTGGTGGCTGGATATGGGGTGGATCCCAAGGTGAGGCAGTCTCTGAATGATCTTTACTTGAAACCTTGCTCCACTATTTGGCCTTGTATTTCCTCCCATGAGTGTTTTATTCTCTCTTCTAAGAAGGAGTGAAGCATCCACATTCTGGTCTTCTTTCTCTTTGAGCTTCATAAGATCGGTGAATTGTTTCGTGGGTATTCAAAGCTTTTTGGGTATAGTGTCCGCTTATCAGTGAGTGCATACCATGTGTTTTCTTTTGTGACTGGTTTACTCAGGATAATAGTTTCTAGCTCTATCCATTTGCTTAGGAATTTCATAAAGTCATTATTTTTAATAGCTGAGTGGTACTCCATTGTATAAATGTACCACATTTTCTGTATTCATTCCTCTGTTGAAGGACATCTGGGTACTTTCTAGCTTCTGGTTGTTATAAATAAGGCTTCTATGAACATGGTGAAGCATGTGTCTTAGTTATATGTATCTTTGGGGTATATGCCCAGGGCTGCAATAGCTCGGTCTTCAGGTAGTAAAATGTCCAATTTTGTGAGAAAGATTTCTAGAGTGGTTGTACCAGCCAGCAATCCCACCAATAGTGGAGGAGTGTTCTTCTTTCTCTAAATCCATGCCTGTATCTTCTGTTACCTGAGTTTTTGATCTTAGACATTGTGACTGGTATGAGGTGGAATCTCAGGGTTGTTTTGATTTGCATTTCCCTGATGACTAGGAATGTTGAGCATTTCTTTAGGTGCTTCTCTGTCATTTCATATTCCTCAGTTGAAAATTTTTTGTTTAGCTCTGTACCTCATTTTTAATAGGATTATTTGATTGTCTGGAGTGTAACTTCTTGAGTTCTTTATACATATTGGATATCATCTTTTTATCAGATGTAGAATTGGTAAAGACTGTTTCCCAATCTTTTGGCTACTGTTTGTCTTTTTCACAGTGTCCTTAGCCTTATAGAAACTTTGCAATTTTGTGAGGTCCCATTTGTTGATTCTTGATCTTAGAGCATAACTCATTGTTCTTTTGTTCAGGAAATTTTGCCCTTTTCTGATGTGTTCTAAGCTCTTCTCTACTTTCTGTTCTATTAGTTTCAGTCTACCTGGTTATATGTGGAGATTTTTGATCCGCTTGGATTTGAGATTTGTAAGAGAAGATAAAAAGAATCAATTTGCATTCTTCTGCATATTGTCTGCCAGTTGAACCAACACCTTTTGTTGAAGAGGCTGTTTTTTATTTCCATTAGATGTTTTTAGCTCCTTTGTCAAAGATCAAGTGACTATATTTGTACATGTTTATTTCTGGGTCTTCAGTTCTGTTCTATTGATCTTTCTGGCTCTTATGCAGGTCTACAGTAGAGAAAATGATCAAGTGGGGCAAAAGCAAATACAAAATGTGTGTGTGTTAAAAAATAAAACAATCATAAAACCAAAGCATATGCTGGAAGTAAGAGTGTATTATTAAGAAAATTAGTGCCATTAACGAGATGTCTAGCCTGAACTGCAATAATAAGATAGGTTCATAGACCCAACATAACTGAATCTCTGCCTTGTGATGAAACTAAAGATGTGTTCTGCTCCTACACAGCCCCAACAACCAAAAGGTGCTGCAAACATGTTGGTAGGGGGTGAGGGTGCATTCCAAGCTGGCAGCCACACTTGTCACTGTAGATCCTGTGGGAAAGACATCAGAGGCATGGAAGATGCAGAAGTGAGAGAGTCACAGATTCTTCCTCTGTAATTTCCCAGAGCTGCTGAGGCCAGGAACCTTATTACAGTGGGATCCTTGAGTGAAGGCTGAATAGGCAAGAGACCTCGAGAGCCAGTGTGTGCAACTGTAAAAGTTAAGCCTGGGTTGTCTTGCAGATCAGAATATCCTGAGGCTCACAGAACTCTGAGACATCAGCTAATAGAACCTGTGTGTGTGTGTGTGTGTGTGTGTGTGTGTGTGTGTGTGTGTGAGAGAGAGAGAGAGAGAGAGAGAGAGGGGGGGGGGGGAGAGGGAGAGAGAGAGAAGTCTGTGCTGCATAGCTTGCTGGCAGCAGGTGGTGGGGCTATCTGTCTATACCTTCAAATACCAATCTTGGAGCAGCAGGATTTCCTGTTTCCCTTGTTACATTTTCATCTTGCTTTGGATCAATATTTCCTCATTTCACTGTCACTTCCTTATGTTGGAACTATAATACATGTTCTATGCCATTATTGGAGGTACATAATTTGCTTCTGATTTTATAGGTGGCTACAGTTAAGAGATTGCCTTGAATCTCTTCAATCTCGTTAAAGACTTTAGGCTTTTAAAGTATGTTCAGACTGAGAAATCCTGTAGACTTTCCAGGTTGAGAGGTATAGACTTTGTATTTAGTTAGTTTTAGTGTCTGATATATATATATTTTTTATTTCAAAGTTCCCTTACAATGCAGTTAATCTTTAAAAGGAAATTATTTGTCTAGTGGTCACTGTCATACAAAACAGAAAGGAAGACAGTATGGCTCAGAGAAGTCAGTTTAAAGGTCTGCTTAAACAAAACGGCAATTGTTTTTGTTTGACAGGTGCATCCTTTCTGGATGCTATAAAAACAAAATAAGAGGCAAAATAATACAGCATAGATGTCAAGAGATACCATAGTACTGCATAGATGGACTTTGGTTACTGAGATCTTTTTATTCCTCTCTTATCCACACCTCTCCTCCACTCTTACAACCTCTTAACGCTAGAGAGGAGAGAAAAGGAAATAGAGAGAAAGCTAATCCTAACTGATTAGGGCATCGAGTTCCTTGGGGCAAGTTTGGGATTCCCACTCCTCTCTGTCTGTCTGTCTCTGTCTCTCTGTCACTATCTGTCACTTTCTCTGTTTCTCTGTCACTCTCTCTCTTTCTTCATTGCACACAACTACTTAAAAAAGTACAAGAAGCAGCAAAGAACCAAGAAACCATCATCTCACTGACAAGTCCATCTCTCAGGCCTGGGCTTTAATGTGCCCTCTGAAGACTCCCAGAATTCCAAACATCACACAGCAGTAGAAACTATCAAACTATCTGCAGCTGGCAAAAGCATGCCTCTGCTAGAGCACAGGGCACATTATTGTCCACTGCTGGAGACAATCTGAAGCTGCCCCAAATCCCACACTTGGGATTAAAAAAAAATTTTTTTTTTTTTGTTTATTTCTATGTTCTTCAAAGAAACCAAAATTCTCACTAGAGTACATCGTTAAAAACAAATTTTGGTCTGTATTTTAATAATCACATATGATTTTTTAACTCAGCAAATTAACACGTCAAATGTTTAATATTCGAGAATTTGTGCTTACTAAAGGTCTTGTTTTAAGTGTTTGGTCTAAAGTGTTTCTCCTTTTACTTTGTGTATTCTATTTCTATCTTCACTTAGGATAAACACTTTATTATGTATTAATCGAGGGTCCTACATGAACATAGCTGATGGTGATAGTCTTTATTTGAGAAATTGTCCGTATCACATGGCCTGTAGGTAAATCTAGAAGATTTTCTTGATGACTGATATGCGGAGAACATTTTTGGTGGTGTCCACTATGGACAGTATCATTTCTAGGCAGTTGTTCCTAGAACAACTAAGAAAATTAATAAGAAAACAGGCTGACCAAGCCTTGGTGAGCAAACTGTTAAGTAGCTTTCTCATTTGGTTCCTGCCTTTGTTCCTGCTTTAACTCTTTGCATGATTTCTTCAGTATGAGACAGATAAAGTTTTTGGTTGTTTGTTTTCATGGGTTTTTGTTGTTGTTGTTGTTGTTCTGTTTTGTTTTCCAAGTCATTTTTGATCATTGTGTTTTCAAAGTAATAGTAAGTGAACTAGGTCAAGAGGTAATAAAATAATCTGGTGGGTCCACTATTTGGGACTCTCATCAATGACTTTCTATTTAAGGGTCTGATAATATGCTGAGTAAGGACTTTCAGTTATATGCCACTGTCACTTTACTTTTGTGTATCTTACTGTTCATACTTTTACTGGTTGCATATGATTTTATCCTTTTCTAAATGGTGGCTTCCACTCTTTATTAGCACAGCATTTACAGATTTTTTTTCCTTTTAATTTGTATAAAAATAATCTAATATTAGAAGATTTTTTTCTTATCCCCTTTTTTAAATTGTATTTTAATTTTGAATCTAAAAATTACAATGAGAGAAAAACTCTCATTTTATTGTAACAGAGTGTGCTGTAATGAGGAAAGCCTTCAATTCCAAACCTATATTTGACAAAATTCCCTCAATAAAACAGAGAATATCAAAAGCCAGTTTGAAAGCTAGCCAGTGTAATCCATTACTAATTATGGCAACTTGCCCTACTGTAGAATGAATGTTAGAGCCGGTATAGCATAATAAATTCCCAAGCATCATATTAGCTTTCAGCCCTGTGGCAGTGAACAGAAACAGGAAAAAATGTTCAAGGTCAAACCAAGAGATGAACAATATTTATGAGACAAAGACAAACTACATTTGAAGTTTGGAATTCTACATTCAAAAGAAGCACAGAAAACTGGAACAATCCAGAAACATTTTTCCTAAGACTTCTGATAAATGCAACAATATGAGCTCCACTGAATCATAGGATCACTGACTCATTTCATATTCCTCTAGAGACCTTTCACATGAGCTGCTTGGGTACAATTGCCTACAATATGAGTTAAATCCAGGAAGCATCTCTTTGTCAGAATTGGTAAATATAGAAAAGAGAGATATACTTTATTTAACAATTCTATCTTCCCCATTTATTTTCAAATTCAGTTTCACAAATGACCCAAGTTTCACAGATTTGACCCAAGGAATGGACAAGTTGATCCATTTGGACTCACATTAGATCATGTAGAGTGCTTTTATATTCCTATAAGTATTGCTCTTATATTCCTATAAGTATTGCTTTTATATTCCTATAAATATTTTTTTAAAAATAAAGATTATTTTTAAGCTGGGGAAGTACCATGCTAAGGCAATAGTATGTCAAAAGACTACTTTTGGTCTTGACCACTGACTTTTATATCTATTAGTAATTAAATATGTAGGAAGATAATTCATTTCCAGCCATTAATTTCATCTCAGGTTAAGTGCTTTGTCTGTTTGACTTCATTTCAAATTATTAGGACCTGAACCTAGGCATCCTTGGCAAAACATAAAACGCCTCAAAGTTCCAGGAGACTAATTAATTTCTTTTCTGATAGAAGTGACCATAGTGACTGAGAAAAGACGATCTTTAAAAAAAAAAAAAAACCTCTAAATCTTCCATAAGACATGGAAAAACAAAACACAAGAGTAAAACTCAGATTAAGAATGTTCACTATTGCTTTTAATATAGTATTTCTTTCTGTGTAACTGATGTACCAGATATTTTTATGATGATATTCTATCTATTGTTGCTGTTTTATGTGAAATATTCTTCGGGAAAATGAACTTTTTGTCAATAAGAATAACTGTCAATAAGATGCCTCCTGACGATCGTCTGTTTCCTCCAGCAACAGGTGGCAACCAAAAGAAAGACCCATGTAGAGGAACAAGTTAACAAACCCTGACACCCTGAGGGACAAATGGTGACAGAGAGCATGAGGAGAATAAATAATCATATGCTGCCAACTACATGGTCACGAGCCAATGGAGCCTGGGTGGAGGGTATAAAGGTTCGTCCAATTCCCACAGCAAATGAGCTTGCTTTTGCCACTTGCCCAACTCTTAGAGTCTGTGTGGTTGATTCTGAGCATTCTCACCCCATGCCTCAAGGGACTTTGTCCGGGTCCCAAACAATAGACCTACAGCCAGACATTATATCAAAGTGAAGCTAAATAAGAGGTGTCCATCAAATCCCACCTCTGGAAGCTCAGGAAACCTCACCAAAGAAGAGGAGGAGAGATTGTGAAGAGCCAGAGAGAATGGCTGCACATTTTAAAGAGCTTTCCCCAAAGACTGCCAACTCTTGGAGAATGTAATTTTGTCTTTTGTTTATATTACACTTTTCTTAGAGTCTGTATCAGAGTTTAGCGCACCAGACCTTCAGAAATATTTGGTTGGGTGTGTTCATGTAGGAATGCATGGCCTAGGAAGCTTAATGCAACTGGGCAAATAGAGTTTGTTTTTTCTTTCCCCCAATTGTTTTCCTTCCCCTTCCTAAGGATCTCTCCTGCATGCTTCTCCTCCAGCATTTTCCTTTTTACCTTCCAGCCTTGACATCCATGCATGGCTCCTGTCAACAAGGTGTTCCACCAATCTACCACAATGACATAGGCAGAGGGGAAGAGGATACCACCTCTAGGTTATATACGTTCTGTTTAAGTTTTCTGGAGAGAATAAAATGCTTTTAGCAGTTTGGGTTTTATTGCAAAAGAACATGGAAAAAGAAAATAATAAACAGCAGATGTAATTTTAAGGCAATAATCAAACCAAGGCTTTTATGTGTGGCCACTGGGTTTATTCTGTTTTGCTTTTTGTATGGTTCTCTTCAATCTGACCCCCAAAGCAGTCTCCAGATGTCCTTTGTTCCTCAGTGCCTTGGTTCTTTTAAGATCCTTAGACAGTCACAGAATATCTGCCTAGTCTTTCCAGTGCCTCCTAGGTAACTCCCATAATAAAATATACTAATTGTTTTGTGATTTTTATGTAATAACCTGGGGCTGACTCCTTTGTCTTTCAAAGCAAAGACCCAGAGCCCAAAGGTCAGATATTCAAACGACCTTTATCCCTACTGCTTCCTCTTCTTAGTGGTGGTCTCTATGTCTTTTCTTTATAAGAAGAAAGTATTGAAATTTTACTAATTTTGCAAACTTACCAACCTATATGTTTATAAGATTGCTTAATAATATTTAATGATTCCTAATTTCTCTAATTTGGCTGGAGAATTCTCTTTTAGCAATTCCATAGAACCATGAGCAACTGGGTGATACTAACACGCTTATGCATGTCTTTCTAATGAAGCTAATTTGCATTTCTGTCCTTTAAATATATGCTTAGACCAGATGAATAGAAACATCATTGCTCTGTATAATTTCTTCTTCACTAAGAGGCTTAATGAAGTAAAAAATCAAAATAACTGTGTAGTTCTAAATTTGCTTAAACAAATCAACCTAAGAGACTGAGGAGTACTGTTGTTACCAGCTCAAAGCTAGAAGAAATCAGCATTAATGAAGAGGTATTTTATTGTATCCAGACCTTGGAAACGCTCTTAAAATTGAACTTGTAAAAGACAGGAAATATGTTATTAGATTGAGAAATTTTACAATAAAACCATGTGCTATGTATTCTAAAAGATTCCGTAGTTCTCCCATTAGATTACATAGTATACATTTCAGACAATGTTTTTTTTTTTTTGCAGTTTGAAATCTCTGCATACTCAGTCTGATGGCTGTCAACAGTTTTAAAGCCTTCGATGTAGTTCTGGGAGAAGTAAATCGTACTTATGGGAAGCCGGGAATCCATCAAGCAGTTAGAAGTGACTGGGCAGAAAGAGCTCCAGAGGGCGGAATTCCCTGTGTCTGAGGGTGTGGTACTCGCTATTCAGTTGATCTGAAGGAGACCAGAGGCTCCTGGCTGCAAGCCCAACCTTTTCAAAGACAAAAAGAAACCAGTACAGCTCTACTTCCGAGTCAGCCCAAGAGCACACACAGTCTGTGCCTCTGCCTTCAGCAGTCCTTTTATATTTTCCCCAAATCCCGCTGAAAACCTAAGCATGAAAATGAGCATCTCCTAAAAGGAGATCACAGAAAACCTTTTGGACCGGTTTTTAAAAGCCGAGGGACGGGTGAGGAAGCTGAAGAGAAAGGAAGGAAAGGGTAGATAGAAGCTACCAGCCTTAGGCTTGGGAAAAATAGAGCAGAGGCACCGAGCTGCTCTTAGCGGTGAGTCAGAGAGCAGGTAAATCGGAGAGAGCAAATGTCTTCGCATCATTTTCCCCTGTGTGGGATGCGGATGCGGACGTGTGCTCTACCACAATCGTGTTCTCACAGGGAAACTGAGAGCAGGCTGTAAAAGACCAAAACAAACTTGAGGGTTTGTAGTGAGTTTTACTTCCTCTGAGTGACCAAGTCTTCACAGAAACTCAGAGAGAGGACAAAATATTTGAATGATCTAAAAGACGAAAGGCCCAGGGCTATCTCTCAGGAAACTTGTACACTTTATTTTTATTTACTTTAAGATGTTAGTTTTGGCAGTCCCCGGTGCAAGGTGGCCCTGTTCACCCTCTTCTTAGATTCCTCCTGCTGCCTCCCAGCCAGTCTGGAGAAAGCAGCTCTTCCCTCTTCCCTGATAACCCCCTGCTGCGGACTCCTCCGTGCTCCCCTCCCCCAGCCTGTTCACCTACTTGCAGGGATGCACTGGAGAATGCAGCTCTGGCTTAGGCTGCCAGGGATACAATACAATGACCATGACAGACGACATAGTTACATGGTACTTTTCACCCTCCTCTGACTCTTGGTCCCCTATTCCATGGTGTTGGCTGGGCCGTGATGGAGGTGACCCCAATGTCTAGTTTAGATCTGAGCATTCAGGAGCTACTGATTCTCAGTTCTGGTCTAGCCAGAAAGTAAGCTTCTCTGAACAAGGCTAAGAAGGTAGTTGTCGACGTCTATTTACCATGGTATCCGTAGTAAGCTCCTGGTCGTCCTCGGGCCTCTCCAACCGTAAGATCTGACTAGGTTTATAACACCAGGTATATACTTTTTCCTGTTTAAAGAGGCTTAAATTCTGATCTAAAGGTAATCGCTTACCTCCGGAACAATCATCTCACTATTATGCCTAAAAGGTTAGTGTTGTAGAATTCAGGGTTTAGTGCTGGGTACAATTTTGATGCCTATTTTCATGTGCAATCTGTATCACAGTCACCCTATGAATGCCACCCTGTGGGAGCAAACTTCCAGCTGAATTCCATCTTAGAATATCTACTTCCTGGATACAAAGCATATAGTGTTTTAATCATGTGTCTCACAAAGAAAGAGAATTTTCAAAATTAATTAATAAATGAATGAAAAAACTAGGACTCTGGGACTAGCATTAATCATCCATTGCACCCCCCAGACTTAAATCATGTCTTTTAACCACCACCTAAAATGAGAAAGTACCAAAGCAAGTTTAACATTTTGTCATGGAAAGCCTTTGATAGCTAGAATTTAAGAAGAGGACATTCACTGAAGCGCAGGGTTTTCAATACACTTGTTAGTGACTCTTGTGTTCAGCAGATTACAGCAGATTCCTAATGATGCGGAGGTTCAGTTTCTGTAGGGAGCCAGGGAGCTCTGCCCTGTTCAATAGCCACCCAGCATGCCCCTGACTATGACCTGCTGTGTTCACAATGCATGTTCTTTGCTACTAAAGGAGCCAGGTGTATATGGATCAAGGCAGATGATAGGTCAGTAATGCCACTTTAGTATATATGAAGGACAGCATGCGTTCTTATATTGAAAAGTAAAGAGATTTATCAGATACCCAGTTGTAATTGAATACTTGGGATAGATTCAACTGAGTTTGGGCAGTCCCCATGAAGGCTAATGGTGGTTACTGAATTTATGACCATGTTATGATCTTGTTTTAATGATCTTAGTGACTAAAAAAATGTTATCCTGTTCTTCTGTGTGAAAGCTGAATGTGAAAGAAATGGTCACTACCCTAATAGTTTGTACCTTATAGTCTGACTTTAAAAATATAATAATGAAAGTGATTTTATAAGGCATTTTTATTCATATGGGCCTATTATCCAAAATAGTAAAGACAAACAAACAAAAAAATCATAGTTTGGTTTTTTTAAGCATCTGATGATAGAAAAATAATCAAATGAATAGAAGTTAATAATAATATCTACCACTTTATTATCATAACTCTTGTTTTAAGTTGTATTCCAAAGAAGGTTTCTGAAATAAACAAAGAAACTTGAATTTCACTCTGATGATGAAAACAACTGGGAAATTTAGCCCTCCAAATATGAGTTAAGATTTTCCTAATGTGTACGCTCAGGGCATAAACAGTAAATCACACAACTATCTCAATTATCTGCAATATAAATTTGTCATGCAAAAGTGTTTTATTTCCACTATATTTAAATTTTATTAGTGGAAATTGATAGATATGTAAAAGGCTATCCCTAATAATAGAAAGAACAGAAAACTGAATGCTCTCTTACTTTATACCCATTTCCACAACAGAAAAGTAAAACTTTTCTCTTCCTTAGGTAAACTTTATAGAAGGCACTAAACGGACTTGAGTTTACTGTGCATCTGAACAGAGCCATTAAAAAAAGTATTTGCTTAAGTTGCTGAATTTTATGTAAATGAAAGCAGATGAGGTTAAAACAGAAATAAACAGTAATTAAATTACCCAGAAATTTCTGGATGAAATAAAAGCATTCTTTACAGTTTCTAGGTAATGGCAAATGTGTTCCTGGCAGGCAGGAAAAGTATAATTAACGGCACCGCGAAGCTTCTCTTTCTGTTCTGTTTGGCAATTGAGTCTAGTAAGTCGAAAGCTGTTAAGTAGAGTATTTGGGTTTCATATTAATTTGCATTTCACTCCATTGCTCTTTACTGTTTCGTAGGCAGGAAATAGAGAGGTCTGGGTTCAACAAAACAAATTACTGTACAAAATAAGAAATTGCTGCTCAAGCAGCTTCTTGTTTCTACTGTGTATGTCATGCTGTGAGCAAAACGGAAGGGGGAAAAAAGAAAAAAAAGAAAAAGAAGTGTTGAGTCTTCAGAGGCATTTCAGCACCAGATCCACACTATCAAAAATAGTCCTCAAACATGGTGAGAGTTATCTAGAAATTCAGCAGTTTGCAAACAAGTGCACTAGGGAGTATTTTTTTCACACTAAAATATTTTTGCTACACATCAGTAAGTCCTTGAGGAGAGCATGCTGGTTCCAAAGGCCTGCAGTTTGCTGGGGATATAACAGAGCCATATTTAGCCACAGCTCACAGAGATACGGTGCTGTGGATGTGTGGATGCTCCTTGTGGTGACTGCCCCATTAAGCCCAGAATGGCTAAACTACTGGGATTAGTAATTAGGCATTCATGTGAATCTTTCTCTCTCTCTGTCTCCCTCTCTGCCTGTCTGTCTCCTCTCTGTTGAGAGAGAGAGAGAGAGAGAGAGAGAGAGAGAGAGAGAGAGAGAGAGAGAGAGAGAGAGAGAGAGAGAGAAAGACAGAGACAGAGACAGAGACAGAGAGACAGAGACAGAGAGCTGAGACCAGGGCCCTCTCGAAGAGCAGCCAGTGATATTAACTTCTCAGTCATCTTGGCAACCTTTAAAAAGACTTACTGCTAATTTTATTTGTGTGTGTGCGTGCGCTCGAGTGTGTGTGTGTGTGTGTGTGTGTGTGTGTGTGTGTGTGCGCGCGCGTGCACACATGTATGCACACATGGTTACATGTGACAGGCGGCAGGGCATTGGATCCCCTGAAGCTGTATTTTCTGCTAATTTGAGACACCTGATACAGATCCTAGAAAGTGAATTCAGGTCCTCTGCACTTCAGGCTCTTAACCACTAGGCTGTATCTCTAGCCCTGCATTTTCTTAACTCCTGATTCTTTGCTATTATTTATTTTTAGGAATGTTAACATATGGTTAAGTATTGATCTCAACTTCTAGAATCTAGAATCACTGAGGAAGAAACCTTTAAGGCACACCTGTGAGAGATAATGTATGTCAGGGTAGCTTCTAGGTATGCTAGTGAAGGATGAACAAGCAGACTGGGTAACAGCATTATTGAGCTGGAAATCCTGGCCTTCAGGAAAGGAAAATGCTGTCTGAATGCCACAAGTCGTCTCCCTGTGCTTTCTGAATGGGAAGGTATATAGCCAGCTTCCTTAAGTTGTTGTGCTAATGGCTTCCATGCTCTGGAACCAGGAGCCCAAATACGCCTTTGTTCCCTGTCCTTCAGTAGTTTTTGTCCGGTAGTTTATTACAGAAGTTCTACATAAGACACCCATTATTCCTCAAGAGTCAGATCACTCAATGTAAGATTCCCTAGCTACAAAAGATCTTGTCTGTGTATGTGAACATGAACATTTCGCTTATGTATACCTATGCCTGCAAGTATGGGTAATCAGTCTTCTTGGTTACTGATGGCAAAAAAAGAAAGAAAAAGAAAGAAAGGGAAGAAAGGAAGGAGGAAAGAAGGAAGAAAGGAAGAAGGAAGGAAGCAAAATGAATAGAATTTATTGCTTATACCCATTAATTAATTCTTTGTACCCTTAGGAACAGCGGTATTTTGTACTGCTGTTCTTGAAACCATTAGAATGTTTTGCTAGTGAACCTGTGTTAATTTGCATAGACCTATGAGATAACCTAAAATATTTTGATTATTTGAGCACTGACACTCTTACTGTATATGTAATTTTCTTCAAAGCTTATGAAAAGGATACATAAAACTGCAGCTTTACTAAGCAAAAAATAATAAATAAATAAAATCCATATTGAAGACGCTTTAGTATTGGCTGTCCTCTGGATGCCAACCAAAGTTATTTAAATATTTGCTCCTTAGTGAAATGAAATGACATGATGCTAATTCACTCCCAATTCTTGTTTACTATGTTTCAAAGCAACTTTTTAATATGTTCTCTAATGGCTTCTCTGGAACTCTTGTGTTGTAATCTGTTTTCTTTTTCTTTTAACTGGATATAAATTAATAAGGTAAATGATGAATGAGTTGTTAGGTTCCCTCTGAAAATCTTCCTAGTGACTTGTTTGAGAGTTTGTCTGTGCCGTTTTGTGACTACTCCAACACCAACTACAAATCACTAAATACATTATTTTTAAAAGTTAATAATTTAGCATGGTTTCTCATATATAAGAACCTGGGAAGGAAGATCATTTGTAGTTTTAGTGTTTTCTTGGGACATAAAAATAGAAAGACAAATGTATATAAATACTTAACATGAATCGGTTTTCTGGCTGTACTGAATGAGAATTTGGTTTGCCAGAATCAGCTAAATATATACAAGTCAGTTAGTAATCTGTCTTTTTTTTTTTTACAACTTCATTTTTTTAAAAAAAAAAAACAGAGGTACATGTACAGATTATTAAAAGCATTTTAGCATAAATATATATGAATATATTTTTGTCAGTACTTGATTTTTTTAAAGATTGATAGTATGCATTGAAATCTTACTATTTACAAATATCATACAGTATATGTAAAACAAAACCTAACATGGAAATAGTCAAAGTTTTCTTGTAGTGTAAAGATTAAACATAATGATTTTTAATTACCAAAATTTGCCACAAGGCTATCTTCTTAGCTCTTGAGTTGTTAATGATTTAAGGCCTAGGTGTACCCCACTCTGGGAGGGTGCTATACACTTATTATTATTTTTTTCTAAGAAGGACTGAGGCTTCCATTTTCTGTCCTTTTATTTATTTATTTATTTATTTATTTTGAGCTTCATATGGTATGTGAGTTGTTTCTGGGGTATCCCAAGCTTTCTGAGGCTAGTGTTCAATTATCAGTGACTGCATATTGTGTTTGTTCTTTTGTATCTGTCTTGAAGGGAAACTGTGGACAGCTACTTTGTTTATGTGTTCTGTTTCTGTCCTCTAACCCACCTTTACTTTGCCATCTCTATTTTCAGTGACCATTAATAAAATTAATGTTGTTACTTCCTTCCAAGTCCTTTTTGCTCTGGATTTGCCATGGGAGAGGTTGAGAGCAAGAAGGTGACTAATTGCCATCTCTAAATTTCAACAGGAGTCAGAACCCTTCACCTCAAGTTTCTTCCAGCTGGAGAAATTATTTCCTCCAATTTCCTCGAGAGTGTCGAGGGCCACACTACAAAATGAAGATGGCATACCTATTGGGAAAGAGAACATCACAGAGATTATGAAGGTGCATCCTACTGTGTGAACAACTTTTGTTCTTTACTTTTTTTTTTTCTTTGAAAAGGATCATTGCTAAAATGAGCCCTAGCCCTTGTGTGCAGCAGAGCTAAAGAGATTTTATTTGATTAACCACATTCTGAGTCCTAATTCCATGCATCATCTCTTTTTACTTATTTTTTTTTCAAAAGCTAGCTAAATGAACTTCTTAAAAATGTATAACATTTGCTTAGGGTAAGGGCAATTCAACAGTCCATTATTAATTTTAACAAAAGTCAAGAGAAAGTTTTGGGATAGAAGGCCCATTTAATTACCCTTCTATTTGGAATATTACCCCAATGATTATTTAAAGATAATGCTACATGGCCTTATTTTTTCTTTAATTATGATCAACAATGACACAGTCAGTACCAAGAGGATAGTTAGAGAAAAATGGATAATATCAGAAATGTAAATACAGAGAATATCCAATAAAAATAAAAATGAATAAATCCTACAATTTATTAACATTTTAATAGGAAAATTATAGTTGTACTGGGGAATTAGAAGGCCTTTTCATATATGTAATCAAAGTGAACATTTTAAATAAAGTCAATTAACATCTTAAAAAAGAAATGCTGACTGAATTCCCATGTAAACAATGCATTGTTTTAAAAGTATGCTGAAATAAAGCTTCAAAGGGTTTGGGCACTTTGCAAATACATCTATAAATGCATATCAGAGTCTTAGCTTTGTTTCTATATATATGTATAGCATTTCTGGTCAGTAGCGTAGAATAATTTATACTTATATGTTTAATACATCTAGAATAGATACTCTATTTTGTTTAATATGTCAAGTATAGATATCCTATTTTATATGAAGCATTTGCTTCCTCATTCTCTGTTTTATTTTATTGAACAAAATGAGAATAACTTGAAAAGGTACTGAATTTACATTCCTGTCAATCACAGTGATTTTTCCAATGATGAAGATGAGAATTTCTGTCAAGGAAAAGCTTTATAGTTTACATTTTCCATGTGTCCTACTTTGATCATGAACTGTCTTGGTTATAGCTGGACTAAGTCACTAATAGAATGTGGACAGGATAAATATATTGCTATTTTTATGCTTATGTTTGAGACTTATCATTCAGGAGAAGTCAAGTGCCATGTTAGGTGGACATTACTGGAAGGTCCTTATGTAGAAAATTCAAACCCTACTTCCTGTAGACTGAAGCAACATTCCATTAGACTGAAAACGCCCTCATGGGGGTGGACCTTCTAAGTTCGGTGAAGCTTGCAGGGATTTATTACCCACAGCATCTTTATTGCACATGTTTATGGAAAACCTTAATATGAAGGTGGTACCCTGAAGAGGTCTACATTCTAGCATTTGTAATAAGTCCTCTTTTTATGTCAGAAGAGACTCAGATATTTCTACCATCCTACAATTTTACATAGAAGAAAGTAAAACTATTCATTTGAAGGAAGAACCACGAGCCAAGTGAATTATTATTGCCAAGATTTTGAAAGATAATGGATGTAAATGCTTATTAGATTAGAAAACTTTGAACTAATAAGAACTTGGACTTGAATCTTGTGCCATAACAGGCACAGAAGCATTTCAGTTGGAGGCAGGTGGAGTTTTCAAGTGAAAACTCTGGCTATCTTCTGGGGCAGAGGATAAACAATGATCGGGAGGATAATATTCCTTTACTAGCTGGCACACGTTTGAATCCCTGAAATGTGTGACAGTTTTCTCTTATATAACAAGAGCAACTTTTCAGATGCAGCAGGGGGTTAAGTGTATCAATGTGCAGAGATCATTAAGTTGTCCTCAGGACAATTCTGAAACAGAAGGCAGGCAACTTTCACAGAGACTGAGGATGTGTAAAGCCTGCTTTGAAGATGGGGGCAAGAACCTTTATGCAGAGAATGCAAGCCGTCTAGAAACGGAAAAGACTGTGAATCCGTCTGTTAGAGTGCTCAGAGTGAGTTTAAGACCTTTCTATGGAGAGGCACCTCCTGTGGAAAGAAAGTCCTGTTGAAAGCTGCTTTCTATACCTCTAACACAATAGATTATTTTAATCTTGATCGGTGATGCTCTCTCTAAGGACTTATGGTGAGAACTACTTCTGTGTACATAGTCCCCAAAGAGCAGTAATCATTAAGGAGATTGTGACACTAGCCTTGTTTCCTATCATCTTGCATAACAGCAAGATGTCAAGTTCAAACACGAAGTCCAGGAATTCCCTTTACTCTCTTCAATGTTAAACCATTGCATATTCCACACGGGAGAAGACACTTCTAATTACAATTAGCTGTTGGATGAATGATACACTTTTACTGAAATTTGAATTTGCTAAGTAAGCTTGTGTGTGTGTGTGTGTGTGTGTGTGTGTGTGTGTGTGTGTGTGTGTTTTGCTAAAATATCAGCTGTTTGAGAAGAGATTGGGAGACTTGCATTGTTTGGATTTTCCAAATCTCTGTCATCTCCAGACCCAGCTTGTGTTGACTAAATACTGTTTACATCAGTTAGAATTTCAGAGTTCCTTATTGTCCTTTCAAAATTGTGTATAAATTACATAAAATAAAAGGTACAGGTCTGTATTGTGACACAGCCCTCTAAGTCCAGCACTTGAGAGACAGAAACAGTGGCAAAGGCAGAGGCAGGCAGAACTCCTTCAGTGTACAATGACAGGCCTTCAAATGAAATAGTTATAATAATATAATAACATAATTATTATAATATAATAAAAAGCACACATTTTATTACATGCTATGGCAATGAAGAGTTCAATAGTTTCCAGAATTTTCCTTCTGTCTCTTTTGCCCTCAGCTCCCATTTGTCAACAAATATTTCCTATTTTAACAAGATGTTTATTAGCAGCAGGGTTGTCATGGTGGAATGGCAACATCAATTGTTTATCTGTGTTTACAAGTTGTGATGATAGATGCTCATCTGACTTTATCACAAGTTGATAAAATTATCTGAAATCACTCCAAAGAATTTCTGCCATTTTCCATCCTCGCCAGCACTTTGTTAAAACGGCATTTGCTCTGTCCTTGCCAAATTTCTGTAGAAATTCCACTTTTTTATTTCGACTTTACTGAAGATGTTGAAGTGGCTTCTCAGTGTTGCTTTAAATTTTACCTCATGTATACTTAATTCTGAGGAGATTGTTGAGGATATCTGTTTATCTTCTACTTCAATTATTAGCTGAAGTCTTTTGTTATTTTTTTGCTAAATCATTTACGATTTTATTATTGCATGAAGATTATTTCTAAATTTTGAAATTTATATTTGTGTTTTCTATGAATTTGTTAGTGAACAGCCCCAGTACTTCAGTGATCATAAAAACTTTAACTTTGATGTCAGGGCCTGTCCTTTAAAGGCATTTGCTGACCGAGTTTGTTATGGAAGACTCACCAGGTGTGAGAGGTAACTCATTTCTGCAACTTGTCCCTGATCTCAGTCATGAAAGTAGCATAAATAACCAACTATTAAAAACAAAAAACCCACAACAACAACAACGAAATCAACACAGCAGTTTTAATGAAGGCTATTTTCCATTTGACTTCCTCTTTTCTTGTCATCATTCAACAGTGTGCCTATTTTTACTTTAGCTAAATAGAGCATTTTAGCTATACAAAACATGGTTTCCTCGTTAATATACGTAGAGAATGTAGTACAATTTCATTCACTCCTCCACCCAACTTTCCCTACTCCCAACTCTCACTGATTCCTTCCCCTTCCCAGTCGGTCCCCCTTCTTTGTCCATATTCTTCTCTAGGTTCCATGTACAAGAGGTAAACACATAGCACCACCTTCTCTGCTTCTGGGTTATTTCCTTTGGCACGATCATGGTACACAATCACATGTCATGAATCACATCTGCCACCTGAGTCAGTAACCCTCTTTTGAGGCAGTGTCTCACTATGTTACTTTGGCTGGCCTGGAGTTCACTATGTAGACCAAGCAGGTTACAGACTTACTGGAATCAGTTTGCCTCTGCCTCCCAAATGATGACATTAAAGTGGTGAATGACCACATTTGTGTGGTAAACTTTTTACTAAAGTTATACAATACATATTTGTAATTTTGTTGAGCTTCTGTGGTTCTATAGTCATTGTAGGTATACCAGAAGGTAAAAGGGCTGGATCATATGATCATACCATTTTTATTTGGGAAAACACAGAATTCTTTTCACTACCATATTTGGAACAAATAAATAATCAGGTGCCGTGAAGGTTATTGGCTAACTATGGTTGTGTGTGACTATATATTCACCTACTTCTTTCTTTACTTCTGTGATTGTTGATTACATGATTTTGAATTATTTTGGGTATGTATACCTTTGGAAAATATTTAAATTTCGGTTCAGATTGGACCTGATGTAGCCATCCCCAGATTCAAATGGCTGACTCTTGGGCATCATGTTACCCAGTGTTGCTATCACTCTGGGCTTTAAAACATAGTTTTCTTATGAACCTAATTTATCATAAGAACTTATTTGTTTTTCAATCTGACATGATTTTGCTTTTAAAATCTATTTTATTTCTATTAATATATAATAATGCCACATTTTATTTATTGTTTCTATAATGTATTAATATTTTGTTTATTGACACATAAAGTGAAGTTTTTGTGTAGTAAGTGTGCAGTGAATCTTGTTTTTTATTCAATTTGACAATCTGTATACTTTTCTACAACAATTTTACTTCCTTTTAGTTGTGTTATATGTTAGTACACAGTATAGAGATTATAACATCGATGGTTAATTTATTAAATTGTACCTTGAAATAATAATAATAATAATAATAATAATAATAATAATAATAATAATAATAATAATAATAATAATAATGATAATAAATAATAAATAACAGGAAGAAGTTTTCCAAAGTCTAATACATGAAAATTCTAATTATCTATGCTTTTGTTTTCAGGGATTCAAATGTTATCCACAGTGTAAACTCAGAATTAATTACCACAGTTTATTTTAAGAAGAAATCATTTCTAGAATCACACACACACACACACACACACACACACACACACACTTAAATGGTTTTGTATAAAAAACCACATTCTTACATAGAAATTAATAAACTAAACAGTAACCTTCATCTGTCCTCCACAGATAAACAACTCTGGTTCTTTTCTCTGTGTTACTTCCAGGCTTCCATTCTTCCAGCCTGTGTCAGTTTGAGGAACTAATTTTAGCATGTCTTGTGTTGGAAGAGTTTATTACAAGCATATTCTTTCAGCGTTCCTGTGTAAGAAGGTTGCTTTATTTTATTTTTAGTGTTGAAAGTTATTTTCTGTGTAAGTCAGTTTTTGGTTATACTTTAAAAACTACTTTGGATACAGTGCATTTCCCCTCAGATTTGAAATGTTTCTCCTGAGAATGTTTCCCTTAGATATCATCACTGCTGTCTTTGACAACACGTATGTTTCTCTCTGCCTTATGAAAATTTCTGTTTATCTTTGATTTCCAGAGGCTTTGATATGATGGACCTGGGTGTGGTTGTCTGTGTGTTCATCTTTCTTAGGCTTTCCTGAATATTGTAAACCAGCATAAAATATCTCTCCAGTCTTATTCTCTATTCCTTGTCTTTTTCTTATTACTCACTCCTCATTTGTCTTAAGGGGGGACCCATTTCTATATCTCTGCTCACTATTACCAATGTGTGCAATGATGCGCACACCTGCAGTAATTACAAATCAACATTCCCAACTATTCTCTTTTTTCTTTCTACTAGTAAAATTGCCACTTCCATTTGTAGTTCTGAGAATGTTGTAATGTACTTTTTGAGATGAATCTAGGTAGCATTGCAAAAATGAGACAAATTATGTCTTTGTTAATTAAATATAACCCTAGGTGAAACAAAACAAAGCCCACTTCCAAGGAGTAAATCTTCAAACCAACTGTAAAGGGGGATTAATCAGTGTGTATGAGTTCTCATCATCATATCTGGTACCCAATGAGTTCTCATCATCATCTCTGGTACCCAATGAATTCTCATCATCATCTCTGGTACCCATTAGAAGCCCAAGGAAAGAGGTGGTTGGCTTAATAAACGTCATCCAACATGAACAGGTGAGAATAAGTGCCCTGCTTGAACTATGCTTCCATTGCTTTAGTGAACAATGGAAATGAAAGCCTACCTTTGTCTCCCTCCATCACATTTTCCTTCAGACTCATCAAGATGATGTTCAGTAAAAGGATGACAGAATCCACAATGGAAACACCTGTTGTTGTGACAAACCCTTTAGCTCACAAGAGGATAAGCCAAGAAGGATCATAAGTTTGTGGTTCATGTTAGGTACATAGCTAGATGATGCCTCAAAGAAATGAGTATATAAATGAAAGAGAGTGGGCCTAGAATTTGATCTCTTGCCCTACCAAACAAGTAAATAAATTAAACAAAGAAATAAACCATGGAGGATTTGAAAGCATCTATAAATTAAGAAATAAAGTTTTGATTGAGCTAACCCCAACACAAGTTTTACCCAAATGCATATATATCTTAAGGTACTTACCACATTAAATAGAGTTGTGCCTATTCAATAAAGCTGAGATACAGAAAAACACATTAAAACTTTTCACTAGCTTTGTGATTTGATTAACTATTTGGCAAAAGCCCAAATGGTAAAGTCGAGGTTCCTAGCCCACCCTGGCTTTGGGAGGTGAAAGAGCCTTAACAAGTTAGGCTTTGCTGGTCTTAGCTCTTTGGGTCAATGGGAAAGAGCATGTATGGGAGATTTTGACACCTAATCTTTCAGAGTTTTCTTTCTATTTCAAGTTCTGGCTGAGCAATGAGTGATTTTGATCTTCTGTGCACTCTTGCTGTGAAGTACTGATGTATCAAAAGTCTAAAGGCAACACAGCAGTTGTGGTTTGAATGTAAAGGTCCCCTACCACCCCCAACCCCACCCCAGCTGGTGATGTTTTGTGTTTAGTAGTTTGTGTATCCTTTCATACACCTGTCCTGAATGCTAGAGATAAACAAGTAGGAACAGTCTCTGAAGAATTTAACCTGGCTCTTCTTCCCATTTCCTCTCTATATTGGATCTACCTCTACAGTCTGACCAGCCACAGTGAGTCCTTAACCCTCCTGAGGGAACCATTCCTTCCTCCATCTATGCCAGAACCACATCACCTGAAGCTATGAGTCAGAGTATGTGTGTGCCTTATCTTGCAACAATTACAAAGCAAAGAAAAACCATTAAGGATGTGGGCTGAGGGGAGGAAGGCAATGGATCCTGTATTAAAATCCAGAAGTCCACGAGCCACACAAACCTTTATAAGTTTATAAGATTACATTTTGTGTGTTTGTGCTTATGAGTTAGTCTTATTCTGACCCTGTTTTATATGTTTGTATTTTAAAGATCCTTTAAAGATGTGTATTAGAGTTACATTAGCAAAGTCTGTTACTTGTAGACACAATCCCTAAAAAATACAATTAGAGAAACTTGAAGTAATTATATTTTCTTTGTAGTTAAATTTCCTAGTAATAAATGCTTATCAGTTTGGCCTCTGCTATAACCATTCAGAGCCCTCCACACTCATATGATTATTTTCATATCATTTATGTCACTGTTTTCTTTCTTCTTTTTTATTTATTTTTATTAGATACTCTCTGTATTAACTAAATATGTATACACATATATAAACCATATAGAAAGACAGAAAGAGATTTATAAATAGTTTTAAAAGATTTTTTTTTTTATATTCTGACAAATAGAATCATATTGGTATATAAGCTTCTGGTGTATTTATGTTCTTTAACATGTATATGATTTTATTTGTAGCTCCTTATGTTTGGAAATCAATATGCACAATTTTTAAGTGCAATATGAATTGATCTGTTTGGCTCTGATTTTGAAACTGCTTTCTCTCTTATCTCATTATATATAAATATATATTCATAAGGTAATTATAATCTATCTATTATCTATCAGTCTATAAATCTATCTATCTATATACCATAGTTATTCCCTAGATATGTCTTATTTTGGTTATATATTCTTCTAATAGTGCACACTTACCTATTTCCAATTTAGGAGTTGCTAGAAGCAGTGCTGTAATTGATCACTGTTCATTTATCTGTTCTGACTTCTACCACCGGGAATTTATCATTGCAGATCTGGATTCTGCTTGTCTGAATCCCTGTGCTCCCAGCTGTCTTTAGACAGCTCCTCTTCTCCCATATCTGTCTCGTCATAATAAATGCCCATAGTGCTTTTTGCAAGCCAGACCTTGTGAGTTTACCTAACCTCATACCCTGAAACAAACAAACAACCCAGAACTCCTCAGTCTTTCTCAAATCATGAGGTAATCAACATCATACTTTTTATATGTTGTACACCAAAAATAGATATTAAGTACTATTTTACCCAACATGATTCACTTTAAAATGACTTAGCTACTAAGTGGTGCTTTTATTTGTCTTTCATTAATTTAGTTTACAAGTTTTTTCCTTTTGTCTTGAATATTTGTTCTTGAATTGATTGTAGGAGAATCCAGGGCAAGAAGGTAGTCAGGCATTGTTTGAGCAATAACAGTTATCCTAGTTCTTCAATGAAGTATGTGTATATTTTTAAATGATTATCCATAGCTAATTCGATATAAGAAAATCAGTGTGGTTCAGAATCACTGGGACTTTACTTATAATTGTGTTTACATTATTACAGCCTTGTTATTTTTCTCCATTGGGTTTATGTCTGTGGTTTCTATGTTGGATTCCCACCCCAAGGTGGGTTTAAGATTGCATACCTAAAAGCACACTGAAGCCCTGAATCATTTAAATGTGATCAAAATCAATTTTACCTGCGTTATTCCCAGGTGAATGCCACTTCTGATGTGCACCAGCCTCAAAAGAAATTAAAAGATAAGTAACATGATTACAATCAGATTAGCTTGCCTAGGCAGACAAACAAGATTGCAGAGTTCTGTGAGTTAAGATACATACTTCCTAGTGAGCCTGGTTTACATCACATTAAGCAGAAATGAGTTTCCAATATGAGTACAACATGACAAAATGGGAGAGAAATTCCAGCTTTGTAGCTGAATATGAGTCAAGAAAACTGCTATTTTGTGACTGTTCAAGAATTACTGCCTGTCAGAAAACTTTATATGGTTTCTTGCGGGGGGGGGGGTGATGAATCATTCTACAAGACTTCTTGGTTGTTCAAACTAAAATAACTATTTCCTTGACATACTGAGCTCATGACAATCGGGAAGAGAATGAAGAGGGGGCGGGAGTCTTGGCTCCTACCTTCTCTGCACTATAAAATATGACAATGAATAATATCAAATACCAAACGATGGTGAGTCACATTTATGCAGAAATGAGAAACACATAGGAGTGAATTATCTTAAGTAAGAAAAATGGCCAAACTAGGTTTCATTAATATGATATCAACTGTAGAGATCAAAGCTTTCAGATCTACTAATCTTACTTAAAAGATAGATTTAAAAAATACTCTAGCAGAGAATTTTTATTAAAAAAGAAAAAGGAAAAAGGTATCAGTCAAAAAGAAAAACAATTTGAACAATGATCATTCAAGCAATTTTGTTAATGTCATTTTTAGGTCTTTTTCTTTCAGGCTATAGGGCCAAGCAAATGATATGGAGCAAGCAAACAGAACTCCTCCATGGCCTCTGCATCAGCTCCTGCCTTCAGGTCCTGCCCTGACTTCCTTTTATGATGAACAATTATACAGAAGTATAAGCCAAGTAAACCCTTTCTTCTCCACCTTACTTTTGTTCATAGTATTATACCACAACAACAGTAATAGCAACTAGTACAAAAATCTGTGACAGGAAAGTGCGGTGTTGCTGTGATAGATGTAACCATAGACTTTGGGGAAGATTGTAGAAGAACTTGGGAACTTTGGGCCATAAACCCACTGAATGTTCAAAGCTTCATGAGCTGTTCTGTGGAGTCTTAGAAGATAGGGATGTTGAGAGATTTGCCAGATAAATAAGTAGCACCTAGGTGACTTCTATACTACTAAGTCAGCTTCGAGCAGGAGGTACAACCTCAGCTACCTTTGCAAGGCAGCTTTTGTATTCTGACAAGATAGAGGCCTGGCTTGTGAACTTTCAGAGGGAATCAACTACTTCTCCAGGCCAACTATCTGTTTTGTTTGGTCAGATGAAGCTGAAGAATCAGCTGTGGTTAATTAGAGACCAGAACCACTAATGTGAAACCTTTGTGTTGCTGGTAAGTTTCAGTTAAGAAATCAGTAATGATTACAGAAGAGACCCAGCAGCATTGAGGTCCTGAAATCTTCTGGGAAGTGTTTTCTTGAATCAGCATAGGAAAGCTGTCTAGAGGTGGTCAAGGCTGTATTACCTCATGCTAGCAGCTGAATGTGGTATTGGATGAGTAGTCCTGGTGGTTCTTGTTTTGATGGCATTGAGCAGTCAGAGAACGTCAGAAGGTTGACACTGTAAAAGGCCAGGAAAGGCCATTGGTGAAGTTTCAGCTTCAGAAGCAACTGAAGCTCCAGAATTTTCCTGTTCATGAAAAAAAGGTTGAGGTCTGTTAACCCCATCAGAGCCAAGGAGAGGATATTGCTGAAAGCACAGCCCAGTTGCTATAGAGATGCACGTTAAAGAAGTTGGGTACCATGGAATAACTGTCAAGAACAGTAGCAGCATAGGAGTTAAGCAAGTCTGAACCTAAAAGACAACTGTGTCTTTTAGAGGGTGGCGCCTGAGATGTGACTCAGGCCTTTGGAGTATCCCAGAAGATTGAGAGTAATCTTTGATTCTCGACATCTCTTTGGACTGTGCCCTGGTTATTCTTTCCTGAACAAGTAAGAAATTGCTTAACATATTTTTTATTATATTGGAGTCTACCATTGAGTTTGAATTTTAAAAGATACTTTGGATTTTTTTTGAAAAGGACTTTGGATTTTTAAAGAGACTTAATTTTAAAATGTTTGAATTTTAAAAGACTGTAATATGTTTTAAGCTTGTAAAATGATTTATATTGTGATCTTGGGGTGAACAAGAAAGGAAAAGTTATGGATTAACAGTGCTGTGTTTGTGTGTTAATTTGGCAGAGGGACAATTGCATTGGCTAGATTTATGTTAACTTCACACAAGCTCAAGTCATAAGAGAGGTGAGAACTTCCAGTCAAGTCTATAGTGTGTTTTTTTAATCAGTTATTGATTGGGAAGTGCTTGGCCCATTGTGGGTGGTGCCACCCCTGGGCTGGTGGTCCTAGGTTCTATGAGAAAGCAAATGAAGCAAGCCTTCAGAATCATGCCAGTAAACAGCACTCCTTTACAGTCTCTGAATCAGCACTTGCCTTAGAGGTTCCTGCTCTGTTTGAGTTCCTGTCCTCACTTCCTTTGACAAAGATATTGACATATAAGCCAAATAAACCCTGTCTTCCCCATTTTGGCCATGGTGTTTTCTCACAGAAGTAGTAACCCTAATTAGGAAAAAAGTATTCTCAAGTTTTAGGTTGCTTCTCACTCCCCATCCTTTGGGGAAGTAAATAATGGTGATTGGCCAATATGTAAGGGTCTGGGAATTGCTGAAGGAAGAACCCAGACTCCGGTAATACGCAAAGACAAAGAACCTTTATTTTGCAGAAACAAGCATGAAATGGTGACCCCAGACAATGGTGTGCAGGTCTTCTCATGGTGGTTCTGAGGAACTCTCTACAAGGATTAGGTAATCTCTAATGTGATACATAGTGGTCAAGGGGGTGACATTAGTGTAACTTTGATTGGCTACAATGCTAGCTCTTCTAAATTTAGACAGTGGCTTATGTAATCTAAAATTTCATTGATGGGTGCTCAGAAGGTCACAGGGGTCAGCTTCTGATTGGCTTGTTGCCAGTGGTCTGCATTACTATATCATGAACTTTAACTACAGGATTAGATAGTACTTCCCAGCACAGATAATCCACCCTGGGATAAGATATTTTCTCATTCTTGTGGATGTCCCAACAGTTCTTTGGGAGGGGTTTTATGTCCTTGTTTCTGGATTTAATGGTATCTTCCTTAATCTGGTCCTTTATGGCCTTCTTCTTCAAATCAGGCCTGGCCCTTAAATGGAGACAAATGGGGTTCCTGTTGTCCTTTCACATAATGTATGTAGAGTTTTCTTTTTCCACACGAAATAATTATTTTGTGGCTAACTACTATTTAAAGTTCTGTCTCATTATTTGTTCTGATTCTCCTTTATGATCTCAAATTTGAAATTAGGTTAGAAGTGTGCAGTTCTTCACAGAGGTCACAGTACTAGACTTTTGACTTGTACAACCCCTATCAAAATTTTAGATCTTTTGTTACTCAGTTGTTGCCTGACTTTAGAAATAACAAGTATTGATAATGATTGGTTTTATCAGTAGGCATCTTGTTATTTCATGCTTTACTGCAGACACTGTTTGACCTAGCTTGTGACCATAGAAGATAACAATACCTGTTGAGGTTTGGTCTGTTGCTGTGTACTGTATTACTATTGTACTACTGATTCTCTACCTAAGTCTAAGTCTGTGAGTGAATTCTCAAGTTTACAGGCTTTTGCTGTGCAAACCTTATTTCTTGATTTAAAACTATTAGTTAAATAAAATTGGCTACAGCCAATACTGGAGGGATTAGGGATAGGTGGGTTTGCAATGACCTGGTTGAGAGAGACAGAAGAGAGGGGAGTAAAGGGGGTGGAGGAAGGAGAAGCTGCCATGGGTCAGGCTAGTTCATGAAAACATGGTCTTGAGGGCTGGCCTTTTGGAGTTAAGAAAAGCCCAGATGAAACATAGTAAATAATAATGTGGGGTTGTCTATAGAAAAAGAGATTCTGATAACAGAGGGTAGATGTCTATCCAGCTCTTGTGCTGTTTAATGCTTATTATAAAGAATAAATGTTGTGTGTATGTATTTGTCCAGAAACTGAATGATCAAGGTGGCATAGAAACACCAGGTTGGAATTAAAAATTGGGACAATAGCCTCATATTGTTCTAAAAATAATATTGTATTTCAAAAAATAATTATGACTTAAAAACATTCAAAACTGTTTTTTCATGCTTTTTATATAATATGCTACAGGCAATATGAAACTTACAGTTTTATGTTCTGATATCTTCCTTCTGCACCAACATGTTTGCCCCTTGGCTCATCTGCATCTCTGAATATCTAATCTGTCTATATGTTGAGATGATTTTGTGGAGTGTTCTTTTAGTGATTTATTAATCATCAAAAATCATGGATCTGTGATTGCTCATACACTTTCACATTGTGTTGGATTCATGCTTTGGATTATTGTTGGATCCTTAAATAATCTTTCAGATATTTTCTTTTCTTTTATGAAAATAAAATAAGAACACCTTTCCTCAAGAAATCTCCAAGCAAAACAAAACAAAACCAACCAACCAACCAAACAACCAACCAACCAACCAACCAACCAACCAACCAACCAATGAAACAAACAGACAAGCACCAACCAGCAAATCACCAAACAAACAAACAAAAAAATTGGTTTTGTTTTATCTATTTTCTTTCTAATTCTAAGTGGTTTAACAGTTTATTTTTCTTGAACATATAACACAGTACACAGTTCTTACCTTTAAGGAATTTCTATAATAAAGAAGAAATATATTACATTTGTCTAGTATTAGAACTTTGAGAAGTTAAACTTATTGTTAAGTCCATGAGGCATAATTTCAGAGACTGAAGACTCAAGTGAGCAAAACCATTTAGTGCTAACATTGTGGAGAACACTGACAAAGGCTGCACTTTACAATGTCCTCATGTTCCAATGGGCATTGTTCAAAATGGAGGACTCTGTTTACCAACAGAGCTTCCTCTTCTCTGATCTTGTCTGAGGAGCCAGAGCCTTTACATCCTCTACCTGGGGACCTCCACGTTCAATGTCCTCTCTCTGAAAACTTCTTTCCATTCTTCAAGGGATATATCTATATCCATAGCCCTTGGTCACCCCAAGTAAAGTATATGCAAATCAACTGTTTCACTAAAGATAGTTTAAGGGAGCCATTTCATTAAGTATCATCTCAAAGAGCTGTGACAATAAAATCCTAAGAGAAGCCCTTCCACAGAGAAGTTTCCTGTGCCCCCCTACCTCTCATTCCTAGCTGGATTCCCGTTTATCATTCCAGACTAGTATATAGCAGTTCCTGAAGGAGGAAAGAGGATAGAGTACTCAGAATCATAGCTAGTCACCAACACATGCAACACACTTCACCCATAAGGGTTGTTTCTCCAGAGAGATTCAATGAAGAAAACCAAGGCACTTACCATAGAGAAAGTCATTAAAACATCCTAATTTTTCTCTAGAAGAATAAATTAATGTACTTGACATAACATTCTATGTGAGGAAATGATGTGAAATATTTTAAATATTGTATATGAGTAAGCATCATAATACACACCTCTTATGTTTATATAAAATAATGTACAAAACCAATGTAAATGTTATATACTAACAATATACATAACATAGATTTAATTAAAGATATAAGCCATCTATAGTTAAGCATATATGCATACAAATATTTCAAATCACACCTGGAGAAATATATAGAAGCCACAGGAGAGGGTAAAGATAAAATTGTCATTAAGATTGGGAGGCAAAGGAGAATAATTACACTCTTAATATTTCAATTTATAAAATATAATTTATGTTGGTGTTGTATAGTGGTTGTCTCCTATATTAAAAATAATTCCATCTTAGAAATATTTTAAGGTATAGAATATAAAAGGGGGAAAATAAACTAAACAAAACAACAACAGGAAAAAAACCCAAAAGCAAAAGACCCAGAATGTTCTAAGGGGTAGTGAAACATTCTATCCTGCAGAGCAGGTTCTTAGGGCTAGAAGTAAGCAATGCAAAATAGCTTTAGGAAGTTCCTGAAACTGACCAGATTCAATAGGGCCCTCCTTCCCAGAGAGTATAAAAAGGATAATGACTGCTTATGGTTACTCAAGATAAGGTGATCTGCTTATATCAGACTGAAAAAAGCAGAAACCAGAAGTCCTGCCTAGAAGAAACAAAAGAGCAGCAGAGATATCTGGAAGAGACATGGGTAAACTCAGCTATCAGGAAAGAACACTAAGATGTTGAGCTGTGACAAACTCTGTAGTATGTTCCAGATTGTCAGTTTTTGTGGACTGTCATGTATGTTGGAATAAGCTTTGATAATGCCATTGTCTTTGAGTAACATTTTCTTCTGTAAATAATCCCTTATTCACATTACTCAAAGCAACCCCCATAAAGCTTACTGCTTTATCGAGTACTATTTGATACTGTCCCTGCATTGGTCTTTTTCTTCCCCTCTGTGGGGTGATCTGGGTTTTGTTTATGTTGCTATAGAAAAAAATCTATCACTCAATAGTGTATTTTATGATATATAAAAATGTGATTTAAACATATAGCATTTGTGTAAAAGGCTGTATTTTGATATCTATCACCCACCTACACACTCAAAGGAATAATATTGAGCATTTTACGAGATTATGAAATTATAAGACTTTTGGGGGGGAAATCTTTGCCTCATAATATATATGTATATATAATGAGAACTTGTCTCTCTTTTTTAAAAAGAAAAATTTACTTATTTTATAAATGTGACCACACTATCACTATCTTTAGACACCCCAGAAGAGTGCATAGGATCCCATCAGAGATGTTGGTGAGCCACCATGTGGTTGCTGGGCATTGAAATCAGGACCTCTGAATGAGTGGTTAGGGCTCTCAACCGCTGAGCCATCTTTCCAGCCCTGTTTCATAATATTTATTCAAGGCATTAATGTACTTATTTTATATCCATTTTCTATTTATTTATTAAATTAACAGATTCTATGTGTATATATTATGGCTTCATGTCTTGTACGCCATGGGATGCTTGTATGGGCAAGCATGGTGTCTGTGCATGTATATGTTCTTCTTGTGCTTTATCCTTATGCTACTCTACTTTCTTTGGTTTTTTTTTTTTGTCTTATTTTATTATTATTCTTTAAATACCTGTTTGTTTTTAAATGAGTAAAATGAAAAAGTAGCAAGTTGAGGAGCAGGGAGGGGAGGGGGGAAGGGTATAATATTTGAAATGTAAATACAGAGATATCTGATAAAATAAAAAAAACCAAAGTAACAGTAAAAAAGAACTGGAAACGAATAAATAAATAAATAGATAGATAAATAAATAAATAAATAATAAATAAATAAATAAATAAATAAAATAGAGGAGCTGGGCAGGAATGCATACTCAGAATATATTATATGATAAAAATATATTTTAATAAATACCGGAAAAACAGAAAAAAACTATAAAGTGAAGACTCCAAACAAGTATAAGTTTTTAATTAAATAATCATTTGGATAGAAATAATTATTATCATCTCAGAACAATATAATTTTGAAAATACCACACATATGCTTGTTTTTGTGTATAAAATAAAGAGTTCTGGAGTTGGGAATGTGGCACCTTTGGTGAAATTCTTTCCAGTCAAGCATGATGATGTAAATTGGAATTTCTAGCATCCATCTGAAAAGCACGTGCTCCATAAGACTACAATCCCAGAGCTGGGGAGGGAGGCTAAGATGACCCTGGAGCCTGCTCTCCAGCTTGTCCAGCCACTTGGTAAGTTAGGGTCAGTGAGAAAGCTCGTTTCACAGAAATAAAAATAAGTAATAGAAGCAATTGTGAAAGTCATCAACAGCATCTGCTTGCATCTATATGTGCACATGTGAGTACATACACACACACACACACACACACACACACACACACACACACACGTGGGAGAAAAATCCACAGAAAACAAAACATAAAAACAAACCACTACCACCACCAACAACAAAAAAAATGAAGGCTCAGGAAACACTGAGAAAGAGGGGTTGAAAGGTTGTAAGAGCCAGATAATCAAGGAGTGTGTGTGAGATCGTTTCCTAGAAATAACAGAAGCTATACATGTAAAGTCTTACCAATATGACTTTCCAAACATAAGCTAAACAAGATTGGCATCAATAGACTTAGAGGTTCCCAGTCTTCAACTCTACATAAAGGCAATGAAAGAATGCTGAGAACCAGAGACATAGTCTTCCTTGGGGAAGAACACACCAACTTGATATCCAATACCAAATGGTTAGTGCTGAACAGAAACATATAAGTAACATTATACAGATATAGCAGGTCATATTTTGGACATGTATGTGCCTATATATATTAAGATAACAACAATTAATGCAAAAAAAAACCCAAGAAGTTGAAAAGAGAACAAAAATTAGTATATGGGAAGATTTAGCAGGATAAAAGAAAGTGTTAGTTGGATTAATCATTTTCATTGTTTGGAGGTTCTAGGATAAACACATTTAACCTCAACTGATAATAAAAAAGTGTATTATCTTGATACAAAATGAAGAACACACACATATGCATTTATGGGGTCTTGACCTATATGAGACCAACACTGAGGTGCTGATGACAAATAAGCCCGTCCTTAACAAGAATCAGTTCTCAAAGAATAGTCACTTTTCATATCTGAACAAAATGCAAATAAGCTGAAGGTGGAAATGATGACCAGTACCCAGATGGCATTTCATAGATTTATAGCTTGACCCATAGATAGTCTGATATGTACTGAGAGTCTTGTTTCCACACGCTCACTAATAAATTTTTAATATATTATATATAATATAATAGCTTATAATATTATGTTTTGTCTTATGGTTGTGGGGATCAAGCCAAGAGCTGTGATAAACACAGTAAACACTCTAATCCTAAACTGCATCTCTAGCACTGATAATACCTTAAGACATCTGATTTAGATTAATATATTAGCTCTTAGGAGAACAGTTGTTAAATTCAATAGCCTCATAAGATTCTTTAAATATTGATGACTTGGTTTTAGTTTCTTAGGTGATAATATGTGAAGGATTCAACAAATGGCCATTGGGTGATCTTCTGGGCATGCACGTTTTACAGGAGTAGACTTGTTCCATGCTTAATTCCTGAATTCTGAAGTCTTGGCTTGTGTTATTATTTTTGTATGGTATGTTCTTTGAGATAATAAACAAGGTCTACTGTTCTATAACTCTTATCTAAGATAAGAACAAGAAAATATAAATAATAAATCAGATCGTTTTTCAAATCTAACTCCCCTAACTCAATAGCTATGAACATTAAGGCAAAGGCCTTTAATATCTTTGGTCTTTGATTTGTAATTTATAATGATAAGGCAGTGGTTTGCAAGGATTCTATAGTATGTGGAGAAGCAGTATATTAATATATGAAATTGCTTACAGCAATTTAATGTCTCTTAAAATGTAGATCATCCAAAGAAAAACAAGACGTAGGCACATTACCCCTTGACAATGACGAGCAAAGGTTCTCTTGCTTGTTTATTGAACTTCTATAGCTGTTCTGTCCAGAATTTTTTCTAATAGGCTTATGTTCAAGCTTCATTTTCTTCTTCCCTTTGGATCTTCAATGAAATGTCACCTTATCAGGAAGGTGTCCTCCCTCGGACATCCTATATCAATTAGCAACACTCGCACTGGTACCTCCCATCTCCTCTTCCATGTGTTATTTTACATTAACAACTGAAGCATTATCAACTGACGGAGGTGTCTAGACTTCTGAAAAATGAATACTCCCCCTGAATGCGCAGAGAAGATGGATTTAATTAACAGTCCTTTGCATCTCTCACGCTTACAGCAGTGTGTGACATGTGATAGGCACACAACAAATCTTTCCTGGGAGAATGAACAAACTTAGACACAACGAGGGGAAGCTTTGACTTGAAGAATAATAAACACCAAAACTGTGATTTTTTTTCATCACAGAATTTTTATAAGGAGTCATCCATCATTTTATCAACTCCAGCCATGCCAGAGTATTCATTTTATAAGATTTTATATTTATCAATGAAATGCTGAAAATTCATAATTTATTTAAAATTTCTATAAATTATATTGGTGTGATTCATTGAAAAATGTAACAATGCCTACTGAAAGGAGATCAATTAGTTTTCAGGTCATTTCACAATAATGTAACAAGTTCACCAAAGATTTGAATATTAAACTCTCTATGAGCATGAAAGTGTCTTTTTGTATGTACCATCAATCATTATATCAAAATCAGACAAATTCTTTTGCCCAATAAATTTAGATCTTTCCAGAAAACAGTAACAACAAAGATGCATTTATTCTCATGTTACCTAAGCTCCCTTTAAATGTCACACATAGCAGGGATCTGCTTCTGCATAAGTTCTGGCGACTTGTTTTGTCAACTTGACACAAATTGGAGTTTTTATTTATTTATTTATTTATTTTTGAAGAGGCACCTCCGCTGAGAAAATGCCTCCATCAGATTGCCAGCAGACAAGTCTGTAGGGGATTTTATTTACAAATGATTGATGTAGAAAGGCCTGGTCCGTGGGGAAGGCACGTATTAGTCCTGAATGGTATGAGAAAGCAGGCTGTGCAAGCTGTGGAGAAAAGGCAGGAAAACTGACTTCAGGTCTTCTGTTCGGGTTCTTGCCCTGGTTTTCCTCTGTGGCCTGTGAACTAGGACACGATTGCCAAACCCACTTCTCCTCAAAGTCGCTTTTACCTATTGTGTTCTATGTCAGCAATAGAGACCACGGCTAATATAGTATATATTCCAGACCCATTTACACAGCTTTGCATTTTATATCTTTAACTTGTAGGTATTTCAAAGGAGTAGAAAAAGGCCACTGAAGTAACATGCAAATTAGATAAAATTCCAACTGAAATTTCACTATGAATAAGAATTTCTTTATTCTTCAGCGCATTTTCAGAAGACAATTGCTGGAATCACTAATATTGTTTAGGTAAGTGTTAAGAACACTAAAACAATGTATTATCTGATACATCAGACAATTTAATCTACTGCTCTTTGGATTTAAAAAATTAAACTTTTGGGCAAAATATACTATCTCTTTAACAAAAGTAATTGTAACATTTCAGCTGATTTCTCATATTAATAAAATTCCAACCTTTTTGAAACTACTAAGTATAAAAGGCAAGGATTGAAATAATCTAAACTGTATATGTTTTTGTATCTTATTTTTCCAAAGTGCAAAGATAAATTCCTCCCAATCTATCTGTGGTGAATTTTGTAGTGCATAATGGAGAGACATAGCTTTTATCTGAACATGAGCCTTTGAAAGACACCCCCATACCTATAATATAGAAAAATCACAAACTATATAAAGATTATGAAAGTGTTCTTTTAGGGGTCAAAAGACCAATGGGTTAACATCAAAATTAAACCTCAAATGTATGGTTCTAAAGAACACAAAACAGACTGGCATAATGAGAACAATTGAATTAAATTCAATAAAGGAAAAATGCTGCATTTTCAGCATGACAAGAGAACTCATACCACCATTAGCTTCATATATAATTTCAAGCTGCAGATGCTATGCAGAAGAGGAGTGTTACGTAAAGGAGGACAAGGAAAGTGAGCGAATTTGGGGGGATTGTGTTTATGCTGGATAAAGAAATTATATAATCTCTCTCTATATCTCTATATGAATATGTCTATATCTATTTATATATATTCCTAGTATCTATCAAGAGGAAGGTGTTTAGTATCTTTCCAACTCCAGTGAGTTTCTGTGGCTAAAGTAAACATAGAAGTCCCCAAAGAACCTGAATTGCTAGTGTTCATAGAAAGTAGGAGGGGAGCTATAACAAAAGGATTTACCTACAACTTCACAACCAAAATGTCTATAGGTGAAGTAAATCCGTGCACTGTGTATCTGGGAATGTAATGTGTGCAAGCTCGGTGGTTATTTTGGAAGTTAGGGTTTTGTTGTTGTGGCTTGGTTTTTATTGAAAAACACGACTATCAATTTACAGAATAACGTTTTAAATTGCCAGCAAAGGTGGAATGTTTCATCCTTGTTCTCACCCTTAATGCGAGATTGACTGTTATATTTAATGAAGTAATTGAAAAAGACATAGACTGGGATTATTATGCATATGTTATTATTATCACTTTCACTGACATATTTTCACGGTGTTTTGAAACAGTCACATTATAATAATGAACTAAACATTACAACGTCTTTTAAACTAAGTGTTCTCAGGTAGTTTCTAACATATGTTGCTAGAGAACCTGATAGGAAAGTTTTCTGACATTTGGTTGTAGTGCTGTGAACAGACACCATGACAGAAGGCAACTCTTATAAAGGACAGCATTTAACTGGGATTTGCTTACAGGTTCAGGGGTTCAGTCCATTATCATATAGGTGGGAAGGTGGCTGCACCCAGGCAGACATGGTGCAGGAGGAGCTGAGAATTACTTATCTTGTTCTGAAGGCAAACAAAAAAATAGTGATTTCCAGGCAGCTAGGACCAGGGTCTTAATGGCTACACCCATAAAAACACACTTTCTCTAACAAGGCCACAACTACCGCAACAAAGACACATCTCCTAATAATTCCACTCCCTGGGTCTAGGATATTCAAACCATCACATTCCACTCCCTGGCCCTATAGGTTTGTTCAAATACATGAGTCTGTGGGGGCCACACCAAGCCATAGCATCACGCAAAAATACATTTAGTCTAACGTCAGAAGTCCCCATAGTCTATAGCATTCTCATCAATGTTAAAAATCAATAATTCAAAGTCTCCTCTATAATCCCATATAAACTCAAAACTGCTGGACCAAAGCAAGACAGAAAACCAGCTAAGCAAATTTCTAACTCCATGTTTCTATGTCAAATGTCAAAGTGCTCTTCAGTTCTCCAACGTCTTTCATCCTTGTTGATTCCCGTTGGCAGATGCAGCATTCATCAGCAAGAAACTGCAATGTCTCGTTCGCACTGCTTCTGCTCCCTGTTACCAGCTTTCCTCAGTAGGTACCCATGGGTCTGACAGCTCTAACATCGTGGGGTATCCAAGGCAACTTCAACATTATAGCTTCTTATTCTAATGTCTGGGATGAACACACAATCTTCTGGGCTCTTTCAAAGGGCTCAGGTCACATCTACAGCTCTGAACTGTGTAGCACTCTAGGCTCTGGTTAACGCTACTCAACTCTTGCTGTTGTTCCTGTTGATCATCCCATGGTAATGGAATGTCCCACACACTGGGCTTTTCTCCCGCAACTAGGCGTCACCAATAGCTTCTTATAACCATGGTGCCAAACCTCATGGTGCCAAACCTCAATTTACTTGAATGGTCCTTCAGCCCTGGGTCATCAACTGCAACTGAGGGTATACCTCCCCTGTCTACTGACACTGCCAAGCCTCAGCTGCTCCCCAGGATCCCTTCGTACCTTTAAAATCAGTACCACGTGAGGGATTCTTACACATTACCAAGTCCAGCTGCAGAAGGAAGTACAGCCTTGGCTTCAACTAGCCAGCATCGATTGTCCCAGTAGCCCCTTTTTTTCCTGACCCCATGGCCAAAGCTTTGTGGAGGAAGCTGCTGAGTTAGGCTGCTTCTCGAATTGGAAGATGAGATCCCTTACCTACTACATTATCATCAGCTTTCTGTTTTTCAACTTCCTCACTGTCTAAGCTTGGCTGTCCTGGAACTTTCTCTGTAGACTGACATTGAACTCAGAGATTTGCATAGTTCTGCCTCCTGAATGCTGGGATAAAAGGCATGTACCACTCTCCTGGGCTTGAGTTTTTCTCTACTTGGAACTTGCATAGCCTTGAACTCAGAGATCTCCTTGTCTATGTCTCCTGGGATTAAAGATGTATAGCAGCATGCTTGGACCTAAGCCAAGCTGGATAAGATCTTGCCCCCAAGTCGCTGCTTCCTTAATCTATTTATTTCCTTAAAGGTAGGATTCAGCTCCTTTTCACTTCTTGGTGCTTCATTATTATTTGAATTTTTTTACTTTCCCTTTCCCAGCTTGCTTCTTTTCATTTAAATGTTCTTCATAAGTCTGAACTTTAGTTACCACACAATAGAATTTATGCCAGACTATTATGAGATTTCCTTTGTCAAAGCAATTAATCTAAATCTCTTCACTTTAGCCCTAGGCAGACTCTTCAGACAATGATAAAATCATTGAAATATTAATAAAAGTTTTGTTTTACTTGATGAGTGACTATAAGGAAGTAATTACAAATTTGTATATTATATGACTCATTGAGAGAGCATTTTATTTCCTGGTTACTCTGTTCCACTGCTCCTTGGCAATGAGGTATATATTTTCTCTTCATTGAATAAAAATCTTTGAGTATGTTTTATATCTTTCCACTAAAACTCATTCAAATAACAAAACAAATAAATTAACAATCACAATAGGGTCATAATCCACACACTATTTCCTATTTCTACTGGTTTGTGTGTGTGTGTGTGTGTGTGTGTGTGTGTGTACTTTTTCCAATCTAATAAAAATTTTTATAGTTGTTCCCTGAGTATTGGAAATTGACCACAAAGCTGGACAATGTGGTAGGACATTGCTCTAAGCCTTTAATAACAGTTTGAAGTATTTTGTTTTTGCTTTCAGCTTTATAAGTAAGATGAAAATTCTTTGTAACCATAATTTAGATTTTGGTTCAAAAACTCTCCAGATCTTCAGCATGATAACAAGGCATAGTAAAGAGCTTTTTGATGGCCTGACTTTTATATATTTTTTATACATGAGTTTTTAAATGGCTAATTGTTTTTGTAAAACTTTGGACTTTTATCTTTCTAAGAGTAACTCTGAGACAACACTTTTGAGAAACTCAATGGCTTCTAACTCAGGTAAAAGTCAGGGTTTACGATAATAGTTTTTGAGATGACACTTGTATTCTTTGCACTTGAATTGATATAGATTCATCTGGGCATGGCTCCAGGATGTATCATTTTGTTCTTCTTGGCTGATTGCTAGTTAAAACAACTCCCTTCTGAAAACATCGTCAACATATTTTTTTACCATGGAAATTTGAAAATTATTTATATAGAGATAATTCTTATAAATATGAATAAAAATACAAATAATCATTATTGGTTGAAAATCACTTGCAATCAATAGTCTAAATATGACTTTGAGATCAGTTGGAGGTATTACTGAATTTTTAGAATAAGATCTAGTTTTAGCGATGGTGCCATTATGGAAAATTCTGTGCAGAAAATAAGTAAATTTTTATTTTAAAATATTTTTCTTTAAAATTTTGTTCATTTTATTCTTTACTGAAAAACAATGACTTTACGAAATTCCTAGACAAATGGATGGAACTAAAGAATATTATCCTGACTGAGGTAATCCAGTCACAAAAGAACAGACATAATATGCAGTCACTGATAACTGGATACTAGCCCCCAGAAAGCTCTGAATACCCAAGAAAACAACTCACAGATCATATGAAACTCAAAAACAAGGAAGGCCAAAGCATGGAAGCCTTAGTCCTTTTTAGACAAGAAAAAAAAAAAAAAAAAAAAAAAAAACAAACGTGTATAGCACCCTCTCAGAGTGTGTGGTACACCTAGACTGTAAATCATTAATAATTCAAGAGCTAAGAATGCAGCCTGGTGGCAGTCCTTGGTATTTAAAAATCATTATGTTTAATGTTTACACACCAAGAAAACTTTAAGAATTTCCATGTTATATTTTGTTGTACTTTATGCTCATTGAAACTAGTAAGTTTTCAATTAATACTATCAAGCCTTGAAAAATATCAAGTACTGACAAAAAATATATTCTTGTAGTTTTATACAAAAATTCTTTTACAATGTGTACATTTATCTTTGTTTTTTTAAAATAAATTTGTTTAATTAAAAAATGTCTGGGTGGAAATAAACTTATAAACAGGTTATTGCTCCTACAAATGCCTTCATTTTCATTCAGTAAACATTTTGTTTTCATTTTAGTAAGAATTACATAAAAGTCTACATCAAGAACAGTGATTTTATGTATCTGTTTGGTAGCTTCCAAACACATCTACAGTAATTTCCTTTAGTTTTCTATAACTACCTCATTACAAAGTGACTTAGTTGCTTATACTTTTCCTCCGAAAGCAGAGACTATTCTCATCCATCATTACAAAAATGAATTTGTAGAAATCTGGGAAGTTCAAGGAATGACAAAAAAAAATTCTCTCACAGGTTTGGAAGGCAGTCTGAGCTCTCAGGAGGCTGTGGCTGTAAGACATGAGCTCAGCTGGTTCTTAACCCTGCAGCTTCTCCTGCCTGTGTCTTTACTTGACTTTCTCTAGCTCCCAGCTTTTGTGTTATACAGGGCACATGTCTTTGCATCTGATGCCTGCCCGAGGATATCTCACAGTAGTCTCACAGTAAGATTTAATTGCCTCTGCAATAGTCTCTTTTCAATTCATGCCAAAATTCACAGGACTTTAATTTTAGGACATAGCAATATATTTGTGGAAATTATTATTCAGTCTACTGGTCTGATTCTTAGGTCTAGACTGACCATAAAAGATCGTGGGACACAGATTGTAAAAAAATAAATGTAAAATTGGCATCTATATTATTGTAAATTGCACATTAATTTTAGCTAAAGTGATTTTTCCAAACTAAAATGGAAAAATTATCTTATGGTTAAATTATCTTATGCTCTATTTTAGTGTGGCCTCCTAAGACTTCACTGTCTCATAGTGACATCAAGGATGTAAACGCCTATCAGGTAGCAAACATCTGATATATGTGATCTGTTATCAGCTGCTATTCTTCCTTCCTTCCTTCTTTCCTTCCTTTCTTTCTTTGTTTATTGCATTCTTTCTTTTTTTTTTCAGCAGATAACTGGTCCTGAAGATTCCAAGGGCCACCTTGTACCTGGCTTGGCTCTGCAGTACTTGTGGTGTGGGCTATTCTTGCAACTGTGGATTTGATGGCTTTTGAAGACTCACTGAGATGTCCTTTCAAGTATTGTCAAGTTGCTACTTGTTCTCAGGCATATACTGGGGAAGATTCCAGTTTAGTCAGCCTCCTTCTTTTTCTTTTCATCTTTTCTCCATGAAGGAAACTGGGTCTTCTAGTTATTAGATCTCAGGAAAATTTTCTAAAAGAAGTAATTCAATTACAGGAGGACCTTAGGTTCAAAGTAGGTGAAATATTACTTCATAGTGATCCCCATCTCTTTGGAGAGAAATGCTTAAAAACCTCAGCTCTGATGTTTAAAATAAATGCTGCTTCTCTAAATTTACTAGGTTGGGGTAAACATAGAGTTTTACCTTAAACTACTTTTCTTCCATTAGCTAAACTATAATATGCATATTTTAGCCAATGCTCATTGCTTAAAAGCCGGTCCCACCTTGCCTAGTTCATTTGAGTAAACTTATTCACAGCTCCATTTTCTTATTTTTATACTTTTAACATTTTATCTTTGGTTTCAGTTGAAAATACAAATTCATAATATAAAAAATAAACTACATAATCTTTTTTGTGTTTGTATAAAACATAGAGTGCCTTGTGATTTGTTCACAGACAGTTTAAAAACATACTATTGTCAATGGGTTTTGAACTGATATACAGAAAATGCATGTGGGTGTGTGTTGGTATACCCATGAGTCTATGTATAGTCATTCATGAGAATGGGTTCATCATATGAATAAACAAACCATAGTTTGGTGGCATTATGCTCATGGTTTTGAGATCGTGACTCAATCTAGACTGATGAAATCTTCACCGTCATGTGATTATTTAAGAGAATAAAATTACTCTAGGGTTTGAGATGAGTGTATTCATGAGAGGATTAAGAGTAATATAGAAACATACCAGAAACGTATCACATTATAATTTGCTTGCTGAATTTTTTATGCAAAGCACCAAAAAGTGACTTTCCACAAGTCTTTTCATACAACTGATATCCCCTGAACATCATGAAGATTTTATGGCCTTGCATTCCTAGTGTGGCTGCTGGATATCTCCTTTTGAGCATAACTACAATTTGAGGACACCTGCTCTGGTCGAATGACACTGTGGTCTTTATGGCAAGATAGAAATTACAGGTTCAGTTGAGGTTTAGAGTCTACCATACCAGTATAAAGACTCTAAACCTAGAGCTATGATACATAGAGGAGAACCCAAAGGCCAGGGATACTACAGGACAGCTGCAATAGTGTCACAAAGAGGCTCTTTCTCAGAAGCACTGCTTATATGGTAAGCATGAGATTAAGATGTCTTTGCGATTCACATGAATCTGGCTCAAGTATTACATTTGTATTTGTATGCTGGGGACATAATTAGGCTCCCGTTAGATTTCTTTGTATTCTTTGGACTGTAAATTATTGTTGGAATAGTTCCAAACACAGTTGGCATCTAGCCTTCTATGTTAGAATCTATTTACTCTTATAAGAAATCACCAGAAATTTGACCACTTCAGGTAGCACAAACTCATAATTTTACTTTTTTGGAATTCATTGTTTCACAGGTTTTTGGAGGTAGTAGGTTAGGTGGCCATGATTGTCTCAGCTCCAGTCTGATTTAGAAATATAAACTGAACCTAGTCACTGATGCATATACTTGTTTCAAGATAACTTAGTACCACAGCCCATGTTTCTTTCTGTGATTGTGTTTCCTACGTGGATAACATCTAAGATGCACCAGAATAGCACATAGAAAATGTACTATCTTTCAAATGTTCGTAAACAGTCTTTCCAGGATGGGACACACACACACACACACACACACACACACACACACACACACATACACCACACATACACACGGTGGGGGGGATATACTAGATTCTTGATGACATCACTTAGCCAGTGGGCAAAGACTGGAACTGACTTCTTATTGATTCAGAAGACAAATGTTTCTCTTGTTCAATCTCCTTTATTTGATATTCTAGAGTTGTTTTTAAAACAAGAATTGCTACAAAACTCTACCTAAACAGACCAAAAAGGCACTGTAGGAAATGTAAATGTATAACAAATAGAAAAATCCATAAATCTTAATATATGATGAATTATACATAGTTATGGCATGCAGTGTTAAATTTAGAAAACTCAATATGTAAATTATTAATACATTTGGTGATTCACAGTCTCTAGCACTGAAGACAAGAAAATTTTCACAGCTTTTAACCTTTCCTTTTGACAGCAAAATGGCAATTCTTGCTTTTGCTTGCATTATTTTAGTTGCAGACATTGAATTTTGTTCCTCAGACAGATGTTTTTATTATTATTACTTATAGTGTTAAATGGCAACAGGACAACTTTGATTGACCTTTGCCCCACTGCCCTTACTTACCCTGTGCTTCCCAGTCACTTCTATCTCACTCTTGTGACCAGTTCTCCGTTCATCCTGCCTCCGCCCCTTCCCCCAAGTTCTAGTTCTGAAAGCAAGCAAACAATGCTTGTCTAATGGAATGTGATTTAGTTCCTTAAGATGAAGCCTTGGCAGATACATTTTGCTGCCAATGAAATTACTTCATTTTTTTCTTTATAGCTAAATAATCCTGTGCTGTGCTGATGTTTATTACTGTTTTTCTGCTGCTATGTTCCATAATCTGATAACGAAATGTCAGCTCCTGTCAGCTGCACTTGTGCAATGCACTGAGCTGTACCCCTTGGCATGGACAGCAGAGTTCCTGAGAATTTTCAAGGACAGATTTCACTCTCATTGCTTAGAAACTAACGATGGGAACCCAGCAGTGTATGGTGTATTAAAACACATTCCCATAAAGAAAGCACACAATACTGTTGAGTTTGTTTGTAAACTACATCTGGCAAGTTCTGCAAATTAGAACGTAAAAATGCAGTTCAGTAACTTGCAGCTTCTTGTCCTCTGGTAGAAGCAATGTCACTCGCATAAAACTCCCAAATAACACTGTGGGTTATAAAGTAAAACTTGATCCTCACAATGCCTTATTGCATGCATGCATATATATATTAATATGTAAGTTCATATATATAAACCTTATTTATCTTAGATTAATACATATAAGTGTACACCTCTAAAATATATATAATATATAGTCATGCACATATATATACATACATACTTTTTCATGTACCTTATCTCATTAATCTTTCCTGGAGTTTTCTACTTTTGTGTTATGTAAAGGAAAACTTTGCTCAGCACATGAATAAATGTATGCAATTTACTTCTGGGCCTTTTATGGGGTTTTCGTAAAAGTGCAATTTACTTTTAAAGTAAGATTAAAGTAAAACATCTATAATTTATTTGATTTAAAAATTTTTATTTAGAAGCTTTGTTGTTTGTTGTTTTAAAAAGGAGTATATGCAAAAATCTATCCTTTTATTCCTCAACAGGAGATCTCTAGTCAAAAACCACTATCTCTGTAAGTTCTTTTTCTCTCTGTTATCCCTCAAATATCATTATCTACAGAGACACACAGAAACACATGCACACAAACACACATGTAAACACATAAACACACATACAAAGGCACACCTGTGTGTGCACTCAGGCACATACAAAAGCACACACAAATACATGTAAGCAGTACAGAAGTAAAACCTCCTGTAACTAATACTCATCTAGAGCCTCTTACAACAAAATCAACACCTTACAACATTACCAATACTGAGAACTGTGCATTGTACATTTTTGCCTTACCAGCAATGAGTTGAATGGTGCACGGCAATTTCATGTGGAAGCAGAAAGGTCTTTTTTAACCCTCAGCTTGCTGACTTCAGACCTCACCCTCAGAATAACAGCACTTTTAGAGCCAGTTCATTGTGCAGTATCAACTTAAGAGAGTTTCAGCATCAAATGAAGTGTCATGATAAACATTGATATTCACACGTGTGTGTAGAATTGGAATTCCCCGAGTAGGTATCAGGAACAATGTATAAACCTCACTTTAATTTTCTATCTTTGCAAATACTTGATACTATTGAAACAAATACTTGTCATCTTCAAGAATGCATTTGATTTCTTATTTTAAAAATCCTTTATTCTCGAGAATTTCTGATAGGTACAAAATGAAATTGGTTCATTTTCCTCATCCTTGCTACAACCCTACATGTCCTCTTCTATGATACACAGTCCCTTCCCATGTATATAGTTCCTGACTTTGTAATCATTTTATCAATGTGAAGAGATGCCATGACCAAGCAAATCTTAAAAGAGAAAAGCTTTAATTTGGAACTCACTTATAGTTTCTAAGGTTTACTTCATTGTCATGGCAGGTATCAGGGTAGCATGAAGGTTGACATAGTGCTGAAGAAGTAGGTAAGTGTTCTGCTTCCTGATTCCCAGGCAGTAGAAAGAGAGACTGGCTCAGTGACACACTTTCTTCAACAAGGCCATACCTGTGAATCCTTCTAATCTTTTCAAATAAGAGTCTGTGCATGTGTCTGTGGTGGGGAGCCTGTGGGGCCATTCTCATTCAAAATATCATAGTTGGCATTATGTGGAAATGGATGGGTTCAGCCTGGAAGTTTGACTTATACCTCAGGGGAAACAGTGCTTGAAGTAGGATAGGAAGAACAACAATATCAAACAACCAAACCCTCCAAAGCTCCCAGGGACTAAACACCAACCTATGTATACACATGGAGAGAACCATGGCTTCAGTTGCATATGTATCAGAGGATGGCATTGTCTGGCATCAGTGGGAGGAAAGGCCTTTGGTCCAGTAGAGGCTAGTTTTCCTAGTGTAGGGGAATGCCAAGGTGCTGAAGTGGGAGTGGGTTGTTGGGAGAGGGAGCACCTTCATGGAAGGCTTCATGAAAGCAAGTGGAAGGGGAGGGGAGATGGGAGTGGGGGAAAGGGGATGACATTTGAAATAGAAATACAAAGAGTATTCAAGAAAAATGAAAAAAAGATATTTCTCTGTCAATCACATTGTAATATGCCTAGGTCTGAAATCTAATTCCCAAGCCTTTGGCACAATGTTCTTTCTAAAACTATTGCTTTTATTTACTTTCTTAAAGAGTTTTTGTAATAAAATATTTACTAAAAAGAAAGAAGAGTAGAACATCTGTATTTTTATTACAGACTGACTGGACACAAGCGTATGCACTGTGACTAAGGGAACCTTTTGCTGTATCCTCTGTCTGAGCTTGCATTTTCACCTGTAAAACATTGCTGGTGAATTTCCATGTTTCAGCACTTTTCTCTATTTTCTTGGGAGTATGTGTCTTAGACTGTTTTCTGTTGCTGTAATGAATTACTGCGGAGTGGGCTGTTTAAGAGCAAGTTCTGGAATCTGGTGAAAGTGCTACACTGATGCACACTGGCCAAGAAGCAAATGGGAAAATAGACAGGAAACAGAAAAACCAACCAACCAACCAACAACCCAACCAGCCAACCAACCAACCAACCAACCAACCAACCAACCAACAATCCAAATAACCAACCAACCAACCAATAATCCAACCAACCAACCAACAACCCAACCAACCAACCAAACAACTAACCAACCAACAACCCAACCAATCAAAAATCCAACCAACAAAGTAAACAACCAACCAACAACCCAACCAACCAATCAACCAACCGACCAACCAACTAACCAACCAACAACCCAACCAACCAACCAACCAACCAACCAACCAAGCAACCCACCAACCAACAACCCACCCAACCAAGAACCCAACGAACCAACAACCCAACCAACAACCCAACCAACAACCCAACAGGCTGCACTCAGGTTTCCTATTAGGTGCCCACTCACACAGTAACTAGCACATTTGTGATACCTCATTTATGCCTCCTATAGCAACACATTTATCCATCGATGAAGGCCAATCCCTCCCATGCTAATCATACTTTAAAGTTTCCACCTCAGAATGGTTAAAATAGCAAATAAATTTCAATGTGACTTGTGTAGGTTGATTTCAAAGGTTAGCAGGCTCAGTGTTCTGTGTCTGTGTTATTTCTACAATGAAACATTCCTTTTAAAAGGAATGTGTCAAGGATAGGAGTTATTGGTTTGATGTGTCTGGGTCACAGTCCAGCTTTTAGAGAAATTAGGAAAAATAATCTCAAGACAGGAACTTTTGGGCAGGAATTGTGAAGGAACAGCTTGCTGGCTTGCTCTCTGAATGACCTAGGGCCACAGAGCTAGAAAATGAAACCCCACAGTGGGAAGAGCTCTTTATATCAATTGGCAGTCAAGAAAGCCCCTCACAATCATGTCCACCTACATATTAACATGATAAAGACAATTATTCAGGTGAGTCTAATCTTTTGTTTTTTTTCAGGTGATTGTAGGATGTGTGAAGTTGACCTTAAACACTAACTAGGAAAGACGTGTAAATAGCAAGTGAAACACTGAACTAAATTAACTAACCATAGTCTGGTGTATCAGAAATCCTCTATAGATGTTAGAAAGAGACTGGCATTGTCTGGCCTAATGGGTGGAGAGGGCTTTGGTCCAGTGAAGTCACATTTCCCCAGTGTAGAGGAATGCCAGGGCGATGAGGTGGGAGTGGGTGGTTGGGAGTGGGAGCATCTTCATTGAAGCAAGGGGGGGGGGCAAATAGGAGGGAGAAGTGATACCATTTGACATGTAAATACATAGAATATTCAATAAAAAAGAGACATGATCATGGTCCTGGCTATCAGTCTCATGCTACATCCCCATAAAAACCTACCAAACTGATACTGTCTCAGGCCATTTGCAAAAATAATACTAACTCCAGATTTCCATTGGCTAATACCTGTGATTAGACTGGTAGCTTCATAGAAGATTCATGTTCTCTAGCATTTAAATACTCTAGGCTTAAGTGAACCACCGAGGTGCTATTCCACACTCCATAGCATCTTTCACTGAGTCCTTCCTTCGCACCTTATTCTTCTACATCAACAGGAACATGATCTGACCATGGACAGAGCAAAAAGATGTAGTGAGTTCCCCATATTGTATGATTTCCTTGAGCCTTTTATCTAAAACTTCAGTAGAAGGAAGAAATCCAAATCTCATATATGGAGATGAAACGGAAAGGAATGGCTCTTCTGTATGAAATATCTATCCCTCCAACAGATGCAACTGTGTGCCTTTAATTGTTATTTATTTTATAGCCAACATTGCTTGAGAACAATCTGTACATTTGTAATTGGTGTGTGGGAAACGGAATGTCTCCTTGCTTACTGAGAAGCTCAATGGCCAATTTCAGGCAAACAGGACTGAACTGAACACTAACACAACCTAGTTACACCTTTAATTAAATGACATGGTACAACAAAGTCACACAATTAGACTTTAATGTGGCTAGGCTTAAAATCCAATTTTAAGGCACTTGGTACAATATTCTTTTGAAAGCACTGTAAGAACTTTCTAAAGTGTTTTCATTTGAAGCAAAGAAAAAAGAATGCTCGTAAGTAAATGTGCGAAATTACTACTCTGTTATTATATACATATATTCATATGTACATTTTTATTATATTCAATGATCACTTTTAAGCAAAAAATTAGACTTGATGCTTTTAAATAATCTTTTGAAAATGCACACAAAAACATCTTTACCTTTGTGTACTTTTGTGCAAGGAAGAGGTATCCTTTGCTGTAAGTGACAGTCAACACTTTTTCAATTGTGCCAAAAAGTTGAATTTAAGAAAGGGTGAGAGAAGGAGGGTTGTGGTGACTCAGATGAGTTTTGTTAGCACTGAAGCAATTTGTAATTTGATAAATGTAATCTGTTGACCAAACTGTGCTAGTTCACTGTGGTTTCAGCATCACAAGATCCACAGAGTCCTGAGTGTGGTTTTTCCATGTCTCCCAGCTGCCTCTGAGAAAGGCCAGTTCTGGTTTGGACTGCTATCATAGAACACTGAGAGTAGAGTCGATCCTACAGCATTCATAGGTGCTTCTATATAGAGCTTCCTCCTGTCTGAAGTTCAGACTCAGGGATTACAACTTAAACCTTAGCCTGTTAAAGCAGGGTTTTGTTCTAGCCATGGTACACACAGTGCAGTTGTGAACACAATGAAGAGCTGATTTGGTAGAAGGATTCTGATACATTTCTCTTCCAAGAATTTGAAATAAATGATAATACCCAACATTTGTACAGCTATCTCAGAGGTAAAGTCATGAAATATATGTCTTTGTTAAAGTCATTATGGTTCATCTAGAAAGCTTTCTTATTCTGTATTCACTAACTGAAAAGACACTGAGATAAAAGCTATTTCATCAAATTGATAGGTTAGCCCACATCAAGATGCACCTTGATAATTATCTCCTGACTTACGTGTTGTTCAAAACTCTTTTGTAAAATAGTTTCTACTTTATACAGTAATTTTGCTACTTTTATGAATTTTAATGTAACTATCTGACATGCAAGCCCCAAGCAGTCCTGACACATGGGCTGAGGTCCACTACTCTGGAGCTTGGTTATGACCCCACCTTTCTCCTTTTCTTGCCCCTACTTGTCTCTTTTTCTAAAATTGTTGTCAGGTATATGTTTTGAAGATTTATTTATTTTACATATTTTAGGTCTATGAATGTTCTGTCTAGATGTAAGTCTGGATGCCAGAAGTAGGCATTGCATCCTACTATAGATGGTTGGTGAGACACAATGTGGTTGCTGGGAATGAAACTTAAAACCTTCAGAAGGGCGCCCAGTGATTTTTATCTCTAAGCCATCTCAGCAGCCTCCTGTTCCTCCTCCTCCTCATTATTACTTTTGCTCTTACTATTATCATTGTTGTGGAAAGAAGTTCTCACTGGGTAATACTGGCTCCCCTGAAAGTCCCTTTATAGACCAGACAGGACTTGAACTAACAGAGATCCATATGTGCCTGCCTCCCAAGTGCTGGGATTAAAGGAGAGTGCACCACACCCACCACCCATGCCTTATGTCTCTGAAATGTTCTCATTTTAATAGTAGAGATTTCAGCTTTCATTACATGTTCTATTTCTCATCAACTGTGGTAAAAACTAGTGTTCATAATACATATAATGAAATCAAATGAGGACTGAAAAATTTCAACTTACTTTGTGGATAATTTTACTTTAAAAAAATCAGAAAAAATAAAATATGAATTGGCAGTCAAGCAAAGCTTCTTTCTTTAGCAGTTTACTTTGATATTTAGGAATCACCTTGAGTAGGAAAGAAACAAGAGGAAAAAGATAAGGAAGACACCTTTAATATATCACACAGTGATACCCATCAGGAAGCAAATGAGTGTAAGAAAACAGAGCAAATACAGTATCTGAACTGACGACCATTTGCCTGCATATACAGTGTGCTTTGGATGGTTATAAATCATAAAATAATCTTTTGAACTGACTTGCATGAATTTCAACAATGAATAATGTCACCTTCAATTTTTTAACTGTTAAAGTAGAATTTTTGCTGATTATGTTTATTTGTTTTTTTGCCGTTATAATTAAATTATATTTCTCACTTCCATTTCTTTCCTCAAATCTTCCCATGTAATCCTCCCCACTCACCTTCAAATTGAAGGCCAATTATTTTCACAGGACCTCTTCAGTTTGTGTACTATTACTTGTATATATGTTTGTTTTCAAGGCTGAAAATTTGGCACTGTACAACCAATTGGTATGCTGTTCACTGGCGAAGACTACCTCTCCCATTTCCAGTTTGCCTTGCATGCCTGTAGTTCCTTTTGAAGTAAGAGAGCAGAGGCCTGTGCGGGCAATAGGAGGCCCATATAACTGCACACAGAAGCCTGGGCTGATCTACTTTGGAGCTACCGTTGAGGTGTAGATCCAATGCTTTGAGATCCAGCCCAACATCTACTCCATCTCTGAGCTGCTGAAACACGTGTAGGAGCTGGTCATGCAGAACCAGATGTCATTACTGAATCGTGCCTGTCCTATGCCTGCTGACTGGCCTTCAGCATGGGGGCACTCCAGCTACAGCTAGTACTATTTGCCCTGATGGGAGTGTTGGGCAAAGGTTACCCATGGGCTATACAAAGGTCCTGCCCAGCAAACTTCCAGTGGGCTGGCAGGGAGAGCTGGACAATGTGTGACTGCCTGGAGCTCTCACAGAACCTGGCCCACACCACAGGCCCTGCCAAGCTGCAACCTCATCCTCCATCAGGGCAACAATGAGATTCCCAGGACAACTTTCAGCAGTTGTCGGATATTTATGGTGCGTCATAAACCAGAATTCCTGAACAGTGGAAAGCTGTTTGGTGAAAAAAATATGGTAGGACACACTGCAATTTCCAGTGCTACTGTGAAACTGAATATGCAACGGAGAAGTGGGAAATCTGGAGAAACAAAGTGGTACATAAGTACGTCCTGGGTCTGGGCGGCCACTGGAGGATAGCGGCGAATTTAGTCTGACGTGTTAAATTGCCTGTGAGTGAAGTTGCCGCTAGAGGCTATGTTGATGTGCATGGCTGTACTTCTGCTCCAGGGCATGTTGTTGTTCATCATGAGGCCATGTTGAGGTGTGCGGTCCTACTGTGGCAGGGAACTGTATTGATGCCCTTGGTCTATCCTGTCACCGGAGACCATGGTGAGGTCTGTGGCCCATTGTGATGGATGTTCATGGTCCATCCTGTCAGCAGAAACTATGCGAATATCTACAATTCCTGATCCTGCTGACTATAAAAGGCTAGGAATCTGCTTTTGTCAACAAGGGAGATCCACAGTGGAGACAGACAACCGCGGAAGGATTCTGTTGCAGCCAGCACCCTCCTTTCCTTGGTGGAGCAGCCTAGACAGGAAGCCAGAGAAGAGAACTCTTAGGAATTGTGAGAACAAAACGCTCACGGGAGGAAATACGGAGACAAACAGAGGAGCAGGGTTTGAAGAAAAGATTATCCAGAGACTGCCTCACCTGGGGAACCACCCCATATGCAGCCACCAAACCCACACACTATTTCTGACGCCAAGTTGTACTTACTGGCAAGAACCTGATATGGATGCCTCCTCAGAGGCTCTGCTAAAGCCATACTGATACAGAGGAGGATGCTTGCAGCTAACCATCAGACCGAACACCGGGACCCCAATGAAGGAGCCAGAGAAAGAACTGAAAGAGCTAAAACGGTGTGCAATCCCACGGGGAGAACAACATTATTAACCAACCAACCTCCGCAGAGTTCTCAGGGACTAAAACACCAACCAAGGAGTTCCTATGGAGAGACCCATGGCTTCAGTTGCATATATAGCAGAGGATGGCATTGTCTGGCATCAATGGGAGAAGAGGCCTTTGGTCCAGTGAAGGCTCATTTTCCCAGGGAAGGGGATGCCAAGGTGTTGAGGTGGGAGAGGGTTGTTTGGAGATGGAGCATCTTCATGGAAGCAAGAGGAGGAAGAGGGGGTATGGGAGTACGGGGAAAGGGGATAACATTTGAAATATAAATACAGAGAATATTCAATAAAAATGGGGTGGGGGGTGCTGAAGTGAGACTTTCCACAACTGATAGCTTCTGCTAAGGATGAGGATGGGACAGGACCTTTAATGGGCTGGCCACTGGGAAGTTGACTGTGCTTCAGTGAGTATAAAGATCATGTAAATTGGGTTTTGTCAGGTTTACGTCCTTTATGATGTTTTGCTTTTGTTTGATTATTTGGGTTTTGGTTAGTGCTGTTGGTTTTTCTTTTTTGGATTTTTTTGTTTGTTTTTGTTTTTTTCTTTTCTTTCTTTTCATTTTATTTTTCTTGTGGGAGTTACAAGGGTCGAGGAGTAAACTTGGAAGTACTGGGAATGAGTATGATAAGGGTGCATTATGTGAAATTCTCAAGTAATCAATAAAAATATATTTGAGAAAATTAAAGGAACGGTGGAAGAAGGGAATAAAGGAGAGCATAGTAATGATTCTAATCTTAATAAGCCAAAAATTATTGTGGAGTGTATTACTATAAAAAAACATTTTCTGGTGTTTTGAAATTATTTTCACAAATTTGTAAACTCAGTTTTCTTCAGTGATTCAACACTGTTCTTAAATAAAATTCAGAAGCTGTCACATGTGTAAGCTTCCATGAATGTACCAGAAACTGATTTTCAACATCTTAGCTCAGTTTCTCATGGTTGCCCTCTTGGGCAGTTTGCAGCTCATACAGTATGCTAGTTTCTACTGCAGGGCCTTTGCACATTTGCCACCTTTCCCTTACCTGGCAATCATGCCTGCCCTTCTCTATCTCTTTTTACTTTATCCTATTTTCTTTCCCATAGCTAGTGAAAGTAGTAAATCCATGAGTTTTCACTGAAATTTAAATTTTCTGATGTTGGCAGTATGTTTTCTTCACCTAGCATATTTTGTTCAATGGCCTATGTTTAAGTACAGATAATATAGGATAATTAATGCACATGGCCTATGAGGAAGTCTCCCTTCTTGAAAATAATTTAGAAACTACTGAAGGTCTGAATTTGTGAGGAATGACCCAACAGATTGTATGGTTTCTAAATGTAGTTTCGAGCTTGCCTGCCTTAGAGTAATGACCAGTTTAGATAGGGAAGGCTCTCAAATACTGGATGGGATATGCACTTTGTAAAACTCCATCTGATGGTCCAAGTCGCTGATTTGGAAAATATAAAAGTAACTTTTATTTGCCCGATGTAATTGTCATCTTGGAGGCTGACAGCTGAATAAGCTCATCCTTTCCAGTTCTTTCTAAACTCTGTCTGCCTGGTTCAACTCAGGTGTTCTGGTTCAAATTCCTCTCCAAGTTGACTAATTCAAATTGGCTTCTCTTGGCTTCTCGCCAATTGCTCTAGGCCTCAAACTAACTCTGGCGATTTTGTTCTAATCTTCTGGCTCCTGGTTCTCTGGCTGCAATTGCCTCTGTCCTAACTCGGGAACAAAAGAACTCAACTCCAGTGTACTCACTGAAGTCTGTCACATTAAACTGAACTGAACTCAGCTGAACTCTGCTGCACTCCTGAGCTTCTCTCACCTGGCTGACTCTTCCTGAGCTGCTCTTAGTCTTTCCTGTCTGTTCTCCCAAACGTTGGGCATATAGTAACTTGAACACATTCTCTCAAATCTTTCCCGGTTCTGTCACATTCTGAACCCCTCAATTAGACATCACTTTTAAACATGGCTACTTCTATGCATAAACTAATTTTATCTTAAAATTGTATATTAAGAACAATGTCTGTATTCTGGCCAGAGGGACTAAGGTTGTGTGGCGTGTCTGCGTTCCAGCTGGATGACACAGACCTGGTCTTTTGATGTGACCCCTTGCCAGAGCAGCCATGCTGCTGGATTAAAATTTTTCTGCCGGACACTGTTACCATATACTGTTTTTAGGGAAATGTAAGTTGAGCTCTGAGAAATTGGTGTGACAAAAAAATGTGAATGATTTGTCTTGTTTTCTTTCTACCAATAGCTAGGGCGGAAAAGATCTGCACAGTGCAGAACTGAGAGGATTTTTTAAGAGTGGTAGCTGGGTAGAGAAAAAAGCAAAGGGCAAAACAAAAGACCTCTTCCTTTCTCAAAGAAATTAAGCCTGTATCTGTGCCACATCAGTACCTCACCTCTATCCTTGCTTTGAGTGCTTGCTTCATCTGTCTCTTTATTATGATTTATTGCCTTCCATGTTTTTTTTCTTTTTTCCTTCTACGAGCTTTGAGGTCCCCTAAGGACAGGATCATATATTTTTATCAATGATTTCACAAATGCAGACAAGTGCTTTACAACAGTTTTAAGATCATTTTGGGGGAAAGAATGCTTTAACTCTTCAGTGCAGTATACTTTCTTCACCACAAAATAATAAAAAGAAATAACACACATCTTCAATTCTGGGCTGAGGATCTAGCTCGGTTAGTAAAGTACTTCCCTGGCTTGTATAAATCCTAAATGCAGGTCCCCAGACCTATATAAATTGTATATGGTGACATGCTTTGAATGGCAGAATCCAAGAGTTCAGTCAGATGGATTTCAATTTTAACAGCACCTCTAGTTACTTAGAAAGCTCAAGATCAGCCTATGCTAAATGAGTCTCTGTCTCAAGAAAGCAAATCAAATCAGAGAAGGCACTATAATATCCTGATGTGGTGTGAAGCACATTTAATTTTTATTCTGTTTTCAATGTGTGAAATATAGGTTGTGTGATAAACAAATAATTTAATTTTTCACTACTTGGTTTTGCCCATTATTTTGTGAAATGTGACGTTACATTGTGAGCAACAGAAAGACAGGGTCGTGCCTGTCCAACTTCCTGGAATAGCATCAACTAGCACCTGAGTAATTTGTTGAGGAACAGAGTACTTGACAACACCTTGAGCATTCAGAGACTGCACAGCATTTAATAGCTGTATGTTCATCAGAAGCAGTGGACATATGAGTGTCTGCTTCTACTAGTGTGGCCATGGTCATGTATGCCTTGAGTTAGCCTTCCCCAGAATCTCACAGCACCTTCTTAGGCTTCTATTCTCTCAGGATCTGTGATTGACTTGACTGTTGAGGAACTGTCTTTGACAGTGAAGCTGTCCTGTGTTGCACAGGGGACTCTCTTCAGTGTAAGCAATTGACTGCTAGGTTAGTCTTTTCTTTGGTAGTAGAGCTGCCTTATATTATACAAGGGACGCTTCAGAGGTTTAGCTTGTCATGTATTGTCCATGCTATGGGTGGGAGTCTTCAGTGTACTAACATTTGCCGAGAATTTCTGGTGTAGATACCTTTGATGTTTAACGCTTCTTCAAGTTACCTGTGTCAAGTTATTTCAACATCCTGAACTTAGACTGAATCCTTTTGTCTGTACATTTCTGATCTGGTTGAACAAATATGCTATTTAAGAAAAGTATCTTTACACATCACCTTAAAGATTGTGGGTCTTAGGATTTTTGTGGAGTTTTGATTTTACTGGGACAATATAAACAAATCTCTAAGAAAATTGTAACACTTAAAGTTATAGAAGCCATTTGGTGAAACTCATGGCTATAATTTTGATGTTAGGTTTAAAATGAAATGAAAGTATACTTTTGGCAAACAGAATTTAAAAAGCAATTGGTTCAACTCTGTCCAGTATTCATTATTTATACAGTTCATGAATTCAGCACTTCAGGATGAACACCCTTCATTAAAACTGTCATGGTAATACTAAGGAGATGGTGTATGTTCTAAAGTGTTTATTAAGAAACCATAAAGATTTGAGTTTTGATCTCAAACACTCATGTAAAAAGCCAAGTGTAGCAAAGGGCACCTCGAAACCAGCATGGCTGGGGCAGAGACAGTTGATCCCTGAGGAATGCTAGATATTTCATCTAACCAACACTTGGGTTCAATGTTCTGTAAAATCTTATCTCAGGAAATTATGGAGAGACCTATAAAACAAGGAAGAAGAAGTGGACCTCTTCTCCAGGTGGATATGCCCATGATATATTGAAGCATGAAGTGGAATGCATGACACATGTAATCATATACATGCATGCATTAAAATAAGGTAGTATACTCCTGTTCCCATAAATCTTGACAAGTACAATTGGGAGATTAAAATAAAGTTAGGTATCCTTTGGGCATGCAAATTTCCTTCTTGGATATGATTTTGTGATGTTTACTTTCTAATTGTAGGGAGAAAGTGTCTCTATTGAGGGACTGTTCTCAGCACATCTCTGATCAAATACAAGCATGCTAACAGAGAGTGATGTCACCTCAAACAGGTAACAGAAAAGCTGAGGAGATTGCGGGAAATCATTTTGAAGCGGCCATTGATTACATTTTGTTGAGACTTACCCCTGCTTAGGACGAGATTGCCATTGTATTAAGGTACCAGCATAGTACCTACAAATAAAGACACAGGAAGTGTGCCCTTTGGAACATGAAGAAATCTTAAGAACTCAATTAGAATGTCATTTTTTCCTTCAGTTTATCTGCTGATGTCTTTATTCCCACCATTGCTTTTTACCTAAGTTCCTTATCTAGGCTAACCCACTCCTCAACCATGGCCAGAGCGAACTCTTAGACATTCAGATTTTACTGTACCGTTCAACAGCTCATGAAAGTTAAGTGACGCCAATTAAAGGGGAAATAAAAATACAAAGCCAAATAAAAACACAAATTGTCCCAATTCTGCCTACTATGTACCTCTTCTGGCCTGTTTGTTTCTCATTACCTCATTTAAGCTCCCAGAACACCAAGAATAAAATAGGTCTTTCCTTTCTGTTTTTACCCAGGGCCTCAATACATAACCCAAGCTGGGCATGAAATTTACTGGTCTATCTACCTCAGTATTTTGGAGCAAGGCTTTCTGGTGAGAACCACGAACCTATGCTTTCCTTCTCTTAAGATTCTTTGACTTTAATGTTAAATATTGTATCTCCTCTCTGGCAACCTACCATGGGCTGTCTATTTCTTTCTTGTCCACTGTTCCCACATTCTTTGTGATTCCATTTAGGCAAACTTTTCTGCATCTACGCATGATCCCTTGCAGCTTAACATCCTCTCACTAGTAACCCTGAGAGAACGGTAGCAAAAGCTGCACAGGCTGAAGTGAGGCCCCCTGCTGTTGGTCTGTACATTGTACCCTGTTCCCTGGTGTAGTGGATGCACCATGAGCAAGCTAGTATAAGTTTATCCTTAAAACACAGTATTCTAATACAGAGTTGTCAAATTTGTGCAGATCATACAGGCACATAAAGTGAAGTTTTTTGGCACTCTTGAACGTTGTAATTTTCCACTGGAAAGTTATAGTGATACTTGGATTTTATTTTTCTTACAGAAAATATTTTTAACATCCTCTTAGTGTCAATCTTCTTTTATAATAATAGTGATGTAGGCACTCACACAAACATTTATGACAGTCAGTAAGTAATAAACAATATTCATATATATTCACTATGTTAAGCCTATGTTCTGTTATTCTTATCAGAGAACAAAAAAGTGTATCACAATGATATACAGTAATTATTCATAGTAACAGATTTCATATTTACTATGGAGGAACAGAGAAAGATCCAGGGACACAGGCCTGGTGAGACTGCGCTCCGAGTAGCCAGAGAACAGAGAGGTCTGTGCCGAACACTCGGAAAGTGCTCCCCCCCAATTGGATCAGGGGTCAGGAACCCTGCCTTAGGGTGTCTGTTTCCAGCTGGTAGCCTGAGCATGCAGAACAGGTGCTCAGGCCATGTGCCAAAGGGAACAGTGAAGATCCAGGGGCACAGGGCAGGTACACCAGAGAGACGGGAACCAATCACTGACAAGACCATGTATAATCACAGAAAACAAGATGGCAAGGGGAAAGCAAAAGAACATACCCCAGGGAAACCAAGACAACCTGGCAACACCAGAACCCAGATCTCCCATCACAGAAAACAGCAGAAGGCCATAAACACCAGAAAAAGAAGACTCAGACTCAAAATCATACCTCAAAATGATAATAGAGGTCCTTAAACAAGAACAGGAGGAAAAGCATAAAGAAATAGAAGCTTTTAAAGAGGAAACAAGAAAAACACTCAAAGAACTCAAAGAACTAGAGGAAAACAGATCCAAAGAGATGAAGGAATGGAAGAAGGAATATAAAATGAAAATGGAAACAATAAAGAAAACACTAAAAGAGACAACCCTAGAGGTAGAAAACCTAAGAAAGAAATCAGGAGTCACAGATGGAAGCATTTCCAAAAGACTGCAAGAGATGGAAGAGAGAATATCAGGGGCTGAAGACAACATTGAAAACATAGACAAAACAATCAGAGAAGATGCAAAGACCAAAAAGCTCCTAACCCAAAATGTCTGGGAGATCTAGGACACAATAAGAAGACCAAACATAAGGATAATAGGAATAGAAGAGGGCAAAGAATATCAACTAAGAGGCACAGTAAATATCTTCAACAAAATCATAGAAGAAAACTTCCCTACCCTTAAGGATGAGATGACCATGTGCATAAAAGAAACCTACAGAATTACAAATAGAGTGGACCAGAAAAGAAATTCTTCCCAACACATAATAGTAAAAACACCAAGTGCCTAAAGCAAAGAAAGAATACTAAAAGTAGTAAGGGAAAAAGGTCATGTAACATATTAAGGCAGACCAATCAGAATCACATCCGATTTTTCAACAGAGACTATGAAAGCTAGAAGATTCTGGACAGGCATCATGGAGACCCTAAGAGAACACAAGTGTCATCTCAGGATGCTATACCCAGCAAAATGCTCAATCACCATAGATGGAGAGACCAATATATTCTAAGACAAATCTAAATTTACACAATATCTGACTACAAACACAGCACTACAACAAATTATAGGTGGAAAACCCAATACAAGGAGCAAAACTACATCCTAGTAAAAACAAGAAAATACCTAAGCAAGAAAACCAAAAGAAGAAAGACACACAGGAGCAATTCTACCTCCTAAAGCAAAAATAGCAGGAAACAGCAACCACTATTCCTTAATATCTGTTAACATAAATTGACTTAATTCCCCAATAAAAAGATATAGACTATCAGACTGGATACATAAACAAAACCCAGCATTTTGTTGCGTACAGGAAACTCAGAGAAAAAGATAGACACTATCTCAGAGTAAGAGGTTGGGAAAAAAACTTCCAAGCAAATGGCCCCAAGAAGCAAGCTTGAGTGGCAATTCTAATATTAAATAAAGTAGATTTTCAATCAAAAGTTATCAAAAAAGATAAGGAAGGACAATTTTTACTCATTACAGGGAAAATTTGTCAAGAGATACTCTCAATCCTTAACATATATGCTCCAAATACAAGAGTACACATATTCATAAAAGAAACCCTACTAAAGTTCAAAAAATACATTGCACCCCACACAATAATAGCGGGAGACCTTGACACCCCACTCTCACCAATGGACAGATCATGGAAACAGAAACTGAATAAGGACACAGTGAAACTAGCAGAGGTTATGAACCAATTGGAATTAATAGATATCTACAGGACATATCATCCTAAAACAAAAGAATACATCTTCTTCTCAGCACCTCATAGCACCTTCTCGAAAATTGACCACATAATTGGACACAGAATGAGCCTCAATCAATATAAGAAGATTGAAATACTCCCATGCATCCTTTCAGATCACCATGGTCTAAGGGTGGTCTTTAATAAAAACAAAGACAACAAAAAGCCCGTATACACATGGAAACTAAACAATGCTCTATTATATGATAGAAGGGTCAAAGAAGAAATAAAGAAAGAAATTAAGGATTTTCTAGAATTTAATGAAAATGAAAACACAACATACCCAAACCTATGGGATGCATTGAAAGCAGTACTGAGAGGAAAACTTATAGTTCTTAGTGCTTCCAAAAAGAAACTGGAGAGAGCAAACAATAGCAACTTGACAGCACATTTGAAAGCTCTAGAACAAAAGGAAGCAGATACACCCAAGAGGAGTAGATGGCAAGTAATAATCAAACTCAGAGCAGAAATTGACCAAATAGAAACATAAAGAACCATTCAAAGAATCATATTTAATATGATATCCAGGTGCTGAATTTAGCCTTAAGCACTCCAACTCCAGCTTTTGTAGTTCTAATCCACAATATCTTGAATTTCTTATTAGTCCATTTTCAGATTCTGACTCTGCTCAATTGGAATCCAACCTTATAAGGAAATAATTTCGTCTGCAAAATGAGAAAATAATCTTTGAAATTTGGACAAGTTCAAGACAGACAATGACGGATAGACATATCCCTGCCTGACACAGGATTTAAAGCAGAAATTAAACATAAGTGGCTTCTTAAAATGTAAATCCCTCTTCCTTATCAACTATAGATCATGGGAATTAAATGCGTGCACTATTTCATATTAACTTATTGTGTAACTGATTCTCCAGACACTAATAACGTAAGTGAAACCTACATACTGTAGACTGATGTACTACCATGCCACCTCCACACCTGCCAGGACTTTTGACCACTCATCATAAAGGCTCATCTTTTTCTAGAACATAGTATGCAATAGTATGCCTGTTCCTTCTCTACAACTTTGTTCTTCATGCTTTTATGGTCAATTGTCAACTTGAAGGGAGAAGACAGCACAGAGAGCCATTTAGAGGGAAGCAAGAGAAGGGAAAAAGAGAATAAAAGAAAGGAGTGAAAGAACATGGTCACCTAAGTTTTCCAGTTCACTACTATTGCTATGTTATTTTTGTTATGTTTAATATTTTAATATACCATATAGGCAGATTTGTCTTATTCATATGCATCTGTAAACACAGGAGAAACACAAACAATATATATATAAATATAATATTTTAGGGATGCTATCACCGATATTATGATCTCACTGGGAATTTTATAAATATATATTTTGGCTGAGAGAGAAATGGAGCATCATCTTGGCATTGTCTCTGTTTGGAAAATTGCCATATTCTCTTTAATAAGATACACATAATTCATCTTTTAAGGCCTGCATTCTTCCAACCTTTATGGGATGAGCTGTGTCTCTCTGCATTCCCCCTCAGTAGTGGTTAAGTTTCCATTTTTGTGTTTCAATGCTTCGTATCATGTAAGTGATCTTGATAGGGTAGCCATGTTTACCATTCTATACATCCATCCACAGTCCGACCCACGATAGTAAAGATAACTAATGTGTAAAAATTTGGTTACTGTGGTTATAAAAAACAAAAAGAGGAGCTTTATAAACTGAACTTTTCATTACCTTAATTTTTTTCTGTCAATGTGTTAGAGATCAGAGTACAAATGATTGCACATGAAATGAAAATAGTTATATGGGTATGGGGAAACCACTAATTAACCTGCTGGTTAAGGTTACAGTCTACCATTACCAGATCGCTTCTCTGAACTCAGAGCAAAATAAAGGACTCTTTATGAACAAGGCTTTCTTTCCCTCTGACCTCTGACCTCTGACCTGCTCTAGGGAGCCTGATCTCCCACACCCTCTACCTGGGGTAAGAGTAGTCCTTGGCAGATCTCCAAGTTCAGCTTCCTCTTTTCTTTGATAAGAACCCACCCAGCAAGTACCTGAAATTCCTGAAATACCTCTCCATACAAAAGAGGGATTCACAATACTTTAAACAGCAGCCAATAGTTTCACCCTAAAAGCTCATTCCCACTCTCCAAAGTTCATAGCACTCTTACACACCAAATAAATTGTATAAGTACAAGCCTACCCAAAATGGAGGTATACACGATCTAAGACTGGCTGAGAGCTGTCTCACTGAAAATTGTGGTAGGAGGAGGCTTTGACTAAAGGAGTTGTAACATTAACATTCTGCCCCCCCCCCCCCATCTCCTGCATTCACTCCCCGAGACCCCACTCATTCTGGACTCCTCTGCATGCTTTCAGCATGGAGTGCAGTAGAGGCTAAACTAGGGGGAAAACAGGACACAGACCCACAGCATGGGACTCTTTTACTGATATACTATTTGTATCACTTCTAATGTGCTGTGCTCTGATGATACATGTACATGCACAAGTCTTGGTGAATTCCAGTGGATTGATAATAAAAAGTGCTTGCTTTTCTGAAGGTTGCTTCTCCGGATTAGAAATGATTTCTAACCTATGCTGTACTTAGAGTCTTATAATGTCTCTATGAGTCCTCACTTGTCTTAAAGCAATCAAAACTAAACATACTAAACTCACCCTTCAAAGGGTCTGATCTCTGCCAACATTATTTCAGAAGCCTTTTATAGCTAAATAATAATCTCAATATCCATCTTTCCTGGTAAGGTGATCTCAAAATCTACTGTGATATCATACACTGGTATATGACTTAAAAAGAAAGGGAAATGTGCTTGAGGGACGAGAAATCATCTGATTTGATTTTTATTAAACAGAAAAGGAATTCTACATTAAGGTGACATTTAACAGCTATCTGTGAGTGTTTTGAAGCCATTTTATTTGAGACTGAGAAATCACGACAATACGGAGTGTCAAAATAGTGCCAGTGTTTGTTGGCTTAGTAATTTTAAAGACTGCTTAATCTGGGCTTCAGATTTTCAGATAGAATCCAGGCCCTGCACTTCCCTGATGGCCTCCCTTTATTTATGCACCTTTCTATTATCTGGGAAGTCAGGTAATAGCTGCAAATCAAAGGGTATATTCTTTTTCCTCATGCCCTGCTCCTTAAACATTAGAATAAACAGATGTAGCTTGGCCTAAGCTGCTGTCAGCAATATGCTGCTTCCTGTGGCAATAAATCTCCCACTAATGACGTTAGGGAATAGCACTGGTCTTCTGCAGGGTCCTTCCCCACTGCTCTATTTTATGGCGATGCCTCTGTAAACAAACACTTCTATAATGTGAGGTATTACTCGGTGTGAAACAAGCTGGGTCCATTAGCATGGTGTGAAGCTGGGGTTTAGAACAATAAGGGATGTATTGTGATGTGGACAGCGGGGGAAATACTGCTCTGAACAACATAAGCACACTGACAAAAGGCAGCCTGCTTAGTTTTCCTTATAAAAGCCTTTGCATGTTTCTACATTTATTAAAAAGTGACCCTCTTGAACTCAGCCTGAATGATATGAAAATGTTGACAGCGAAACAAAAAACAAGAGTCTGCCAAAACCTTTTTCCATCAATAGCGGATGTTTTCTATTTATTTTACCCTAGATGAGAAAGAATAAATGAATTAAGGAACTTGATGCTTGTCATTTCAATAGCAAATGGAACCAAATAATACCTCTGATGAAGTGGCTGAAAATTTATGTTTTTATAAGCTCTTATACCAGGAGAGGGCAGATATTGAGTTATTTTGAGCTATCATATCTAACTCTCTTAAGACCTCCCCGATGTAGACATAAAAGTTTGGAAAAATGTATTGTTTCTTGAGACTTGGTCTTGTCTAAGTAAGCTGCCAGTCTTCTGTGGTCGTCTCATTGGCTGTCAAAAGCATATTCTCAGCCTTTGTAAATTGTCCTCCACGTCTTTTTTACTTTCCTTTCTTTTTACTTTTAAAAAATTCATATCTTCAGAAAACTGTGTTCAAGGACTTCAAAAGGGCATGAATTAACATATTAAAACAATTACATATTTTTACAGGAGGTAAAATATTGAAAAAAAAAAGCATTGTTTTGGCCCATTAGTATGAAATTGACTTTCATTTCATTTCATAGATGGCAATGACTTTATTGTTTTTCATGCAAGTGGTTTCTGTTTAACATTCAAGATCAGCAATTGATCCTAAAGTAACCTCACTAAAAACACTCTGTATTGACTTCTTCCATGAGACCTATAGAGAAGGAGTTAGTACCTTTCTCTGGGTGCCTCACTTTACGTGGCAGATAGATCATGACTCCCAGTGATTTGACTCAGCATTGTTCTTACTTTGTATTTTAGAATACAAGGAAAAGAAATTATACTTAAGATCCTGGACTAATGACTTAGGCAATAGTCTTTGCCGCATAAGAGTGAAGACCCACGTTCTGATCTTCAGCTATAAGTAAAAAGCTGGAAGTTGAAGGAAGCATACCTATGTATCCCAATGAGCAGACAAAGATCCCAGGAGCTTGCTGACGTGTTAGTCTGACTGAGCTAGGGAGCTCCAGGTTCAGTGAGAAATCTCTTTCAAAAAACGAATGAGAGTAACTGGGGAAAACATCTGGAATTAACATCTGTTCTCACATATACACATCCACCTGCACAAAAAAAATTATACACAAACACACATACATACCATGCATGCAGAGATATAAGAATAGAGGCACAGACATAAAGAAACTATACCTATAATGTAAAGTTAGATCTTTTTTTGTGTGTGTAGAGTCACGCACAAGTGATTGGATTCTGCTGGGCATTGGTGATGTTAAAGTTGACATTCAGTGAAACATACAACCATGAGGGAAAAAAACAGATAAACAATTCTATGCAGAACTGTGTTTCTAAGCTATAACATCTGGTAAGGTGAGGTTTTTGGAGCACTTTTAGCTTCTGATGACTTCTTCAAACTAAAACTTCACTCTATGCTGAGGGTCATCTTACTACGATAGAGCACACTGCCTGGTATGGACCAAGCATACATTTGATGTTGAGGTGAACTAAGTCTTTTTTTAGGAAAAATAGTAATTTAGATTGTAAACTTATTTGCCTCTGTAATTGCTATTCATCCTATGTAAGCCAGTTTTTAGATTATTATGTAAAAATAACACCAGGAAAATCACAGTTCATTTATTTTCTTTCTGAATGTATGCCAACCACATGCACACATTTTTTTTTTTTTTGCACACATTTTTTAAAATTACGTTTCCAGGACCAAATAAAATAACAAGGTGTATTTCCTTCCCTTAATGAAGGTATAATCCGTGAAGATTTAGAAAAAGCAAATAGGTGAAATACACAATTTAGCATGACCTTGGAAGGTAGGAAGCTCAGACAAGAGGATCAAATGCATTGGAAGGAGCAGAAATTAGAGAAGAGAAGAAAGAAAATGCTACTTTACTGATCTGAAAGAGGAAGACAGAGCCACAATCCATGTCACCTCCAGAAGCTGGCAAATACGCGGAAATTGAATCACCTTCAGCCTCCTGAGAGAGCGTGCCACTGCTGACACCTTGATTTTGGCCCCGTGAAACCTGTTTTGGTCTCCTGCACTGTATCACTACAAAACAATAAATCTGTGTTGCTTCAAGCTGCTATTTTTTTTTTTTTTTTTTTTGGTAATATCTCTTCACAGAAGACAGACACAGATTCTGTCACTTGTGTAGGGTGTTGCTGTCACCAGGACCTAAAAATATGGAAAAGGGCTTTGCTGGTCAATAAGCTGTAACTAGGGTAATTTTGAGAGGATGAAAATATTAGATGTCCATTAGCAAACCTGCATGAATATGAATGTGGATGTGGATTTGTCAGAGAAGACTCACAGTATGAGCATGAGAGAGACAAATGTCATCTGGATGAGATCCTTAATTACAATACACAGAACATTGGCACTAATTTGTAAGTTAAGGCGCTGGGCAGATAGAGACGTTGGTAAAATGTTTGCTGCCCATGCACGAGTAACTGAGCTGAAATACTCAACATCTGCACATGAAGCCAGGTGGGGTTGCAAACCTCTCTAATCCAAGTACTGAGTGGTAGAGATGGAAAAATTGTTGGTGCTTTTATATTGCCAAAACAGTTGCCAGTCTGTGAGCTTCAGGCTTCATGGGAAAACCTGCCTCAAAACGAAAGTACTAGTAAGTAGAGAATGATCAAAGACGCCTCTGACCTCCACAGGAGACACACACACACACATACACACACACACACACACACACACACAGAGAGAGAGAGAGAGAGAGAGAGACTGACAGAAACAGACAGACAGAGAGACAAAGAAACAGAGACACAGAGAGACAGAGAGACAGACTAATAAATACAAGTGGAGTTAAGAAGGAAGTTAGGAGGGCTCAATTAGAAATAAATACAGTAGCCAGGCCATTTAAGGTAGACTCAGAGTTGATAGATTTAGAACAAACTGAATTCCTGTGAGAACCTCTGAAGACTGTTCCATCCTGAGAGACGATACTGTAACTCTTAGGAACAGCTGCTTGTGGAATGAGGAGAAATGGCATAGACGAAGAGATGACAGAGCAATACAAAGTGCCTTAGAAAAATGTATAGAATACGCATTAGCACTATCAGACAGTATATGGAGTTTGTGGAATAGGAAATGTTACTGTATCTTTGGACTAAGGAACCATTATTTTCCACAGGAGACCAATTTTTCTGGTAATGTCTAGTGAAAAGATGGCGGATTTTTTAAAGTGACTGAAGTAAGGGCTGTGGTAACCGTGGTTAAACATTCAGATAATCTAGCTTTTGGAGATTGTAGTGGCAAGCTTAGCTACCTGCTCTGCCTGCTCCTGGATCGTGGCACATGCATGCACCTTCCCAGGAGCTCTTTGGATTGTGCATGAAAACACACACACACACACACACACACACACACACACACACACATATCAGTTAATTTTTGACTTGCCAAGACTAACTCAAAGGCTAGGTAGGCACTCTTAACTCTTAACCTGCTGGCAAGACTCTTCACCTGCTAAGCCAGTGGCCACTTACCCTGATTCTTACATGGCTGGTTGGCTTCCTCTCCTGAAGCTTTAACTTCCAGTCCTCCTCCCTGAGTCATGGTGATTCTCTGTCTTCATTTCTCCCAGTTCCTAGCTTGTGCCTCAATCTCTTTACCCAACCATTGGCCGTTGGCTCTATACTGACTGATCAGAAACCAATTGTGAACAAAGATCTTCAGTGTTTGGAGATGACATGCAGATTTTCCATTTGAGAAGCCGGATTAATTCAAAGCATTGGAACCAATTCCTAACAAAAGAGAAAAACAAAAATTAGTGTAGCAATTGAAAGAAAACCTATTTACAAGGAATCACTGTAAGAAAAAGGTATTTCCCCCCGCCTTAGGCTAAGTAAAAGTTACATGTTATGAACAGGATGGAAAGGGGCAGGGCCAATAAACAGATTTTCATTAGAAAAGAAGCAAGCTGGCTTTGGTGAGGAGGAAGAAAGCACATTTTCCAGATGTGTGAACACAGTCAGGAGGAAACTAGCCAGCACGGATACTTTGATTGGACAGCTCTGCAGTGAGGCATTATGATATGAGTGAGGATGTTGAGGATGGGCAAAGAGATGAAGACATGGGCTTGAGATGACAGAGAAAAGATTAGCGAAGCCTTCGCTGTGATGGGGGACCTCAGCAATCCGAAACACAAGCTGGAACGAAAAGAAGGGACTAGAAGGCAAATACAGTTCTGGAGTCTTTTTCCATCACTCCAATGAAGATACTTGAGACCATCAACCTATAAAGATAAAAGGCTTATTTTGGCTCACATGCTTGAAAGTTTTGGTCCATGATTTGTTTTCTTCCTTGCTCATCAGGGAGGAAGATGTGGCAGAGCTAAGCTGCCTGCCTCATTTCCATGACAGAAAAGAAGAAAAACAAAGGGGCAGACTTTGATCATTTAGATCAGTTAGTACCAAAGCTGTGCTCATATAGTCTGATTATAGTGCCCTTTGCAAGTGAGACTGTTTTTTTCTTCCTCTAGAGAATAGTGACAAAATAAGGGGAATTACATGAATTAGTAATATTGATATTCTAGCACAATTCCATTGCTAAAGTCCCAAACCACAACAGATTATCTTATCAGAGGTCAAAAACTCATGATTCAGATACAAGATTGGGTTCTCTTCATTATCATTTTTTCCCTGAACACTGTATTTTGTAAAATATCAGGTGTGAGCCAACTTTAAATATATACTCTGTATTATAGACAGTCATCAGCAAATGGTCCTGAGCTGAAGTTAGAGTTTTTTTTTTTTTTTTTTTCTACTTTCCCCAATATCCATTCTAAGAGAGAGCGAAATCATCTACATTAGATTATTATTGTGGGTGAGCTATTTTACATTGATATTTTACATTGTTTGGAATTATATCACAAATAATTAAAAAAAACTCAGGGCAATGGGTTTCTGTGCACATAGTTTCTGAGGCTGTGTTCTCAAAATAATTTAGAAAGAAGCAGAAAACAATATGTTCACATAGGAGGAGTGTACCATCTACCTCAATTAGCTTAGACTTAAGGATAATGTCATCTTTTACTTCATGACAGGTTTGGAGTGCTATGAGAAAGAAAACTTTGTTGAACATGTTTTAGTCTCAGAGTATAAGAAAATCCCATTTAATGTGACAAGGAAAAAGAGAAGGAAAGAAAAGAAGAGAAAAGGAAAGAAAGAAATGCATTCATTGCCATCCCCCTAACAGGGTCTTTGGCTCAAAGTTGGTCACAGACTTTTCCATATTTGGGGTAGAATGAAAGATAACCAGCATCAGGCAGGATTCCCCATGCAGAGAGTTCTAAGCCGAATTCAAGCAGCTCTCTGTGGCAAGCCCTGGGTGTGACCTTGGCTTGTTTGATTTCTCTATGCCTGACGTCTAGTGAATCAGCCTTCCTGCTGTTTCCTTGGTTTGTATGTATGTATGTATGTATGCATGTATGTATGTATGTACGTACGTAAGTATGTATGTATGTATGTATATATGTATGTATTAGCTATGATGGTGTGTGTGTGTGTGTGTGTGTGTGTGTGTTTGTGTGTGTAAAACACTCATGAAACTCCATTTTCCCCAATATCTTTTTATTTCAATCATACAGAGAAAGTTGCTGTATTGTTCCTATGTTATCCTTCTTTCTCTTATAATTCTGATTGACAAATTGGCTGCTGACAGAGGTTCCAGCAACAAGGCTTGGCTTTCAGCTTCCAGCAGTGTTGGGTGAAGTGGTTGTGTCGCCTGCGCTTTACTGACTCCCTGAAGTCTGAAACAGGCACTACTTACAGTTAATGTACCATGTGTCACCCTAGTTTACTATAAGTCTTTCTTGACTCTCCCATTCGTTCGTCTCTGTCTTGGTTATCCCACTTAGGATAACATTCGTGTAAGATAACGTACAGTACCCTGGACTCTGAGTCACCTACCCACTTCATCTTTACTGATAAAGGAGCAAAGAGGATCGATGTTCTCATCATGAGCATTTGCATTTCCGAGCGTGCTGTGTCATGATTGTTATTGTTGTGTATGATGTGTTGGGTCTAAGCTTCCAGGCTTCTATACATCCTGTCACACAGATGATGTCAGAGCACAGTTTCTGGGCTCAGTTTTCTCTTTAGCTGCGATCTCAAATTCATGTCTTAAGGCTTATGTACCAAGTGTTGTTATCGGGTGAGCTTTCCAAGAGTTGCATTTTTTTAAATTGAACAACTTTATTTTAAAAAACAAAAATAAACATACAGATTTTAAGCATTTTTGCATAAAAGTATAAGAATACATTTTTGTCAGTACTTGATTTTTTTTTTAAAGGTTTGATAGTATGCATTAAGGTCTTACTAGTTACAATGAGCATAAGGTATATGTAAAACAGGATGTAACCTGGAATTAGTCCAAGTTTTCTTGGTGTGTAAAGATTAAGCATAATGGTTTTTCATTTTCATTTTCTTTTTTTTTTTTCTTTAAGTTCATATAGTCTGTGAGTTGTTTTTGGGGTGTTCTGAGATTTCTGGGGTTAGTATCCAATTATCAGTGACTGCATATTATGTCTGTTATTTATGAAATTCTTAAGAAAATGGATGCATCTAAAGAATATCATCCTTAGTGAGATAACCCAGTCACAAGAGTTGCATTTTCTAATACTATTTTCTACCCCCTCTCTCCTTTCTTTGGAAATCTCCTCCTATGGAATGCTTTCCTCAGAATACTTTGCATCCCTTCAGATCCTTTGGTTACTAAACTCTAGAGCGCTCCTCTGCTGTCACATTTCTTGTCTTAATTTCCCAGTTTCTGACAGGAAGCTTAGAATACGTAAATTACCACTAGAGTTCCTTTAAAGCAATTTTTTGTTTTATTACTATTGTTTATCGAAGTAACATTTTGACGAATCCAATTATGTCTTGACACCAAACTTTACATAACTACTTTAGTATCAACAGTAGGGTCCATTGATGGTACACATTGTTTCATATCATTTGAATGTCTAAGATAATGCTGTACATTTTCAGACTGTTCTCTCTATTTTATTATAAATTAATCCAGTATATTCCTAGAACAATTGTATAATTGTTTCTCCATTGTTAATATAACAGCATAATAGCAAAAATAATAACAATAACTTCTTTTATTCTACCAATTTTACCATAGGTGAAATATATATACTAAAAAGATAACTTATCATTCACCAATCCACATTAGTTACTTTTCTGTTGTTAAGTAAAATGTAAGCCACAAAGTTCAAGCCATAACTCAGAAGAAACCAAATCAGAGGAAGAGAGGAATTAGGAAAATCGTTGTTAAGTTCTATTGAAATTAGCTACAGGTTGAGATTCAAGTAACATCTCTTGAAGCATGAGACTAGTTTTTCCAAGGTGATGCTATCATCACCATGCTAAAATACAAGATATCTGTCTACCTGATAGTTTTTTTTTCTGTTTACCCCATTTTCTAGGGATGCCTTAACATGCTAGGCTTTCTTTTTAGGGTGTATATCAGCTGTACAGTATTTGCCTAGTATGCACAGAGCTATGAGTTAACTCCCCTCACTCATTCAACAAACAAAAAAGTTACACCAACCCAAACATCAAACAAACCCCCAAGAAACTTAAACCTCAAATCAAGTGTCTTATAACAGCAGAAATGGAGTATTTGATAGGATTGGGAGTCCTAGTGGCTGTGCAGAGAGAAGCATCTTCTATTCTGGTTTCACCTCTACCTTTTCATAAAGAGACATCACTTTAATCTCTGCCTCCAAATTGCCTTTTTTTGGTCTCTATATTATTTCCTATCTTGATATTCATATGAGAATTATTTCAGTAGACTCCTTAGTTTCAAGTCTATTTAGACCTTAATTAATTAATCTTTACAACCTTATTTTCTAATTATGTTTCATTCTGAGATACTGGGTAGACAAGAAATTGGAGAAGACTCTATTCCATGTGTTTCCTACAAAAGGATGACTGTCTTACTTCTTTCCTATGAATATCTAGGAGCTTAGGAACCAAAATTAGCTTTGCTGCTACAACTGCTACAAGATCTTTTTATAAAATCTCACTAAAGTTAGCAAGTAACAAAACTTATAAGAAGAAACTAAAGCAGTTCTCTGTTATTTAAAGCAGTAACCATGCATCATTGTTCAAAGATTTGTGGGTGATTTAACCAGTCCACTGACCGTCACTGTGGCCATCCTATCCTCTTATGCCTGGTTGTAGGCTGTGAGCATGCTTGAGAGCCAGTCCACCTGACAGTTTCTGCTACACAACTGTCTCCCTAGGGTTGTCTGGTGTTAGTCTACATAGAGTTTCCTGTTTTTTCTAGGGTGTAAGAAAGAGGACAGATGCAATTAATGTCTCCCAAAACATGGTTCCTATTCTTTGCAGAGAATTATGTTGACAAAAAAGTCATTAGACCAGTACATGCACAGGGCAGGGAAATAAACTTGAATTTTGATGAAGAGAACAGAGAAGATATATTGCCAGCGCTAAAGGGAAGACAGTATGGGTTATGGGCTATGCTCTACCTAGCACAGACTCCAGCCAAACCTGCTAAGCAGAAACAACAGAAGCTGCTGAAAATTCAGCTTTCTTCTAATTTAGATATTTGCACTTTATAAGTGAATATATTACCTTCATAAGTTGTATTCTTTTGTGGAATTTCAGGAGTGAGAGAGTACAAGAAGCACGTGCATTTACACTGAAGCTAAACTCAAATCTTTGAAACGTGATATAAAGGGATGGCTCACTAATGCCTTCCGGTTGTTGAAATCCTGACTCCATTCTATTGTGACATTGCTGCAACAGTGACACATACTTTAAATGACAATATTGAAAAGAAACTGAGCCCTGATCTCAGAGAAGTATTCTTTTTGGTGGGCTTAGACAGAAAATGTCTAATTCATTATTGCCTTATAACACCATCATACAAAATTCAATGGTAAATATATTCATCCTTTTATTCTACTGAAATACATTCATCCTTGGGCATTATTGCAAGAATTAAATAAGTTATGCTTATGGTAACTAAAATATAAGCTAGTGCATAGATAGTATAGGTACTCATGATTATTACAATAATTGTATTATTCTTACTAAAATTAATAATCTATTTTCAATGTTTACCATCCACTGACTTTCTTCTCTTCTGTTATTAGTTTGCTTTGAAAAGTGCAAATTTACTCAGTGCAATTTATATGTTAGCAAACATTTTAAACATATTGAAAAGTTTGTGTTTTGCTGCATTAATTTTCACCATGTAAAATGACCTCCATTCTGTGGATTTTCATAGTGCTGGTTGCACAAATCACAACCACCCACCCACACATACACACACACCCACATACACACACACACACATACACACACACACACACACACACACACACACACACACACACACACCTGGTGTGAAAATGCATTTTCCAATTTCATATAACTTTCCTATACAACTTCACAGTTACAGCAGCAACTTCCTCACATTGGCCGGGCGGCTATATTCCTAGTTTTATATTTATCTCTTTTCTCAGGTCTATTTTGAGTTGTCTATGCTATTTTTCTTTAATTAAGTCCTTTCTATACCCCTTCTATTACAGAGAGTAAGAAAACTCATCAAAGTTGTCTTACATACTATCCATAGCTGAATGACCATACATATTAATGTTTCATGTATTTTAATTCTAAGTTTTTTATTCATCATATCCAGTGAGTCTCACTGAAAGGCAAGGAAATTACTTTTATAAACCTGTAATACCAGTATTGGAGTGGTTATGGTAAAAGGATTGTGGTTTCACAGTAATATTGGCAAAATAGTGAAACTCATATCAAAAAATAACCACAGACTATAAAATGAAATGGCCAGTTCTAGGAAAAATGGGTTATTTCCTCTGGAATAGTTGGTCAGTAGCTTCCCATAGACTCCCAATTGTAACAAGTTATTGCCAGCGTTCTTGGTTACCCTTGAGAACTTGATTGTAAAATTCAATTGTAAAGACACTACATATATAAGTCACTGAACATGGCTTAATCATACTGGTACTGATATGGAAGCTCCACCTGTACATACTAGTTTTCACCATGCATTTGGATGATAGGCACGATACTGAGGAAGAAAAGAAATATTAGGTCTTATCTAGTTGTAAGCCCTACAAGCCACAAGACTGGCTAGCCTGGCAAGTCATGTAATACTGGCATGAATCTTACAGGAGTAACCAACCACTTTGTGATTGGATTAGATGTTTACTCCATGAGATGGAACTCATATCTGGCACCATTAATGGGACCAATAACTCAAAGTTCAGTAAACAGTGGGCCCTAGAGATAAGACTATTACTACTATCCTGCCAATGGTATAGTGTATATCCTCTTATAAATGTTATATATTGTTAGGGCTTCCTGTGCTTGTTACAAACACTTTATGTGATCACTTTATAAGAACAGTGTATGATTGGATTCACAATAAGGTCTACTGTCTCACACCAGAGCGCAATTCCCTCTATACTCAGTTATCCTTGAAGGCTTTGTCCAGCTTGTTCTTTTCCCAGTGTTAACTGAGTTTTTACAATCCTTTCATATGATTTATTTCTGTCTTTTCCAGTGAAATGAAAGCCACCTGGAAACATCAGCTTCATACCTCTATTAGGTTTTCAAGAGACGTCTATTATCATTACGATAATCGACAATATTCAGAGAAGAACTCACACTATCCCTTCTATAAAGAGAGTCAGCATTATCTCATGTGCCTTGTTTCAACATTTCATATTTAAAACTTCAGTGTCTGAAGGCTTGAACCTCCAATTCTTGACACCCAGAGTGCATGGTGGTTGGAACAAGTGGGTATGTGACATGGGCTCAGCTTCCCGGATTTTGTGTCTAGATCTTTAACTTCCCTCTGTATTTGATATTATTTTGTTCCTCTGTCCCTAGAGCTCAATAAGCATAAAATATTCAAAGCCTTGCAATAAATACTGTGCTAGTGAATTCTTGGGGGAGCATATTTTGAATTCAGATGAATTCTCTGGTGAGGTTTTTTGTAGAAGACTCCAAGGAGTTATTGAATGAATGCACCCTTGCTACCCACTCATGGCTTCCTTTTCAGTTTAGTAGATTCTAGAAGGCTTTTTTTTTTGTGTGCATGATCTTTAATTGATCTACTGTCTTTCTGGGAACCATCGCAAAGCCAATCTATTTGTAAAAAGCATTGTAATGTATTTACACACACTGGAAATAACAGTCATAAAAGGATTCTTTGCATTTTACTTATCCCACAGAGAGTATATACCCAGCCCATGTCTCCATCTTTAGATGGATGAGATAAAAAACAAAAACTTAGCTCTATATTTATGCATCTACTGAAAACCAGAATAAGCATTTCATGATCTCTATAATTTTCTTTGGTTATCACTCATATCAACCCTTGAAGCATTTTGTTCTCTTTTCTATTGACCAAAGGGATTGCCTACACAGAGTACACACTTTTCTCTCCAGTTCCAAAGAAGGTTTTCCTTATCTCATAAAGCTTCATGGTAAGGGCTGAGTGCACCTAAATGACATATATGAGCTTTTCACATGTCTGCATTCATTGACTGTATACTTACTGAGGATTTGGGGCATTATCCTCTAGCTCTGAGACCTGTACAAAGCATCTGAAACCACCACAAATTATGTCTACTACACCTTCAAAATATTACTATTGGTCATTATGAAACTGAGCCAGTACATTTTGTTTGGGAAGCTTACATAAAACTGTGACTTAATTTGGATGCAGAACCTCAAAAGGAATGGACCAGTAAATTTACACATTCTTTGTGTATTCTCTCTCTCTCTCTCTCTCTCTCTCTCTCTCTCTCTCTCTCTCTCTCTCTCTCTCCAGTTACTATTGTTTGTCATTCCTTTTCTTAATGGATTCATGATTTTTCATTCTTGGTGGATATTACCTTGATCATGATATAAAGTTGTTTCCACAATATTAATATATAAAAATGTATGCCACTAGATTAACATTCCTTCAAGCACACGCTCTTCCTGGTGTTTACTTATATTGCCAAAAGATTCCACTGAGACCAACATGAGTTACTGCTCATTATGGGAGCTATACTAAGAACACTGAAAAATATTACAGATTGACACATACACCCAATTTGATCAAACAGACTGCAACATTGACATTTAAAAGTCGTCATTATAAAGAAGTTTGAGCTATTTTATCAAGAGTCAAAATAAAAGAAATTGATAAGTATTGATGGCATAAAAATTATAGCTACTCTATATAAATATCTAATATAATAAAATAAATCTAATTATAAAATGAGAAAAATAGATTTTTTTTCATATAATATTCTGTTTATGGTTTTCCCACCCTCTACTTATTCCATCTTCTCTCCACCTCCCTTCTAATCCTGATCTACTCTCTGTTTCTCATTAAAATAGAACAGGTGCAGGTATGTTGCTCTCTAAAAGATAACGACAACAACCAAGCCACCACCAACAAAAATATAACAAAATGAAATGTAATAAGATAAAACAAAGACTAGCAGACTGAAGTTGGATAAGGCATATGTACAGAAGGACCAACTAGTTCACACCTTTCAGGAGTCCCATTAAAACGATTAAACCAGAAATCATAATACATATGCAGAGGACCTGATTCAGACCCACATAAACCCTGTGATTACTGTTTCAGTCTCTGTGAGTTCATAGAAGCTTTGCCTCATTGATTTACAGGGTGGCCTTGATCTCCTGGTATTCTTCATCCCCTCTGGCTCCTACATTTATTTCTGCTTCCTCTTTTCTCTTTTCTCTGGTTCACTCAGGGAGGGATTTGGTGGAGATCAACTGTTTATAGAAGTATTTTTTAAGGTCTCTCTTTCTCAGCCTCTTGTTTTTTTTCTATGTGTTCCTGTCTTCTGCAGGAGAAAGCCTTTCTAATAATTGGTATAATTGCTAATTAAGGAACCAATCTATGTGTATGACAGAATATCATTAACAATTATTATATTGCTACACACACTCTCTCTCTTTAATCTGTAGTATTTGGCTTTATGTTAGGTTCTTAGGCTATATAGTCTGGTTCTTGATCACCCAAATAGTGTCACATATGGGTTCAATTTCCTGGATTAGATCTTAAGTCAAATTAGATTTTAATTGGTTACTCTCAAAAGCTTCATGCTGACATTGCTCTAGTATATTTTACAGGCAAGACAGCACTGTAGATGGAGAGTTTTGTGGCTGGGTTGGTGTTTACCTCTTTCTTTTGATAGCCTGTAGAGGATCTTTCTGTACAAAGGCATTAGAACACAGGAGAGAATGTTTTATGTGGCACCATCTTTTCTTCTTCACCATCAAAGAGTGTAGTGAGTGTTGCCTTCAGCAATAGGGCCTCCTTCTCAGTTTGTGGAGAGCAACCTACTGTCTTGACAACAGCTAAGGTTGTTTAGAGATTTCCATGGAACCCCTTTGGCCAACTCAATTGGATGTAAAAGATTCCAGGTCCTAGCAGCTTCATTTGGTGAGAAGAGATGATTCCAGGTCCTAGCAGCTTCATTTGGTGAGAAGAGATGATTCCAGGTCCTAGCATCTTCATTCGGTGAGAAGAGATGAGCAGGAGACACTCAGCCTCTCCCATTATCTGCAAAGTTCATTAGAATCACCTTCATATGCAAATTTGTCTAACAATTTGCTTTTCCCTATAAACTAAATAATTGAAGAAGAGTGATTTTCTTTTTGAATAGTAGATATTTCATGTGCCAATTGAATACAGTGATTTCTTGGTATGAGTGAGGAATTAATCAGAAACCCTCCAGAGATTCCAAGACCTCTTAGTCCTGACAGTGTGAACATAGTATAAAGTCCTATACTGGACCACTAACCTCTAGTCCGAGCATACAATTTTGTGCTATTTATATATAACCCACCCACAGCCTTTTGAATTAAAATGACCGCCAGGTTGCTTACAATATCCAAGACAATGAAAAGGTGGGGTAAATAATTGTTAGACTTATTGGTGACAGAAAGGTAACAAGAGAAACATCTGAGTATATTTAATGCAGATGTGTTGTGAATTTTTATGCTAAAGTTTACCAGACATATGAAAAGAATAAATCAATTAACTGACTTAAATATCAGTGCTAACTTTCTGTCAGACTTCTGTTTTAGGAAAGTATTTTTTTTATGTGGTATTTGTGTGTGTGTGTGTGTGTGTGTGTGAGAGAGAGAGAGAGAGAGAGAGAGAGAGAGAGAGAGAGAGAGAGAGAAAGAGAGAAACAGAAAAGTGAAATATCTATGGTGAGTCAGATATTAATGCAGAGTCATTGATTGGAACTCTAAGGCCAAAAAGGTTTATAAATATGCTAAGGAAACAGGTCATAGAAATGAATAGGGACAGTCTTGAGAAGGCAGGGTCTTCCAGGTCCAGTCCTGCTCTGTGCTCACAGTCCAGTATGGAGCTACTGCCCCAGCATTGCCTGCATATTACCATCCCCTGCCATGCTAAACCTGTGAGATTGTAAATAAGTTCCCAATTAAATGCTTTCTCTTATAGAAAGTGCTGTTGTCATGGTGTCTCTTCACAGCCATGATACAGAGGCTAACACAGCATACATTTTTCAATTTAAATCCATCACTGAGGGGAATCAAAGCATGAACTCAAGAAACTGGAGGCAGAGACAGAAGCCATACTGTTTATGGCCTTCCTCCAGGTGGTGTGCTCAGACATCTGTGCAGGGGTAGTGCTACCCACGGAGGGCTCTTGCATCAGGCATTAATGAAGATAATACTTCCACAGGCAAGCCCCAAGCCAGTCTGATGAGTTACAGCTTCAACTGAGATTCCTTATTCCCAGAAGTTTGTCCTGACAAAACCCCTAAGTAGCAAAAAGGAATGAATCCCAGATATCTCTTTGCTTACTCTCCATGCCCCTACCATCTCCCCACCCCTACTCCAATTGTCCCTCCCTCTTTGTGTTCCTCTGTTTTCCCCTCTCTCCTCTATTTCTTCTTGTTAGTTCCCTTCATATTTGTGCTTGAGTAGTGAAAATTCGATCTGAAATCTCTGCAACTGCCATCTGGAAGCAGAAGAGAGACATCTAGCCAGAAACCATCCACACTGCCTTTGATCTTAACTTCTAGTTTGATCTTAAACTTGTAGTTTCCAGGACTGAAAAGAAACATTTCACAGTGTTGATGTTGATGCTTATTTACTTGTTTAAGCAACCCATCTGTGCTGTTTCATTGTGGCATCTCAAGTAGATTATGGTTTCCAAAGAAACTAGGGATTAATAATGTTCCAATATTTAGCTGAATTACACTTTTAAATTGCCCCAGATTTTAATGGTTTTCCAACATGCTAGGTTCCTGAAAGTACATACTCTAAAAATATTATGAAACAAACATTATGAATACATTCTTCTAAAATTGTAATTCATCTAACTTATGAAAAGATAAAAATGAACTATAATTTAAATATTCTGAGGAGAGGGAGGGGAAAAGGATTTGTTCAGCTTACACTTCCACATTGCTATTTATCACCAAAGGAAGTCAGAACTAGAACCCAAACAGGTCAGGAAGCAGGAGCTGATGCAAAGGTCATAGAGGGATGTTACTTACTGGCTTGTTTCCCCTGACTTGCAGAGCCTGCTTTCTTATAGAACCCAGGTCTACCAGCCCAGGGATGGCACTATCCACAATGGGCTGGACCCTCCCCCTTTGATCACTAGTTGAGAAAATGCCTTACCGCTGGATCTCATGGAGGCATTTTCCCAACTGAGGCTCCTTTCTCTGTGATAACTCCAGCTTGTGTCAAGTTGACACAAAACCAGCCAGTATAACTGACCCCTTATCAACTTGACACACAAACACAACACTATTAAGCCTCAACCATTACTTTCTTATTCATCCCTAAGATCAAGATAACCTTAACTTAAGAGTCTCACAGTCTGCATGTTTTCAATGTCCAGTTTCTCAGAGGTATTTTAGCAACCGTGTGATGAGGCTAACTGGATCATTTTTTATTTCCTCCATCACTAGTTTAGTTACTCTTTTTTGCCTTCTTGGTGGCTGTCTACTTAGAATGAAATCACACAGAAAACGAGTGTTTGACTTATACCCAACCATATACCAGAGTTAGGCCTCAGTGTTACACATAGCAGGCTCTCGGTAAATATTTACTGTACAGTAGAGAACAAAATAAAATTATTCAATGTATGAGAATCTAAAAGAACATAAAGCTCTTTTCCCCTTTCACTAATATGGTAATAACACAATGAAGACATGAGATTGAGTGTGTACAGGTGTAAGAATTACATGAAGCATATCAGGGAAGAAATGGAAATGGGAGATACCACAATTATACACTAATTTAAAATAAATAATTACCTCTATGGAGTTGATCTTAGATAAATAGATCACCTGTGATAGTCTCTGATCCAGAAAACCAATTGACACACAGTCTCATTGATCACAACAAGCTATTAATAAAAGGTTACGCCTCAGAAAACGAAAGGAGTAAACTTCAGTGGACCCAGAAGACAATCCAGAGAGACTTGACCATTATGTAGAGGAAACAAAGAGAAGTGGAAAAAGTTGAGGGGAGAATAGCAAAACCATTTCCAATCTGAACTGTTTTCCATCAGACATAAGGAAGAATGTTTGGATGATTTTAACCACAGCCTCTCTTTTTATGTATTTTCTCTGGTGGCATCTATAGTCAGCAATTGTAATTTATCACCTAATACGTAGAACAGGCACTTCATGGAAAAATAAGCTAATAGAAAATCTACGTGTTTCACTTTTAAATCATGGCAAGCAAATATCCCAAAAGGAAAGTGTATTTAAAAGTGCAAGAACTTAGTTTAGACAACTGTAGATCATCTATAAGATACAGGGAAATATTAGAGACTGTAATATACAGATTTGCTGAAAGCTAAAACACAGATATTATAGTATTTTGAACCAATAAGAAAAATAAAATAGGTCTCTGTATAAAAGTGAATAATTTTAGAAAACAGAAAGAGAAAAACATATGTGAGTGATGACAAAAGGAAGAGAAGAGAAGAAGAAGAGGAAGAAAGGAAGGAAGGAATGAAGGAACAAAGAAATGAAAAAGGAAGGGACAGAGTGAGAAGGGAAAGAAGGAAGGGGAAAGTAGAGATAGGGAAGAGGGAGGGAGGAGAAGAGAAAGAAGATAAGAAAGGAGGGTGAAAATGGGGAAAAGCAAAAAGGAAAATCAGTTTTGACTAAGCTGAGGAATTTACCTCAGGCCTCTTTCCTGGTTTCTGTTATGTTCAGCATTCTGAAATTCCAGGTAGGTGGGAGATGGCAACTGTGCTATGCTCTACAAACTCTACAACCTGACCCCACCAGTGTGCCCTATGCTATCTATCTTGCAATAGAGACCACCTGAGAAAATTTTAACTTTTCACCTGTATACCAAATCTAAGCAGTCAGGTAGACACTGATATCTAATCAAAACACACAGAGCACAGTACTTATACCTCTATGTTCACTACTCAGAGAACGAGAAAACTTTGTGTGGCTGTTCATCTCCACAGCATTTCAAGAAACTGGTCAAGAACACGACCATACAGCATAACACAGTGTCTTCTATAATGAAGCACTTGATTAACTATTTCTAGTTGCTAAATGCAGAGCATATCAGTAGCCTTGCGGTCACTGCTTCCCTGATAAAAGCTCTCATGAACTGGGATCACACAGAGTCTCAGTACTGTGTACCCTTTAGCCATACAAAGCAGAGGAATTATCCAGTCTACAGGCAGGATATGCTTTAAGCAGGTTCCAGATATTCCAACTGCCCCCGTGATGACGGCATAGTGACCGGAACAGGTCCTGACATGAGGCATTCAGGGTAGATATAGTTCAAAGATTATGGCCCCATGATCACAGGTCCAGCTTGGGAACAGAAAGAAATCTGTTGTCAAAACAATGAATGAGGAACTTGTTTCATTAGAAAGGAATGAACAGAGGATTAAAGCAGTTGCACAATGGCAAAGCAAGTCAGACACATTCATAACAACCAGCAGGAATGACACAGCAGGCCAGCCTCCGAGCTTTCACACTCCTTCAACCCTGGCATTCTTCGCTCTGCTCTACTGAGCACAGTGAGGAGGAGAGAAGGGAGAAAAGTCGTAAAGAATGCTTATATGGCGTCAGCTGTATTAGTAATTTTATATTTGAATCAATTTACTTAAATGTCAGCTGAGTCACTAACCCCCGAAACACAATTATTATATTCAGATAATAATTTGAATATTCAAAGTAGTAGCTATCCACAGCTTCTACTGTAGTAGAGTATTAGGATCAATAGACTTTAACTGTGGGCCACGGACAGTGCTTTCCAAACACCAGGTGGATCTAACATGTAGCAAATGTTAATAGTCAGTACCTCCATAGGTGCTTAAGACCTAAGACAAAAATACTTCAATGCTATTTTATCCCATTGAATTTACTTCCTCTCTATCTACAACCCCTCCTTCCTGCTTTCTCTCTGCCTTTGTCCCTCATTACTAGGTGTCTTAGGGAATTGAAATAAACAACACCAGGTGATAGTGAGTCCCAACATGTTATAAAGGCACTCATATTGATAGGGAAAAATGTTCAAGGGATTGCAGTATTGCTCAGAGTCTCTAGTGGTTTCTCCTCCTGTACCCAGTCATTCATTCGCCCATACTCCTATAAGTACCCTAGTGAATCCCACTGTTTCTATAAATTAGACCTTGGTAGTATCTATTCTTTGTCCATCCTTGGGTCCTTATCTGTAGTGAAGAGAGGTTTCTTCAGCTCTTCCCAAGAAACCGTGCCACACAACAGTGCCACTACATTCCATACCCCTACACCCAGGCCTAACACAAATTTGAATTCACTTACTGTTCAATGAGAACATAACATTGGATATAAAAGGCATTTTATTTATAGTCAATCTCTTTTAACTGAATCCTTCAGCAAGAAGAAACTGAAATTTAAAAATTAAATAGGACATCTTTTTTTCCTTCTTCTATACAATACCTAGCTTTCTATTTAATTCTTAAAAGTTAACTTTAATTTTGAATGTAGACTGAGTCAATTTGTTTTTAGTTACTTTCTCTATCCCTAACATGATAAACCTCAGGGTTTGTAATAACTAAATTAATAATAATAATAATAATAATAATAATAATAATAATAATAATAATAAACAATAATAATCAACAAGGAAGCAGCCTGGCTGACTGAAATATATTTAATTAAATATTAAAAATATTATAACCAGATCATTATTTTCATCCATGTTTCTATTCTAAAACCTTAAAAAGAAAATTGAGTCAAGTGGCTATAGAAGAAACCCGAGAATTATGGAATTGGGTTTTCCTTAGACAGCTTTGAGAGAACTTAATGTGAAGCTGAAATTTATTTGCCTATTTTCTCATTTTCTCTTAGTTCTATGAGAATTTTGTTCAATGTATTTTCATCATATTTTCTCACTTACTTCCCTACCTACCAAATCTCCCCTCTGTTTCTCCCTCACTTCTTCCAATCCATCCCTCCCTCTCTTCTCATCCATTAAATGCAGTTTGCACTGTCTAAACACTTTGTACATGTGGTTTTAATTGTGGTCAACCAACCAGGACCATATTTTAAAGATGATCATGAATTGACCATAGCCATTGCTTTGCAGCTCCAACTATTAATATTTTAAAAATTACTACTTTTTAATGCTGTGATAATTGATAGCTTATATGAGGATATTTCAGGAAAATAGGATGCATTTGCTAATATTTAGATTTGGGGGTGACATTGAAGGTACAGTTCCATATTTGTTGAAAAACCCAGTATCTAAGTCAAAGGAAGAAAAACAAGTAAAGAAGATTGTGTATCTACTCAAATGTCTACGGTTTGCTGTGCTTACTTAAATACAACATAGTGGCAGTTAATCTAGAGCAGGTGTTTTGCTGTATAATTGTATCTTCTTAGAATTTAAGCATAACTGAGAATCTTATAATTTAACTACTGAAATGCCTGTTTCTAGGAAATATCATATATGAGGTTTTAAACAATACCACTGATATGCAAATGTTATTTAACGTATGGAAAATCATCTTGAACACCTACATTTGATGCTGTAATTGTTCTGTTATTCTGATAAGCATTTCATTTGCAGGTGAATAGTAGTAATCAATATTTTCTACTTGCTGACTATATAATGCGCCTTGTTTATCAATCTAGTTGTAATTATTAATAGAAGTTCAGGACAGGAAAGTAAGAACAAAATCACATGGCAGAAGTTTCTTCCACACTGACTGTGACGCATAAGGATGGACAGAATACCAAGAAATAGTGGTGCAAATGGCTACGTCATCAGACAGAGAAGCTGCTGAGCAAAAAGCTACATCTTATTACCCGATAGAGAGAGAGAGAGAGAGAGAGAGAGAGAGAGAGAGAGAGAGAGAGAGAGAGAGAGAGAGAAGGAGGAGGAGGAAAGAGAAAGAAAAGGAAAATAGAAGAAAAGAGAAAAGAAAAGAAAAAATGTTATTCTCACAGCCACTAAGGTATAAAATAATTTTGAAAGTAATAAGAAAGGCAAACTTGACCTCAGACATTAATGCACTTTCCAGGTGGGTCTGAGAATTACAGAGGCACAATGACAGATTAATGGACCAGCATATACATGCACTCACGTTCTCTGAGATGGAGGAGCTCTAATTACAGGGGAAAATCTGAGTTAGTTGAAGTGCTCTGCTTAACTGGAACTGGACCACAGGCAGTAAACAAAGCAGCGTGAAGGAGCTTGGGCTTATGACACTTAACCCTGGCAAGTCGTAGTAGAAAAGGTTACTTTGCAACGCCCCTTTTCAGGTCAGTATGTCCTCTGTCAGCTATATTTTAAGAGTCTTTCACTTGACACAAATGTGATGCTGGAGTGGCTAAGTTTTGAGCTCTTCCCACCACTGTGTCTCCGCACTGCAGTCATAAAGGGCCCAGAGAACGGTGTTGGAGATTCCAAGTACTTGATTTCCATAGTCTCTGCTCATAGATCTCTGATGTTGCTGACTGGCTCAGTGCATTATTACTGCTTCTCTATTTTTATAGAAAGGAAATAAAAGCTCATGAAGATTTAAGCAACACTTTATTTCATCCCTGAACAAGCTTGAAATATATCTTACTGATAGAATACAAAGCCTTCATCAAGGTTTTGTTAGAACAAACACAAAACTTCAATTATACTACCAAAGTAATCAAAAAAGACAAAACTAAAGCTAAACTATCACATTCTACCCATATCCCCCCCCTTCCAATTGCTTCCCATCTTCTAGGACATTTCGCCACACTAAATGTGCTCTTTTATATATCTGGTACCTAATGGGTGTGCTTTTTGCTGTCAGTATGTTCATGGTTATCAGGTATGTTGCATGCATGGCAAACCCGTCAGGGCCTTGGTTTCAGTGGAAAACTGACTTTCCCTCCTGGCCGCCCCCATAGTACAGATACTGCTTAGTGATGAATGGGATGTTTCTGACTCCATCCACTCTTGGATTTTGTCTGTATTGACCTTGTGCAGATCTTGTACGAGCAATCACAGATGCTGTGAGTTCACACGTGCAACAACCCTCTGTTCAAATGACACAGTTTTTCTCTAGCCATCTGCTACCTCTGGCTCATAAACATCATCCCCTTCTACTTACTAAACTGTCCTTAGCCGAGTGTCAGCTGATAAAATGCTAATATCCCCATCAAGCAATTCATCATACATACAATACTTCTTATAAACCTGCACCAAACCACAAGTGATATATCTGAATAAGTAGATATCACAAAAAAACCCTCACAAAGTCAACTCCTCTTCTAGACAATAATTAATCAAAAGCATCATAAGAACAAACTTTAAATGAAGTTTGGTATTTGCGAAAAACAGTATTACAACCCATTAATCCGCAAAGACCAGTTGGCTCCATTATGATGTGGCTCATTCAATTTAGAAGCATTAGAATAATTTACAAACAGGTGTTTTATGCAGTTTCTTCTATTTCAGTTATTTGTAAGATTAGATTTCTCTTCCAGTTAAACTTGGCAAATGCCAGTGTTTGTGATAGAATCAAGGGTGGATCTATTAGATGTATCTGTTCCACAGGCACCACACACTGGGACCTTCTGTCTTCTTTCTGGGTGTGATTAATGATGTGGTAGTAGGATCCAAAGGTTACACGCCTTCTTGCTTTACCTCCAGAAACCTGAAGGAGCCTGAAGAGAACCCCCACTGAAATGAAAACAGGTTTTTAATCAGTCTCTATTTTTCACTTGCATTTCCTCCCCCAAGCTGAATATCAAAGAGCCTCTTTAGACAAAACAAAAATAACTCCAGCAGGTGTTTGTTTCCTTATCTCTCTTTAGGGACTATGGTCACCAAAGTTTCTGCACCATAGGCTGTGTTGTAGGGAAAAAAATGAAAATTAAAAACCGTTCCCATGGTGACAAAATTATTTAAACAAACCCTTACTGTTGAAAATGTTCCACTTCTGGGTTATGGAAATTTAGTATGTCACATGATATGCTTCTCAGGCTAGAAGGTTAGCAAATACATGTGTGTAATCCTGTGAGTCTCAGTGGAGAGAGTGAGAAACAGTAGAACAAGTATGTAATTCAATTTTCTCATCTTTTGCCAATACTCAGATGTGTGTTGGTATATAATCCACTATTAAGTATAGTTTTATTTTCCACTTAGCCCATGCAACTATGAAGTATTTATATTTTATTTTGACAAAAATTATGAAAGAAATGTCCGGAAGCTCCTCAGTTTTCTTAATTAAGGGTAAATTAAACCAGTGATAGACATTGGTAACCAAATGGTGTTTCATGCCTTAATACTATAAAGAATATGATTTATCAATGTCTATTTTCAACTAAATAATAGCTAAAACAGAAGTAGTTTTATATCACTTCAGATAAGTGTTAGATCATTCGTTATCCACAGCCAGAAACTCAGTTAAAAACGTACTCTTTTGCACGATATTACATATCATATATTCAGCAGACACCTATCAAATAGCCACCCCAGTCCACTTTTATAATTCACAGTTTTATTTTTGTTTTATGAGACAGTGATGGATTCTTGGAAAGATTGTTCATCTGTTTATTGTTTTTTTTTTTTTTTTTTTTTTTTAACTAAGATTGAAGCTCCTTAGCTTAAGTGTCTATTATCTAATAGAACTCAAATTGTTGTATATACAACTGTAACAAAAATACCTTAAATGGGTTTTATTTATTTCATAACCTATTTTTGATTTACAGCCTGGACTTACGTATCCTAAAAATCCTCACGGGTCAAATGTTATTTGATGGAAGGCCATGGTCTTGAATGCCTACAGCTTCAACCTGCTATTGTTCCTGAGGTTTCTTAGACCAGAGCATTCTCTGCTGTGTTCTAAGCAAAATCACCTTAGCAGAAGAAATCCTCTTCTCACTGTACTCCTCTTAAGGATGCAGACCTCTCGCTTCAATCCCTTCAGCTGTCCAGATGCCAGATAATAGAGTCCGTTGGGTGTTCTTGTCTCTTATGTTTATTTCTTTCTTTGCTCTGGGATTGGTATTACTGTGGTAAAACACCAGGACCACAAGCTATCTGGAGAGAAGAAGACTTATTTTATCTTTCAGTCCCTCATTGATGGAAGTGGTTCTCAACCTGTTTTTCATGACCCTTTGAGGGATCAAATGACCTTTCCACAGGGGTATCAACTATCCTGCATATCAGTTATTGCAAAACTGTAGTACAATTACAGTTCTGAAGTAGCAACAAAAATATATTTATAGTTGGGAGTCACCATGACATGTGAAACTGTATGATAGGGTCACAGATTTAAGAAGCTTTGAGAACCTCCGATCTAGGGAAGGCAGGGCAGAAATTTGAGGCAGGGATCCTAGGCATTAATTGAACCACAGATCATGAAGCAGTATTGTTTACTCTTTTGCTTCTTTTTTTTTATTCACACAAGGACCATCTTCCCAGAAGTTGTACCACACACAATAGGCTAGATTCTGCTTTATCAATCTCTAGTTAAAAAATTAACTCACACGACATTGTACAAAGCCACTTGCTCAGGGATTTTCTTAATTGAGGTATCTTTTCCCTTCCACATGACTCTATCTTGTATCAGATTTATATAAAACTAGCCATTAAAGTATTCCAGACCTTCTAGCCTAAAATTTCCATCTCAGCCACCAGAAATTTCCAAATTTCCTATTCTGTAACACTGTAATTCTCAAACCAAAATCATACAGTTACACACATGTATATTATATAGAAATTTGTTATTAACATCGGCTCTTAAAATATTATTATCTACTATTAAGTAAATTTCACCAAATATGGCAGGGCAATATGCAAATACTTGTATTTAATAATTTAATTTAATCATCATGAGATAAAGAAAGGTAAGGGGTACTATTTTTATTTGATCTATAATAAAATGAGATTTATAGAAGCTATATGAATGCACAACAGAAGGTAAATTATTCATGAGTAAAATGAGCCATAATTGGACAAAGACTATGTGATATTCCAATAAAGACACTCATTTGCCCCTGTGTTGGCTTCTATTAAGCTTTACCCTTTTCAGTACATTTTGCTTTACTAATTCATGATATTTAACTTTTCATTGTTTGTAATAAAATGTAATATTTTCCTTCATTAAAAAATTTAAAAGAAAAAAAAAGACTCACTGGGAATATTGAATTGACTCTGTGGAAAATAACTATTAATTTTCCTTTGTCCTTCATTGTATCTAATATATTTGTCACAAATCATTTCCCCTAAATTGACTTTTACTCAATTAAATTCCCAGTGAGTATAAATGCAATTATATATATTCTTGGGATATCTTTGAAATAAATGATAAACAAATATGTTGCAAAAATGAAGTTATTCCAGCATCTTGAGTATGCATGCAATGTTTAGACCAAGAATGCAGGAAGGAATTGTTTATATTTAATAATCCACTCACAATGATTGACTCCCTTGCTAAACTTATTTTGTAATGAAATATCTATATCCTTTTGTAAGAAATATAAATTAGAAAAGGCAGGGTACAAACTCTAGAAATTTGTTGAGTTTATTAATTAGAAACGTCAAGGGGACATTAATCATAGCTGTAAATGGCAGTCACCTCAGTGCAGACAATTGTGAGTATTGCAGAGTCTAGACACAAGTTAATATCAAGGGAGATAGAATGGATTGAGTTACACAAGCATCCAGTGTACCTGAGGTAGACACCAGGAAAATGATATGTTAATTTTAACAAGTTTTAAAATTTTCATATGAATCAGAGCATTAATATCATAGACTTCCAAGGTGATAGAAAATATAAGACTCAATATTTTTGATTTGGTATGAAAACTTAAGAACACTGAAACAGAGAATACCACACTGAGTGCTTTCTTTGAAGGCTAATTTTTTTAGAAATTAAAACAACTACTCTTAAATAGAAACTCAAAATAAGGAGAATTGATCCTATTTACTAGTAATCAAGTTCCGTAAGTAAGTGTCTTATTAAGTGTTCTACTGCTGTTAAGAGACACCTTGGCTAACTCTCATAAAAGATAACATTTAATTGGGTCTTGTTTACAGTTTCAAAGGGTTAGTTCATTTTTATTATAGCAGGGGGCATTGAAGCAGGCATGTCTCCAAACAGTACCTCAGTACTATATCATGACCTATAGGCTGAGAGAGAGAGGATGAAAGAAACAATAGGAGAAGTGAGAAAAAGGAAGGGAGAGAAGAGGAGAGGAGAGGGAGAGACTGAAAGAGAGAGACAGAGATAGAGAGAGACAGGGACGAAGAGACAGGGAGGCAGAGAGATTGGGCCTTTCATGGGATTTTGAAATCTTAAAACACACAGCAGTGATTTACTTCCTCCTAGAAGACTCCGTCTCCTAATATTGTAATCTTTCTTGAGTCTATAGGGAACTTTATTATTCAAGGTACCACTGTGAGTTTAAACATCTGATGATAACCATTATCATGTAATAGGTAATAGGCAATTTCTCTGTATGCCTTGATATTCAGACTCTGAAAACCCAGCCATTATGGTGAGAAATATTAAAAATCTTTTGTAATAGGCTTTATAAAGTATCTAAATTAAATACTGAAAGCAAATATATATAATTTTGTTTCTCTTGATTGTATAATATACAACTTTGAGGGTTTTTTTTATCTATAGTTAGAATGATCTGTAATACAGCTTGAGGTCAGGGATGCTGATTCTCCTAGAAGTTTTTTATTGTTGAGAATAGTTTTCAATAACCTAGAATTTTTGTTATGCAAATAAATTTTCAAATTGCTCTTTATAACTTTATGAAGAATTGAGTTGGAATTTTGATGGGAATTGCATTGAATCTTTAGATTGCTTTCAGTAAGATGGGCATTTTAATGATGTTGATCCTTCCAATCCATGAGCATGGAAGAACTTTCCAGCTTCTGAGATTTTCTTCAGTTTATTCTTCAGAGATTTGAATTTCTTGTCATACAGATTTTTCAATTGCTTAGTTAGGGTCACACCAAGGTATTTCATATTATTTGTGACTATGGCGAAGGGTGTATTTTCCCTAATTTGTTTCTCTGCCTGTTTATCCTTTGAGTAGAGAAAGGCTACTGATTTGTTTGAGTTAGTCTTATATCCAGCCACTTTGCTGAAGCTGTTTATCAGGTTTAGGAGTTTTCTGGTGGAATTTTTTGGGGCTACTTAAGTATACTATCATATCATCTGCAAATAGTGAAATTTTAACTTCTTCCTTTCTGATTTGTATCCCTTTGATCTCCTTTTGTAGTCTAATTGCTTTATCCAGGACTTCCAGTACTATGTTGAATAGGTAGGGGGAGAGTGGGCAGCCCTACCTAGTCCCTGATTTTAGTGAGATTGCTTCAAGTTTCTCACCATTAAGTTTGATGCTGGCTATTGGTTTGCTATATATTGCTTTTAATATGTTTAGGTATGGGTCTTGAATTTCTGATTTTCTGAGACTTTTAACATGACAAGGTGTTGAATTTTGATGACTGCTTCTATTTCATTAGCATTTATGGGACTATTTAGATGGTTTATCTGATCATGATTTAACTTTGGTACCTGGTAGCTGACTAGATAATTGTCTGTTTCTACTAGATTTCCCATTTTTGTTGAGTATAGGTTTTTGTCATTGGATATAAAGAGATCCATTCTTACATCCTTGTACAATTTCCTGAACAGAACACCAATGGCTTCTGCTCTAAGATCAAAAATGGACAAATCGGACCTCATAAACTTGCACAGCTCCTGTAAGGAAAAATTCCCCTGTGCCTATATGTTCTAAGGTCTTCCCCACTTTCTCTTCTATTAGTTTGAGTTTATTGGGTTTTATGTGGATGGCCTTGATCCACTTGGACTTGATCTTTGTATAAGGTGAAAACAATAGATCAATTTGCATTTTTCTACATGCTGACACCCAGTTGAACAAGTACCATTTGTTGACAATGCTGCCTTCTTTCCACTGAATGGTTTTAGCTCAAAGATCATGTGACCATGGATGTGTGACTATTTTTGTTAGTCCACCATCAAAAGAGTTCACCAGGAGAGACCCATGGCTTCAGCCGCATTTGTAGCAGAGGATGGCCTTATTGGGCATCAAGGAGAAAGATTCCCTTGGCAGGTGAAGGCTCAATACTGCAGTGTAGGAAAATGGCAGGTGGGGAGGTGGGAGGGCGTGTGTGGGAAAATATTCTCATAGGAGGGGAGATGGGATAGGGGAATTCCAGAGGGAAAACTGGGAAAGGATAAATATTTAAAATTTTAATTAAGAAATCCAATAAAAATGTAAAAAAAAAAAAAAACTAGAATCAACAGATAGCACACTTAGTATGGAATCTAGCATTCTAAATTCTCCCACTATTCTAGGTTAGAAACCTTCAGGTGGTGGAGCCTAGTGCATTCTACTACCAGAACTAACAGCCCTGCCACCATCTTGTCAGCCTTTCTCCCACCATCTAAAATGAAGTCCCATCTTCCTGTCTTCCCTCTTCCTCTCTCAGAAAAGCCTGAAAGTCCTGCCTCCTTTACACCCAGTGCTTGGCTCCCTGTTGTCTTTAGTATTTAATCAATTAGGAGGAAATTCTGATACATTATTTTACCCATTTCCTAGCATTAAGAGTGATTTAATATATTCAGCATTTAAAATGAAGCAAACTTGTACTTTCTTATACTTAACAATGACAAAATACTTTACATAATTGTTTGATAAATCAGAAAAAATTATTCTTCAATATATAGAAAACTCTCAACCCACATTGTATGACTCCCAGGTAGAATTAATGACTTTAAAATGTTACTTTATATCTTCATCACTGAGAGAGAAGCTTCTTATAATTCATCATTGTCCTCTTTTACAGAGTACTTGCATTGTGTCTTTCCATGAATAGACTAGTTAAATGATTGATAAAATAAAATGAAGATAACAACGACAAGAAATCAAGAGCAAAAAACATGAATTTTTCATATTTTGATTTTTGAAAGAGATGAGATACTCTTTGGAGTTTAATATTAAAAGTGTGGATTGGAATTCACACAATATGAATAAATTGTACTTTTATTATTTGTTCTTGCTATTAAAGATAAGATCATATGGTCCAAATTTACCTTTATGAACCTAACAAGCCTTGAAAACCATATATCCATACTGAAGTTGCACAGTTTTGTTTTGTTTTTTTTAATACTGTTCTCTAGTAAGTAGAATATAAGGGTCACATGCCATATTCAACACACTGGATATTGTCATCTCAGATATATTTTCTAAGAGTTGGCAGTGTAGAGCACATACTAAAACTACGCCCTAGGGACATGCACATTTGTGTACATTTGTGTTCAGGTAGGTTCCTGACACAATCGCCAAATACAAGCTAGACGTCAGTTGTTTTCTTTCTACTCGAGCATTTTCACGTTTCCAGTGTTTATACTACATTGGTTTACACAGTATTTGAAATGAACCGCAGAAAGATTACAATCAATAGACTCTTTCATAGAGATTTATCTTTATGATCATTGAGGGTAGCAGTGTTGAAATACTGAGAATCAAGACGGGGACAATGATTTAGGGTGAAACCTTTCGACTACGTTAACCATTAGGAGGTGTTCCTAGTGACAGTGATAAATGGCTGCTCTCCAGTCTTATCCACAGTTGACCTTTCTTATTCGAGGAGGGAAGATTTGGAAGAAGCTGACGTCCACAAACTACAGCTCACTGCCAGGAAATCTGAATTTCATTTCCTGAAATGCCATCAGAATAAAACACATCTTCATTGGTAAAGGGTTTCTCACTGTATGTTTATGATTGTGCTGGAGTTTGACATGCAGAGAAAAATGCCCTCTGCTGTTTCAGATCTGGTTTTGTAAACCACTGTACAAAGCAGCAGAAAAGCAGAAACGACCCTTCCTCTCATCACTGGAGTGACAACCCAATCTCTGGAACCTTGTCCCACATGGAAACACATCATTGACACCTGCTGCTGTGGACACAGAAAATTTAATAAAAAGCCCTACAACAGAAAGAGCTTCTCAAGGTGAGGTGGTACTATAGTTTTATCACCTTCCCTGTGCTAGCATAACAAAAGCATTACAGGGTTCCAGTAAATATTATATATCATGCATACTCACCTATAAGAGCACATAATGAATTGAGCATAAATACCTGTAAAATGTATGAATAACAGAACTACTCATGTACTTGCTGCATATAAATGAGGATAGAAGTTTATTCTTGACTTCTGTAGAGGGCAGCATAAAATACTGTAGCCAGCAGGAGATGCCAGCTAGGAAGTACAACAGAAATTGAAGGGAGAGAAAGCAGCAAAGTCATGTTCCAATCATACAAAAATGTCTACCAGTTTTAAAAAATATTGCAGGTGTATACTTTACTTTTGTTACAGTGTCTATGAGCTCAAATCAGCAAAAACCGATATGGCTGATTATTGTCTAGTTACATCTCCATTATTTATTGTATAAGATCTTTATTAATTATTTTCTAAAATTATAATTATGCCATTTCGGCACTATTTTCTCTTGTGCATATATCATAATATACCTATAATTGTTATGAGAATCTGTGTCTATGGCTACATGTCTATCTATGTATCTATGTATCTATCTATGTATCTATGTATCTATTTATGTATCTATGTATCTATGTATCTATCTATCTATCTATCTATCTACCTATATATCTATCCATCTATCTATGTATCTATCTGTGTATCTATCTTTGTATCTATGTATCTATCTAAGTATCTATGTACTTATGTATTTATCTATGTATCTATGTATCTATCTATGTGTCTATGTATGTATCTATCTATCTATTATCAATTATCTATCTACCTACCTATAATCTATTTAGATATCAGTCAGCCTATTTAATATCTACCTACATGTTTATCTATTATCTATCCGTGTATCTAACAGTTATTATATATTATACATTATACCTATGTATCTATCTACTTATCATCTATTCATTTATCAATCTATATATCTATTTATTATCTATCACATATCTATCAATCATCACTCTATATTTCTTATTTATCTATCATTTTCTATCTCTATTTTACTTCTTTCTCAATATTTATATTATTTCTTGGTATATATTGCCTGTGCCTGACTTGGGAATGTGTATGGGATGTGCGAGGAGGAGACACCCTCTAGAATGTACCAGAGACCTAGAAGGTAGGAGACTCTCAGGACTCAAAGGGAAAGAACTTAGATGAAATACCCAATACTGGGGAGAGAGAACTTGTAGAGCCCACTGGAGGAAAGACAGAGTAACCTTAGGATTGCCATCCCACAGTCAAAATCTCTGACCCAAAAATTTCCTTTCTAAAAGAGCTTTAGGGACAAATATGGAAAAGAGACTGATCGAAAGGACATCAGTGACCAGCCAAAATTGGGATACAGATCAAGGGGAGGCTCCAAAGCCTGATACCATTACTAATGCTATGATGTGCTTACAGACAGGAGCCTAGCATGACTGCCCTCTGAGAGGCCCAACAAGCAGCTGACTGAGATAGATGTAAATACTTACACTTAAGCATTGGACTGATGTTGGGGACCCCTATCGGTGAATTAAGGAAAGGCTGGAAGAAGTTGAGGAGGGTGACCCCTTAGGAAGACCAGCATACACTAGGCGATCCAAGGCTTGGGGCACGTATAGAGCAGAGGACTGCAGGGGCTGGCCTCAGTGGGGGAAGAGGTGCCCAGCCCTCTAGACACTTGAGGCCCCAGAGAGTGGGGAGCATTGACGGGGGCGGGGCGAAGCAACCTCTTGGAGAAAGGGTGGGAGACAGAATGGGATGAGAAACTGTAAAGGGGCAGACTGAAGGGGCAACAACTGGACTGTAAGAAAGTAAATGTAATAATAAAAAAAAAATGTTTCTACCATCTAGGATCCCAAAAGACTATGACCATAGCCTCATCTTCTCTGCAGAACTTAAACATGTGAACTTCTCTGAATAAGTCTCCTTCTATGCTCCAGTGTAAGTTACAGTTTGATATAAGACAATGAAATCCTTAGCATGGTTTTCATGCTCTACACCTTCATTACTGATGCTGCTTGCCTATCTTCAAAGCTACGTCATGTTTATGAGAAATTAGACTCTCAGCATTTGCACTGAGAAAAATGGATATCTAGAAAATATGTGCTGAGTCAATATAATATATAATATAAATATTGAGCATATAGTAACTATAATACAATGTTATAATATATTGATATATAACAATATAATATATTATATATGATATGTTACATGAAGCAATGTTATATATAATATTATACATAATAATACATACATAAATACAGTTGATACTTCATATTTTGGAGAAAAGATTTTTTTATCAGACCAAGAAAAGAAAGATTAGATTATAAGAAATTGATGTATTGTGTATATAAATATGAGATATATTTCTCTAAATATAAAGACTAGGTAACTTTGGGCATAAAAATCAAATAACAAATTTTAAAATCAACATGTAGTGTTTTGTAAATTTGGGGATCAAAATATTTTCTTTGTAAATTCTCATACGCTAATTGAAAATAGTTAAAGAAATTTATAGGCTGAAAGTAAATTAATTCTTGGCAGATGCTCCCATTATGCACATTATGTGTTAAAAATAATTTTAGAGTCTAAGTTTTAGAATTTTCATGAATGCTAATTTTGTTCCTGTTATAAAATTATTGTTATGATGAAAATGTTTAAGTTTTACAATTTTTGGAAAAAATAATATTATCAAATTTTCTTTTAGAAGTTCAAGAATAATCATGGTACAGTATTACAAATTAACTTGAAAAAATTTAGGAGTGCTGTCATGAAAACATCAATAAGTTAAAGATTTATTACAGTATAAATCGAATATTTGAGTGAAGCATCATTGAAACTCAGCAAACTTCTCTAACACACTACATCAAAAGTTAGAATTCAGCCAACTATGTCCTAGTACTTACCTTGAGATTTTTATTTCATTTTTCTGGTTTTTCCTTTTACTTAAAAAAGATATATTTAATTCATGTAAAACTTAAACATACATTTTAAAATTACGTTTCTTTAGTAAAATAATGTGCTATTCATATGGCTTATAATGTCATATAAGCCAAGTAGATATAGGCATTGTTCTTGGTTTGCAATGTAAAGGTATCACAGGTTTCACTGACTATGCTGAAATACTCCTTTAAGATACTGACTATTCACTGGGACTCCATCTTAATTCCTTTCTCTGCCCGTGATGGTTCTTTCAAGGGAAGTAAGGGAACACTCTGAGTTCACTAACTTAAACTACATAAAAATTTATTAACTCACATAAAATAAAATTCAAGAGTATGTTAAGCCAGCAGCTTATTAGCTTAAAAAAAGGCTCAAATTCTCTTTATTTTTCTGTCTCTATGGCTACATGTCTATATATGTATCTATGTATCTATATATCTATCTATGTATCTATCTATCTAATATATCATCTATTATCTATCTACCTACCTATAATCTATTTATGTATCAGTCAGCCTATCTAATATTTATCTACTTGTTTATCTATGGGCTTGATATTAGATGTCCTCTTCCCCCCCCCCAGCATGATTGTCAAAAATATTTGTGTTGCTTCCTTTTTTTTTTTTTAAATTCTTAAATCTTTCTTTTACAGTCAGACTTTATCCCCCTCCTGGTCCAGGTCCACCCTGCAATACTTCCACATCCCACACCTCCCCCCTCTCATTCTCCAAGTCGATGTTTCCACCTTGCCACCCCACCAGACCTCCCCAAGTCTCTCAAAGGTTTGGTACATCTCCTCTGACTGAGTCTAGACCTGTCCTCTGCTATATATGTGCTGGGGTCCTCATATCAACTGGTATAAGCTGCCTGGTTGGTGGCTCAATGTCTGAGAGATTCTGGCGACCAGGTTAATTGAGACTACTGGTCTTCCTATAGGGTTCCTCGTCAGCTTCTTCTAGCTTTTCCCTAATCAGAAATAACCAGATGGCAAGAGGCAAGTGCATGACCATAAGCAACAGAAGCCAATATACTTTGGCATCATCAGAACCCAGTTCTCCCACAATAGCAAGCCCTGGATACACCAACAAACCTGAAAACCAAGAAGCTGATTTAAAATCCTATCTCATGAAGATAATACAGTCCTTTAAGGAGGATATAAATAACTCACTGGAAGAAATACAGGAAAACTCAGGTAAACAGGAAGAAGACCTTAAATAGAAAACAAATTAAATACCTTAAAGAAATATAGTAAAACACAATCACACTAGTGAAGGAATTGAACAAAGCAGTCCAAGACCTAAACGTAGAATCATAGTGATATGTTTATAGGGGAAAAAAATCACTTTCATACCACTCCATCCCTCCTTCTTTTCTCTCATGCTTAGCTTTTCTGTGATTCATGCTGATTTTTCTGGCAAAAGCCTTTATGGGTAAGAGGTAGGCTGAATTATGGGTCACTGAGTAAGTTTAATTAAAATAAGGAGGGACACTTTTCTTTCATCATAGGAAAAAGAATTACATAGTTTAGAGGAATAAATGGAGGATTGAACGGTCCTGTGAAATTGACTTGATTGGAAGTATCCGTGTAAACCCAGTGGTGGCTTGTACAGTGCATGCAGGTTTGTCATTCATGAGGGCGCAGGTTCACATTGGAAGCTACGCACTGAAGAAATACATTTTCTTGCTTGTCCCCTGAAAGAGCTTAAACACAATGTCAAATCTGTGACAATCAACACACAGTACATAGGTATTATTTTCTAAGTGTTATTTTAACACAATAAGATACAGACTTTATGAGGAAATAACTTATTTCAGGAGTACAGAAAGCGAATGACTCAAACTACAGAATTTATTAAAATCTATCTCAAAGGACAGGAAAAGGCATGGCCTAATTTGGGAAAAATTTGAATATTAAAGCAAAAAACAAAATAAGACATAAAATTCATTAAAGTAGTACTTTATAAATTTATATTAATGCATACTTTAAATGAATTAATACTCCAACTTAAAAAGACTGAAGAAAATCTTCAATCATCATGGACAGCAATGAGCCTAGAATATTGTTTGAAACTAAGTATTGTATGTTGTTGTGAAAATCATCAAATTTATAATTCTTTTATGATAACCAGAATGAATATTCCCTTTCTCTCTTTTTCCCTGTCTCCCTCTCTCCCACCCTTTCTATCTCTCTACCCTTCCCTCTCATTCTATCCTTTCTTTATGTCCTTTCTTTCTCAGTCCTTGAGGTCAGTGAATTGGCCTGAGAGCAGCTTCTTAATAAACCTGCCTTTAATACATTCTGATAAAAAATGACTATGATAATACATGGTAAAAATTTTAAGAAGTATTCATTTACTTCAAAAATTGTTACAAATTATTTATAAAATATAAAATAATTAAGTTTATGATACCAGGGTTCTCAGCCACCATCTTACTCCAGATGCCATTGCTAAATCATGACCTGTAGAACTCTACAGGTGCTGTGCTAATCTAGAGGCTAATTCCAACATTAGGAGCTACAGACTCACTGCCCCTCTGTCTATGCTGAGTGCTCTAAGGATTAAGTGGATGTTTAGTGACACTTCTAACCGAAGTTCAGGATCATGCCCCTGTGTAAGAAAGCTTCACACCAACATGTATGGTCAGAATTTCTGTAAGGTCATCAATTTTATCCGTTCTGCCTTTGGAAAGTACAAAATTGTTTTGCACAAGATCAATTTCCTATAAATGTTTAAGAAACTTGATTTGGAAGTGAAAAGTTGTAAAGTAAAGCAGTAAGAGAGAGAGGTGGGAATGAGAGAGGGAGAGACAGAGAGACAGAGGGACAGAGAGACAGAGGGACAGAGAGATAGAGGGACAGAGGGACAGACAGACAGAAGGACAGAGAGAGAGAGACAGATAGGCAGACAGAAAGACACAGAGCAAGACTGGGAGATAAAGCAAATCATTAGTGTGATGGCATGAGCACTACAGTTGGTGAAGGAATCTACTGCATGTCTATGCTCAGAAAAAGGAGGTGGAAACAGCACAGATTTTAGTTTATAAATTCTGAGACATGAATGCTTAACCATGATGAGAAAATGATCCCAGGTAGACAGCATAGAACACAAAAGGCTTGGGACACGAATTTCATATATGTCAGAAATAAAAGCTTTCTGTAGTTGGAGTCATGATAATACTATTCCAACTGTTGATTCACTTAGCAGATACTATGAAGTTAGGCAGAGCCAAGAATATAACCAACACTGACATCCTCTCCTAAATCACTTCCTGTCTTGATTCTTCCATCCTCTATTAATTTTTACCTGGCAGGCTTCTTTAATAAATAATTCATACCCAAACCCTTAGCTCAATGTCAGCGTAAGTCCTCAGTATGAAACTGTAGGGATAAACAGGACACAGCATTGTTCTCAAGGTATTTTTCAGTGTCAGAAAATATTATGTGATTAATGAATCACAGAATTCTTCACACAACTCACGAGTGAGCTCTGTAAGGTCAGAGTCACACAGTTTAACAATGGAGAGAAACAGCTTTGATCTTCTTATGAATGCTCCTCATTTCCCCAAGAAACCAAAACTCTAGCAATTCAAGAATTCCTTATGAGGAGTTTGTCAGAAAGGTCATATTTTATGACCTCATATCCCCTTTTTATGGATTATAGCTTGGGTAAGTAGTCATAAAATAAAGATTTATGTTCAGAGATTTTCACCTGACTATTATAGAGAACAGTAAAAGTAATTTGGAATCAATTTAACTGTTCAAAATATGAGAAAGTAAATACATGATGGAATTTATATTGGCATATTTATTCATGTAATAAAAAGGATATTTTAGCAAAATATTAAAGAGTTGAAGAAAAGCTCTCGAGCTAATGCAGAAAAACTTATAGATAATTACATTAATTAGAAGAAAATAATGGAGCAGATACATCAAAATATTAATAGTGGTTATCTCTGGACAGCTGATTTATATTTAGTTATCTTGTCATTTTTCATTTTCAAAGCTTTGCAGATTAAAAGCGTATTGTTTTATCAGTATTTTTTTTACAAAGAATGTAGATTGAGTCTTGTGCATTTAAAATGCCATGTTCTAAGATCAAACAAACATTATTTGTAGATTAAACTGGTCTGTGGAGATCTAGCTCCTGAAACGTGATCTCTATGTTGTCAGAGTTCAATGGGAAAAGGAATAGATCAGAGAAATTAAGAAACAAATTGTTTCAGCATTGTTCTTGTCAGATTTGTGTGAGCAAATGCAACACCACAGACTAGGTACCTTATAAAGAAATCTGTATCTTACACTTTTGAGGGTAGAATATTTAGTTTTGGGCAATGGCTTCTGGTTTGGGTGTTCTCGCTGCACCACAGTTAGACAAGAGGCCACCCTATGCTATAGAAGTAATCTCCCAAGATTGTTTTATTGTAAGTCACTCTTCCATCACAATAAAGGCCTTTGCCAATCTGTGAGCATAGGGGCTCTGAGGCCCAGTCATGGATTAATTGCTCTTGTTCCACAAACAATACCAGTGGGAATTTAACCTTGGAACTTGGAATGACATACAAACCATACCATATATTTTCATAACATTAATAGGAAAAGTGGTAAGAATTTTAGCTTTTCCCTGCCGACCTCTCTATTCTTCCCTTTTAAAATACCACTTTATTTTGACAGCATAAAACATTAATTATATATTATATAAAATAATTTATATTATAAATTATGTTTTAATATACATTATAGATATAAAGCCATATTCTTGCTACATATGCTTTATGACTTTTTGTGAAATCCAGAAACATTGTTTCTTCAATATCTTAAAGTGTTAAATGTTTTACAAATTATATCCATTAGGAATGTATCTATTAGATACATTCATGGAACCCACTACTTTTCTTCATAGCTCCATTTCTGGGCCCCTACTTCTCTGTTCAGTGCTGTCAGACTTCCAACTTTGATGTTTCTGTAGTGCTTAGTTTGTATCTGACATGCTTTTTCTCACAACTTTTCAGATATCTTACTGGGTTAGCTCATACACAGCTTTTGGTGCTAACTTTTGTAGTAAATAGGTAAGACTGTGTGGAACTTGCCTGTAGTGTCTATAAAAACACATGCATATATTAAAAAACATACCACACACATACACATATGCGTACACATGCACACACATACACACATTCACACACATCACATACACAAACATGCACACACATACACATATGCACATACATGCACACACATATACACATGCACAGACTAACACAGACATGCACACACATACACATATACATGCATAAGCACACATACACACATATGCTCACATATATACACACATGCTCACACATGCACACACATGAACTCACACATATACACACAAAGAAACATATACACATGCACACATACATACACACATGCACATACATACACATACATGTGCACATATATACACATGCACAGACATGCACATATGTACACGCATGCACACATGCACACATACACACACATACACACATGCACACATACACACACACACACCCTCACACACTGAATAAGTAAACACTTAGATGCATATACCCAAAGTGAGCACATTTAGATACATACCTTACTCTGACATAGCACATATTTTATAAACTAAGATTCTCTATTTTAAGTACAGGTCTAATGAAGGCAATATCATCATTACTTCTCTTTGTTTTTCTTTGCCTTGCAACCAAAAGGCCTTTAAACTTCTGGAAGACACTAAATTTTCATTTAATGTTTATCATCTTCACTTTGCCATAATTGCAAAGTGTTCTAAACCTAGATTTATTAGTCACTCACTGACCTCATGAATCATTTAATTTAAACTTTCACTTCTGCTATGATGTATATTCAGTTGGCTTTAACATTTGCTGACTTGAATACATATAATTTGGCTTACAATTAGTGTTGGAGATGAAAGAATGCCTTCCTGTGTTCTTATTAGCAAATAGAAGTTTATGTCTATTTCAAAAATAAGTTATTAAATTTGAGAAAATTCATTTAGAATACTGTCATTTAAAGACATATGGAATGTTGCTTTTATGACCAATTTCACAATTTTCTGTGTCTTCACTTCAGCTTCTTTCTTTCTGAATGGAACCGACCCATCTAACTATAATAAAACGTCCTCTAAACTTTTTATCCGCCTTTAAGAGCAGAAAGTCATAGCCGTGAATTGGAACCATGTTCTATAATTGCTGAACGCCAAATGAGGATTCAAATCTTTCTTTCATTGAATCTTAAAAACCAATGTAATACTTAGTCCATGCAACACACACGTGAAACATTGTATATTTGCAGTGATTTGTTTTACTGCCATGTTTTTCTCTAAGAACTGTATTGTAGTTATCTGTCTTATTAATGGTCAGCCAGTTTCATTTTATTGAGAATAACTTATGAGTGGAGATTAAACAGCAATGTTAACTGTAATGGTTACCCTCGAAGTAGCAGGTCAGCTTTCAAAAGAGAAAAAAGAAACATTTTAAGCTATAGAAACAATATGACTATTATCTCATAAAGTATCTTTAAGTTAAAGCTCAGTGAATCCTGATGTTAATATCAAAGTCTGAAAAATTCACCATATTTTTCTATCGATATCTGCTATAAGAAAACTGTTTGTGGCACATGCAACCTTATGTAGAATAAAAACTGTCCATACAGAGCCAACAAGATGAAAACTGGACTGGAGTTTTCCTGTCAGGTCAGTGAGGAGGTGATTTCAGTACCACTGCAGCTACAGAACAGAGAGACGTCTGTCAGAAAAAGTTACCGGGAATCCTGGAGCCATGTAAACGATGTGTGCAAATGAGGACCTGGAATAGACTCTGCATGGAGCATACAAAGTAAAGATTGTTGTTTAAAAACACTTTTGATTTGAAAACTAGGTGACCCCTTAACATTTGTCATACATGTTTGCAAGTGTTATTTTTAAGTAATTTCAAATGATACAATTTTTAGAATATAATTAGATATTGACTTGTATGAATATGATTGTCACATCATTCTAATACTTTATCTAACATTGACATTTCAAACACACACACACACACACACACACACACACACACACACACACATACACACACTGTTAAAATCTCTAGCTCTGGCTAATATAGTATGTGTAACAGAGAAATTAGACCCCTATACTAGTATTAAAGATGTGAGAATTTTTCTCATATAAAATTTCAAAATGTTACTCTGTACATGTGTCTTTCATCCATCAGATGTAATGAATGTCTCAGAGGCTTTCTGTAGAATAAGGTCACCCTTTTCAGTTCTTTCTGAATTCTGCCTGGCTGGCTCAAGTCAGTTGTTCTGCTTCAAACTTTTCCCCAAGCTGACCAATTCAAAGAAGGTTTCTCTCTGCTTCTCACTGAATTGTTCTGCTTAGGAAAACTGCCTTTGAATTCCATGGACTGAACTTTAGTGGCTGCACTGACTGCAAGATCCGAATGGAACTGAATAGAGCCCCACAGACTCAGCTGAATTCAGCTACATGCAACTGAAGTGAACTGCCTGAGCTCAGCCGAGCTGTACTCACGGCACAGTCCTCCACCCTGACTCACTCTGTGAGCTGTACTCACGGCACAGTCCTCCACCCTGACTCACTCTGTGCCCTTCTTTAGGCTCTTTCCTCTCTGTTTTCAGTACTAGGTATTTCCTATCTCTGACACATTCTGTCAAATCTTACTCTGATTCTTTACTTTGTCTGCCCATCAAACATGGCTGTTTCCTTCTACTAACTTTACCTTCTCTGTTTGAGATTAAAGACGCTAGGGTCATGTATGTATTCCAGCCAACAGGATTAAACATGTATCCTTCTTGCTGGATCAAATAGACCTAGAAGGATTTTTAGATGAGATACTTTGCCAGAGCAGTCATGTTGTTGGTTTAAAGTTCCTCGACATTACTCTTTGGCTAATATCTTCTATCTGTTTTATTCATACAGGTCAGGTTTTATTGGCTATCCTTTAAATTTTTGTAATTGTAAGTATATAAATATATATACACTTATTTGTGCATGCATATATGTATATATCAAATTATATATGTACATGTATATTTATCTATGTATATATATATATATATATATATATATATATATATATATATATATTATTAGTTCACTGTCACTATCTTTAGACACACTGGAAGAGGACATCAGATGCCTTAACAGATGGTTGTAAACTACCAAGTAGTTGCTGGGAATTGAACTCAGGTCCTCTGGAAGAGCAATCAGTGCTCTTAACCTCTGAGCCATCTCTCCAGCCGGAGAGAATTTATTTTTAAAATAACATTATAAATGTCTGCTGGTTAAGTATTTGGTCTCATCTTATTTTGTGAGACTATGAAAACTTTAGGACATGTGTGTGGTCTATCAGGCAGAAACGGGTCACTGCCAAGGGCACTGAAGATCATGTATACTTTAGGCTTTCTCCAGAAGAATCTGCGTCTTTAAGGTTGAGCAGTAAATAAGCCAGGTTCCACACTTCAGCTGACCTGCTTTCCTGACAGGATAGACTGGGATCTTGAAACTGCAATTCTCAGAAAGTATGTCTTCCACAGCACCTGTTCTGTCTTGGGAAATGTCAAGGTGTAGGAAAAGAAGTTCATATGAGTAGCTATTATTGTCTTCACGTAATAACGCACTTCCTTCTGGATTGAAGATAAAGAATTGTGAATAACTAGTCATTTAAAACAAGGTAAACACATCACATATTTTCCAAAACAAAACTCAAGTAAAGTTCCTGTCAAGTGATTTCCATAACAATATAAATAGATTAACAGTTAGATAACTAAAGTCTATTATCAGTCTTCCCCTCCCTTCCCCCTTTCCTTCTCTTTTTGTTTCATTTCATTTCTTTTCTATTCTTTTCCTTCTTCTCTTCTCTTTTTTTTCTTTTCTGTCTTTACATCTCTTTCTGAGCACGCTGGCACATGTCTCTAATCCTAAGAAGCTAAGGCCACCGTTTGGCCAAGGACTGGGGTTGTAGCTCAGTAGTAGAACACTTGCCTAACATATCGAAGCCTTCGGTTCCATCCCCAGCGCTACAAACATTGAAGACCCGTTAACCTGCCGAGCCTATGCTGTTAGCGCTGAAGCTGAATTGAGATGCTTGAGTGGTGTGCACAGGGACCACTCCAGGGTTTGGATACAGTCTCCGAGCCCAGGCTCTCCTCCTTTGCCCTCAGTGCCTCCCACTCCATGAGCTCAGCCAGAGGGTAGCAACTGTCAGCCACACTTCCCCCTGCTTCCTTCCACGTCCAGCTCCAAACACTGGGCAGCTCTTGCCCATGCAAGCCTCCTCCACTCACTGGGCCTGGATGCGACTCCAGGTGGCCCTCCTGATACAAGTGGTTTCACAGAACTGAGGCACAAGGTGACAAGGAGGAAAATGACACCACTGAGGACAATGACGAAGAAACTGGTGGAGAGGAAGAAGAGTCAGAAGGGGATGAGGAAGGAAAGCAGGAGCAAGCCTCACTGAAACAGGCAGCATCTGTCACATTCATTGGCTGCTCAGCAGGCTGGTGACCTGACTTTTAAGAAAGGGGACATTCTCCACCTAATTGAGAAAAACGGCTGGTGGCTGGCTAAAGATGTGGAAGGAATTGAAGGTCTCATTCCCAGGACCTACTTGGAGCCCTATAATACAGAAGACAAGCTGGAATCAAGCAAAGGCGGGGAGGAGGGTGGTGAGGAGGACTTGGAGGTGGTGGAGCCCCGGGGAAACAAAGAACCAATTCCCCCTGGAGTGCTGTTTGAAAAGCTGTCTCAGAGACAAACACAGCAGATGTGTTAGCCACAATGGTAGCCATTCCTTCAGGGTACCATCCCTCCATGTTCTCCCAGGGGCCAGATGAAGCAGGGAACCAGCTTCGAGCAAGCTACTGCTTGCAGCCAGAGCTCAGGACATCGCAGCCTTTAGAGATCCAACATGGGATGTTAAGGCAGGCACGGTCATGCCCAGACCAAGTCATGTTACATTGATTCTGACCCTATGGAGCTGGAACATGATTCCTCTCCCAGGAGTAAGCATGCAGGTCCTTAGCAGACACATCCACCTCTGCCTGTTTGATGGCAGCAAGGTCCTGAGTAATATTTCATACAGTGGGAGCCTCAAAAACCAAAAACCTAGACCTTTTCTCCTCGGTCACTGGCATCTCGCCATGCCTGCTCAACAGTTTTATCAGGTCCAGTTCTTCAACTCCAGACCTCGGGATATTCTTTGAACTTGGAATTTCTTCTATTCACAATTCGACTGGTGAGAGAGGAGAGTTAAGCTGTGGCTGGGTGTTTCTTATGCTTTTCATGCCAGTGGAGTTACTATTCCAGTCAAAACATACCAATGCTTCGTGAATGACGGCACTCCTTATGGAAAGGGTTAAAGTTAAAGTGGACCCTTCAGTGTCCAGGAGAGCACAGGCCAGTGCCTTCTGTCAGATGATAAGGGTGTGGAGGCAAACTCAACTTCTGGTGAAACTTCGGTCGCCAGACAGAAGGTCAAAAGCCAAGCTTAGTCTGTTGCCGGAAACCTTGGTGGGGAGTATGCACTGTGCTTGCTCGCTGATATTTTACTACCAAATTCTTGGGCATGTGCTCCTGAGAGACAGGCAAAGCCTGCGAAGTGCTGAGTTAGTGGGCTGAGAAAGAAGGCACACTCAAGCAGAGCCGAGAGAACGAGGGCTCCCTGAAGGCTCTCCTGTCACCAGATGGAGTTCACAGACCATCTGACCTTTTGTAGCAGACCTATGACTTCTTGGGTGAAATAAGAAATAATTCAGGCCAATGGTGGCCAGGTCTCTTGATTCCCACTGGACCCAGTGAGACCCCATGATGACTCGGCTCAAACAACAGAACTAGAGAAACAGACTGGATAGAACTTGGGTCATATTCTTTTGTGTGCAAATACTATCTTCAAAGATCTAATGATTCGATTGCATGTAAAACAATAAACTAAATTTTATAAGGAAAAAGTGTATTATCAATTATAATTTATTTATACTATATTATTTCGGAACAAACGACTCCTTGGTAGGGGAAGGAGACTATAAATTGATGCAGTTCCCACACTGTGCTCTTGCAAGAGTAAATACTGCCTTTCATTGGGAATGTAGAAGACTGATTGTAGCAGGAACCCCGCTATAATCAGAATTGGACAGGTTTATTCAGCAGATGTAATAAAGTGACTCATGTTAACACTTCAGTTCCAATCACCGTCACAGAAAAAATAAGATTTCATTGGGGGCTCAATTTAAAATTTCCAACATGAGAACTACATTCAAACCAAGTTTCTGGCACTGGTATTGCTCAGTGGATAACTTCAGAAAGCGATAGATCTGTTTTGAATTCATACTGCTGTAATTTTAATGGACCAAAGAGCATTACATGAAAAACAGCCAGTGGCCTGTAAATTCCAGCTATTGTTTTAGCGACAGTGATTATTTTTTTGCACTATTTTCAAATACATTTTAAATAATGTGTGAATATGACACACCTTTTAAAAAACATATATGTGAAGAAAAATTAGTTGTATTAAAATCTACTGATTTTACAGATTGATCAACTTGAGTGTCATTTTGATTTTCAGAATACAGGGGAGAAAAATAGGTTGCCAGCCGGGTTACAGTCCTTTCTTTTTCTTTTTTCCTTCCTTCCTTCCTTCCTTCCTTCCTTCCTTCCTTTCTTTCTCTCTCTCTTCTTTCTTTAGTTATTTATTTATTTCTGGAGGAGAAAAGAATTTTTTGGCTCACCAGTTATAGCCTAGCATCAACAGAAGCCAAGGCTGGATGTGAAGCAGAGACCACAGACACGACAGCTATAAATCCTCTTGCTCTTACTTTGGCCCCCATTCACCATCATTCTTTCCCTTCCTTCCATCCCTCCCTCTCTCCCTCCCTCCCTTTCTCCCTCCTTTCCTCCCTTCCTCCCTCCTTTCCTCCCTTCCTCCCTCTGTTTCTCCCTCTGTTCATTCCTCCCTCCCTTTATTCCTCCCTCCCTCCTTCCCTGTCTCTTCCCCTGTCTCTCTCCCTGTCTCCCTCCCTCCCTTCCTCCCTCCTTCCCTCCCGCCATCCTTTTCTCTCTCCCTCCCTTTCTTCCTCCCTTCCTCCCTTCCTGTTTTCCTCCCTCCCTTCATTCCTGTCTCCCTCCTTTCCTGTCTCTCTTCCTCCCTTTCTTCCTCCCTCCCTCCCTCCTTTTCTCCCCCCCTCCCTTCATTCCTGTCTCCCTCCTTCCCTGTCTCCCTCCCTCCCTTCCTGGCTCCCTCCCTCCTTTTCTCCCTCTACCTCTGAAATCCTGCACTTCACAGCTCAGTGTTCAAGCTCTTCTAGGGAGGGAAGTACACACATGTGCAGTACTTTTAGGACCACAGTGTTTGAGTTTATGACACAAACATGTTAGACATTCAGACCTTTAACCCCAACCCTAGGAAACCTCCTTCCACTTTTTGTTTGTTTGTTTGCTTTTTCTTTCATTTTATTGGACATTCTCTGTATTTACATTTCAGATGTTATCCCCTTCCCTCCACTCCCATCACCCCTCCCCCTCCCATTGCCTCCATGAAGGTGCTCCTTCTCCCAACCACCCTCTCCTATCTCAGGGCCTTGGTGTTCCCCTACACTGGGGAACTGAGCCTTCACAGGACCAAATTGCTCTCCTCCCATTGAGGTCAGACAATGATATCCTCAGCTGCACATGCACCTAGAGTAATGGGTCACTTCATGTGAACTCATTGGTTGGTGTTTTATTCCCTGGGAGCTCCATTATTTTTTTAATCTTCTGAATATGTTGTTTTTGGTGCTTTATTAGAACTTTTTATCTTTTAAAAATTGGATTGTTGTTTTGAAATAGTATTTGTTTGTTGTGGTATAAAGTTTTATTTTTCTAAATGCCAATGTAAGGTAAACATACAAATAAGAGTTTTGAGTCTACATACCTGTAATTTTGTTTCCTGTCCACAGCATATTTATTACAACCTGAAACTCACAGCAGCCTGGGTTACCTACACAGAATCAGGGCATCCACAGTGCTGGTGAGATGACCTGTAATCTTCTGCTTTTACTGAGAAGCTATTGCAGAGGAAAACTGTGGGATAGAATGAACCACATGTTTTGAGAATGCTCACTAGTAGGTTTTTATCTTTTGAATGAATGGCCCTTGACCATGGACACATGGACAATATTAACTACGTCATTCCCAGCAAAAAGGGGATACATGAAATTGGGAATGACATGTGTTGAAAGTGACATGGAATAAGTGTAGTTATATCCATAGATCATTGCATACATGTAGGGAGTGTTCAAGAGGGACATCAAATAAACTGATGTGGTACTCCTTATTCAGAAGCATTTTTAGAACTTTAGTGAAGAAATTCACTACGAATGGTGATAATAGTCCCAAGAACCATGCCAGTGTCCACGAGTGGCAGAATTTCCCGAGGGTCAAAGTCATCCAAAGAGCGGCAATGCTCAAGGGTGTCTAAGGAGACATGAGGCTGCTCCAGTCACTGGAAAGACAATGGTTCAGCAATTTGTCACCAAAGACTTCCCAAGCCTCTTCCAACCATCCAACTCAAGTCGTCCTTTCCCAATGCAGTGAATTGTTTAGATATGTCTTGCAGACCTCAAAGTACAAGATGGAAGCACCCAGTAGGACATCATTCTAAAACATTCAAAAGAACCTTACATTCTATTCACTTGAAATAGCCACATTGTATTGGATTTGTAGGGTCAAGGATGTAAAACACAATCTGTTCCCGTGAGAACTGGTAATGCAAGTGTGATCAGATGCTTTATTATATAGTCACCAGCCACAGATCACAGTCTGGATATGGCCTCACCAACCACCCTTTCTGCCATAACTTCTCAAGGCTCGTCCCTACAGTGAAGGCTTCAGGTAGCATTCTATGCAACTACTGTTGGGCTGGGGATTGCTATATCGGTAGCTCTTCTTTCTTAATTTTTTTTTTTTTCCACCATGGACTTTTATGTGTATGAGAAGATTTGTAGCTCTGTACAACTTATGTGCAGTGCTTACAGAAGACAGAAGGAGCCTGGTCCCTTGGAACTGACATTACAGACAGTTGTCAGCTGCCATGTGAGTGCTGGGAATTGAGCTTCCCATTCTCTGGAAGAGATTGAGTTTAAATCGTAAGGATTAGCATCAGGAAATTTTGCACTGTTAAGCTATCTGACAAGCCACAGCCTTACAGTTTATTTCTCCTCTAGTAGCCAGAATACAGGTTATAATCTTGGAAACCTCTGAATTTTTGTCACTTTGCAGTTGATACTAAGTTTAGAGATATCTAAAAGTAAGAGTTACCGATAATGAGATCTTCAGCTGTGATTTGAAATGAGTGTAATGACAGAAAGTGAGTCAGAGAAATGAGCAGGGGTAACCTGATCTACACCATTAACTCTGCAGAGAGAGGTAGAAGGAACCCATCCAAGGAACACAGGCAGCTTTGAGGATTTATGTTTTTATAAATCACAGAATTCATAGTGGTTTAATAGTAAAAAACAATATAATGCATATGGGAAATTGGTAAATAAATATTAATTCATTAATGTTCAGTTAAAGCTTAAAAAGTTGGGAAGATCAAGAAAATCAGATGTTTAATAACAAACTATAAAAATGCTTCTAGTTTAGATGCTTTGGCTTTTCTGACATACAACTTTCTTTTTTTTCTTTTTCTTTTTTTTAACTCTCAACATTATTATTATTATTAAATTTTCTTCTAGTATTGCAAAACTATGGGATCCTCCAAAAGAAGGCAAGTGTTCAACAATAAAATAATACTGCAAACTAATATGCTGGTTAGAACTGCAGCTATCTCAGGACTCAAGTAGAAATGAATTATCTACTTCCAAGCATCTATTGTCTGAATTCAGTTTCCTGAGGAGAGCAGGATATAGGCCACTGTTTTTATGGTAGCTCATGAGGTTCTCCATAGGATTTCTGCCACATGACAACTTTCTCTCTAGCCTTCAGAAAACTTCTAGGGCTAGAGAGCAAACCCTAGCAGAAGAGCAACAGATCAATTCCAGACACCAAAGTCTTTTAATGAATGCTTGGGTTTAATGCACCATCACTAATGCTATATCCTACTTTGTCTAGTGTTTTGAGGATGATCATCTTGCCCAGACAACAATCAGAAAGAATTACAAAGACTCTTGAGTATTATGAGGTAGGGAACATTGTAAGCTATCTCAAAAAAAGTATCAATATGCTTAATGAGGTAAGCATTTGATGTTCCAGAAGTGTTTTAGTTTATCATTTTACATATGAGAGTTTAGATAGTTACATTAAAGAAGCAAAGGGAGAGAGGGGTGGGTATACAGCTTTGTGATCAAACATTCAACTTGTGCACATCATTACTTGGGTTCAACACTCAGCATATGATTGCTATGCCAATATTGATATTTATGTAAAGAATTAATTTAGAACTAAGATACCTTTGTGAAAGATATATAATTGAAACACACCTTTGTTTAGGGAAACTCATTTGAACTCTCAACAGTCTTTGCAACTGTTATTTGTTTTGCTTTTGATGATAAAGTTAGATGGATAGATTCCAGGCAGACAGGCTTTGCCTCATACTGTTATCTTTATTGATCTCAGCTGGTATAAATTTGTCTTGAGTGAATGTTATGTACAAACAAGAGCTGAAATAAAAAGACAGAGTTTGAAATGTTTTTCCAGAAATGCCAGAAAGCCAAACTTATTGTCCAAAATTGGCAACTAAGTCTTCTTCTCATTACCAGTGATCCAAGAACCAGTTTGTGGTCATCAATGCTTTGCCAAAATCTTGCAGAATGTTCTATAAATAGGGTAAAAGGGAGGTCTGACTTTTAATCAAGAGAAGGAAAACAAGAATTTGACTCATAATATAGATCTACAAGACAAAAATTTTTCCATTGGCTTATTTATGCCATTGTTTATAATCACATAATTGTCTATGCCATTGTTATTTTTGATGGAGGTAACCTTCCACTCTCTTGATTGAACCAGAGACCTGAACCACAGGAGAAAATCCATACCCAGTTCTGTAAACTTGGTTAAAAACGCAATAATGAGTAGGTAATATATAATCCCCAGAAAAGACTCTATTGGATCTATTGGTCTTTTTTTTTTTTTTTTTTTTTTTTGCTTAATGGTCATGTTGTCAAACTGTCTTCTAAATAGGACCTACATTCCTACTTATAGATTTGTGTTACTGTCAGCCTGTTAAAAGATGCTTTTTAGTGAATTGTTTCTTGATGAATACAAAGGCTTATAATTGTTCAAAGGCTGAGAGTAAGGTGAAGTGAGTCTACAGTCATAGTAGAGACAAGTATGTCAACTTTAGTCCCCACAATTGCAAAGCTTACGGTGTGTCCTGGAAAAAAAAGATGCAGAACAAATCTTAGAGCCAGAGAAATAAGGAAGAATGTTGTGCAATGCTTTCCGCTGGATATCACATGGTGGTCACATCTACGGATTCACAGAAGCTGTGGGTCCCTACAGAGAACTGCACAACATTAAATCATTTTAAACTGTGAGCATGGAAGAAGGTAGGTCTCTTAAAACCCCATTCCTAGGCCAAAAGCTATTTGCAATTGATATCTTGCTTACAGGGGGAAATTTAATTTTTGGGTAAAAAGTAGACAACTATAGGTTGTCCATACTTCTATAGGTAACCATTTAACTAAGTACATGTAAAGAGCACTCATGGGATTCAAAGTGTTACAATAAGAAAATTAATAATCATAAAATATAAATAATAGCAAGAAAAATATGTGTATATAGAGGAAGAGGTTTTGGGATAGAATAGTCTGTGTAGTATTAGGAGAAAATGAAGTATAGATATTGTTAAAACATATTTTATACATGCATGAAATTTTAAAGGAAGAAATAATAGAAAAAAATGATGTACTTCTATTAGTATAGTATAAAAATAGGTTGGAAATCTGAAAGTGAATATTACTACTTTGTTATTTAAAATATATTTAAAGTGTATTTTGGGATGAAGTAGAAGAAGGGACATCTCTTTCAGTCTCCTTGACCTTAGCCATAGAACTAATATTACAGAAGAAGAAAGTGCATTGGAAAATTGACCCATGACAAATATGACTATTTTCCCAGTGTGAGAGAAAGAATAACAGAAGTGTGAAAGGTAAGCGACTATACACTATCAGAGCTAGTGAAATGAGGTTCTAAAATTTTTCTATTGCAGACTCTGACATGGAATCCATGAAGGACTAACATCCAAAACCCAAAGAGCAGCTCTTGCAGTATCCAGTTCATCATGAGTATTTAAACAATAACTCATAAAATAAATGTTCTATACTCCAAAGCTAAAACAAAAGTGTCTTAGGGTTTCTATTCCTGCACAAATATCATGACTAAGAAGCAAGTTGGGAGGAAAGTGTTTATTCAGCTTACACTTCCACACTGCTGTTTATCACCAAAGGAATTCAGAACTGGAACCCAAGCAGGTCAGGAAGCAGGAGCTGATACAGAAGCCATGGAGGGATGTTACTTACTGGCTTGCTTCCCCTGGCTTGCTCAGCTTGCTTTCTTATAGAACCCAGGTCTACCAGCCCAGGGATGGCTCCACCCACAATGATCTGGGCCCTCTGTCCTTGATCACTAGTTGAGAAAATGCCTTACAGCTGGATCTCATGGAGGCATTTCCTAACTGAGGCTCCTTTCTCTGTGATAACTCCAGCTTGTGTCAAGTTGACATAAAACCAGCCAGTACAATAAGTAAAATAAAAATATGTGGTCATGGTTGTTAGGGTACCTATGTCTACATGTAAACTTTATAAGAGCATTTGAATTTTATGACAGAACTTACAATTTTGATAAGAGCCAAGTCTTTCAACTTAAAGTTAAATATTTCCACATGTGTGATTATTCTATAATTTACTTCAACCATCTATTGTGGTTTTTTTTTAGTCTGCAAGTCTGAAAAAGAAATATATGTTTTTACAAGTTTGTTTCAAGTAGAAATGTTTTCTCAGTTTCACTTGTTCCTTACTACTGTATACAAATAATACAGTTTACATGGTACATACTCCCACATTAATTGTACTAATTTTAGCAAACTTTCTATAAATAATTATAATATCTTATTTTACCATAAAGAATAATGGCATGTTTAAAGAAGAGATTTTGATTTTTTAAAATTTTGTTCTGGATATCTTTTTTTTCTCTCTTTTAGAGAAATGTTCGGTAGAAGTATCTTTTCTTGATTTTAGAAAAAAAAATCACTTTTTTAGTGATTATGTCACTGAGTTGTGATTTATAATCTGATATATTTATTTAGAAAGGATAAAGTGAGCAATTTCTATGTGCATATATGCTCAATTTTTAACCTTATAAGTGCCTAATTTTGAATCATTGTGTTTACAGAACATAATTTTGTGCAATTTCTGTTTCTTTAGCCCATGATATGTTTTTGTTCGCTTTCAGTTTCATTTACTGTTGAGAATGATGCTTGTGTATTTTGAAAAAAACATTCTTCTCTTCTGTACAGCATTTTACAGATGTCACGTTCTTCCAGTTTTCACATCTGCTGAAACCCTGTGTTTTCTTGTTACCTTACAGGGTCAACCTTTGTTATTGACACCACAATGAAAAGAGTTTTAAGATGTAATCAATTTTCCTTTACCTTTCACTTTTTCCCTCTATCATTTTTTCTTTCCTCACCTTTCATATTTTAGTTTCCAAGAAGAATGAAGTGACAACTTTTCTTGTACTTTAAAATTAGAGCAAAATATTCTCATTTTACATAATCTATATTCTATGTTGTGAAATAAAAAAAAATTGAAGGTTCAGACCTAAAATACACTAGATAAATATTTTTGTATTCTGTAACTATAATTTCTTAAAAGGCAAATAAAACAAAGAAATGTCATTCAGACTGTAAGTACAAGTTTTAATCTATGGTACAATGTTGGGAACACTCAATGCAGTAGATGGTGTAATGATAAAATAGTAGAGAATAGTTAGTCCTCACCCAAGGATCCAGCAAAGGTAATAAGCAAAGGTTCCAAAGATGGGAGTAATTGAGGAATCATGAGAGAAAAATAATATCTTGGGTTAAGTGGGCCTTCAACCCAGTAAAAACCAATATGAAATTATGCACCAAAAGGGTTGTTGTTACACACAAGAAGACAGTTGAGAGATGGGAGAAATAGCAGTTTAGAAACCTTGGCCTTGGAAACAGGAGGTAGTGGCCGAAGTTGCCAGAGAAATAGTAGGTGGCATCTTAGCCACCAGAGCATTTAGAAGTGATCATAAGGCTGCGATGGACTGAAAGGATGTTCATTTCTCTGTCCTGCTATTGTGACACACATTTCTGCTATAAGCTGGTAATTAGAAATAATATTCATAAAGTCACATGATACTTATATCTGTAGTAAAAAAGCAATTGGCTTTTTAATAAGGTAATATATGTAATGATTTTATGCTTTGGAGAGTTTAGTAAAAAAAATAAGGTTAAATTGTGGTTAGAAACAGACGGAACAAGACTTTAAAATTATTTTGAATTTTTACTTTAAGTTTGAACATGATTTCAAAAGGAAGTGATATTTGAGATAAAGAACTCTGTTAAAATATTGTAGGAAGAGGGAATAATAGGTATAAAGACTTGAAATCATGGAAATGTAATAATACTCTAGAATATTAAAAGATTCAACATCATTTGTTATGTATCAATTAGAAAAAGTTAAGAGAAAAGTATGTCATTTGGTATATGATAATGTCAAGATATTATGTATGTTCTTCTTTCAACATGGAATTCTATTACTTGTATGTGCGAGCTACAGTTTCTACATAGATGATTAAGTACAAGTGTCCTTAAAATGGTAAGGACTCTTCTTGGAAGAGAACCAAGAAGTTATTTGACTACAAGTCTTAATGTAGTGGATATCTTTTCTCCCTTCCTTCGTTCTTTCCTTCCTTCCTTCCTTCCTTCCTTCCTTCGTTCCTTCCTTCCTTCCTTCCTTCTTTCTTTCTTTTCTTTCTTTCCTTCTTTACTTCTTTCTATTTTGGTTTTGGATACTTTTATTTCTTCAATTTTTTATTATCAGGAGTGACTGAAATAAAAATATAATTGATTCCCATCTTAAGAAGATGTATGATTTTTTCCCTTGCCGTACATGATAAATATAGGAACACTTAAAAAGTCAGATGTTAAGATATAATAATTCAATAGTTCTCTGTCTATTTGTTTATTACCTATTTATTAGCCATCTATGTATTATCTATCTATCATCTATGTATCATCTATCTATCCATCATTTTTATCATCTATCATTTATCATTATCTATCTGTTTGTCTGTCTACTATCTATCTTTCTATCTATCATCTATCTAGCTATCATCTATTTATCTATCTATCTAGCTAGCTAGCTATTTATCTATCTATCATCTATCTATTATATATCCATCTACCTATCTATCTATTATCTATCCATCTATCATCTATCTGTCATCTATCTATTATCTATCTACTATCTATCCATCTATCATCTGTGTATCTATCTATCTATCTATCTATCGATCTATCTATTTATCTATCATCTATTTGTCATCTATCTATTATCTACATATGAATCATCTATCTATTTTCTGTATATTTATACCTATTTAATACCTAGAGCATTTGGTCAGTTTGGTGTCTAGTTTAAAGATGAAGTTAATTGTTCACTTATGTTTTCGGTACATAGCCAGATGTGTTTTTCTTTTCTTTTTATTTTATTTTATTTTTTTAAAAATTGAACAACTTTATTTCAAAAAACAAAGAAAATGTACAGATTTTAAGCATTTTTTCATAAAAGTATATGAATATATTTTTGTAAGTACTTGATATTTTTAAAGGTTTGATAATATGCATTAAAATCTTACTAGTTACAATCAATATATTTGTGCCTTCACTAGTTTATTATCATTTAAAAATGACAGAGGTTCACACTTTACTTAATATTGCACAATCTCTCAGCCTAAAGTCACAGTGCACTGCAAAGTGCTGGAGATTTCCCTGCTGCTTATGTGAGGCTGACTGGAAGCTGTGACTCTCTAGTACTGCTGCTCACTGTCTGGAAAGAGTTCTCGATTATACAAACTTCCCTTGAAAACCAGCAACATTCACATCCAAGTATGCTTTACAATAGACATATAGGTATTTGTAGCATCCTTAAAAAAATCATAAATTAGAGACTTTTTTCAGTATCCACATATCAATATGAATAGCATATAGGTGAATAATTAAAATATTATAAGTTATTCTTATATCTAAGACACTAACTTAAAGCATGATATTAATTATTTAAAATTTTACATGATTGAATCCCTATGGCAGTAAAATAAACAATAACCTTAAATTCTAATTAATATAAAAACTATCTAAATTTCACTTTCCTAATAAAAACAGAATACTTAAAGGTAAATTTTTGAAATTTTCATAATTACTATCTTGTGGTGGCAAAAGTATAGTAATCTTTGTCTAAAACATATCCCTAAATGTTGTTTTAACATGAAGGCATATTACAATAGTATATAATTTTATATAATGAATATATATAGTATAGAATATTATATAGGTATATAATGAATCACAGATACTGCCTAAGAAAATGGAATCAAACTGAGAATTACCAGGAGCTGAATTGAGTGGTTACCATTATAGAGCTACAAGCACAAAGCACATTCAGATATTGGTTAACGAAAATGATCTAGTGAGATTTCAAGAGTTCTTTCTCATATATAACATGCTATAAGCAGAATTCATCCCACTATATCTTTTCCTGTGTTATCTTTGAATTTCTAATGAAGATTTATGAACACTGATTTGTTCCTAGAATAACCAGTTCTTGTAGAAAAAGCAACAGGAGACAAAGATGACTGTGGATAACACCTTACATCAGTCTTCCCTTAATTTGTATCAGAACAAAAAGGTGCACATTTGGAGAGACAATCCAATACATGACCTATTGTCCACTGTAGTTTCTTCAGTCATTTTTTCTTACAACATTATTTAAAAAAACAGAGATACATGTACAGATTTTTAAAGGCATTTTGGCATTCAGCCATTTTTAATAGAACTATGATTTAGAAAATATATACTTTGGTCCACTACTAATGTTTGCTAATTGTAGCCTATTATTAAACTAGAGCTAAGTTATTTTTTTCCAACAGAAAGCTGAAAGGAATGCTTATATCATTTTTATGTTGGCTGCAAGTATACATTGAGCATGGTATACTTTAGTGTACATTTAGTATGGTGTTAACTCAGTAGAGATAGTAGGTTTCCATTCAGTACATGTATTTCCACCTTCTAGAAGTGTTATGTACTACACTAACTCATGTGCTAAAATTTCATGTCAGCATGCAGAGCTATTATGCCCAGATCAAACTTACTATTTTGTGTTGATATTATTTGTTAGTGATGGTCTCCTTCTATTTCATAGTCGTGTTATGTCTGTGTTCAGCATTTTGGAATTGTGTCACAGTTAGAGTAAGCTCAGTTTGATTTTTGTTAGAATCAAAAGCTACGTCTGCCATAAGACTTCATAAAAATTTGCTTAATGTGCAAAGAATCACTTTCGGGAATTGTCTAACTTGAAGAAGAAGCATTCTCAGCTCATCATTTGCAATTTACAAGCATCCCACTGCAGTTTTTTTTAAACGACTTTATTTTACAAAACAAAGATAAATGTACAGATTTTAAACATTTTTTGCTTAAAATTATACATTTTTGTCAGTACTGTTTTTTCAGATATTAAAATAATTTTTACATAAAACTATGTGAATATATTTTTTAGTCAGTACTTGATTTTTTCAAGGGCTTGACAGTATGCATTGAAAACCTAATAGTTACCATGAGAGTAAAGTACATGCAAAACAAAATGCAACAGGGAAATAGTCAAAGTCTTCAGGTTTTGTAAATATATTTTTTTTTTGTTTTCTGTAGTTCTTGGACTTCATACAGTCTGTGAGTTGTTTCTGGGGGAGTGCAAGCCTCTGGGGTTAGCATCCCAATATCAGTGACTGCATATTATGTCTGTTCTTTTGTGACTGGGTTATCTCACTCAGGATGATATTCTCTAGATGCAGCCATTTTCTTAAGAATTTGGTTAAGTCATTGTTTCTGGTGGCTGAGTAGTATTCCATTGTGTAAATGTACCAGAATTTTTGTATCCATTCATCTTCTGAAGGACATCTGGGTTCTTTCCAGCTTCTGGCTATTGTAAATAGAGCCGCTATGAACATTGTGGTGCATATATCTTTGTTGTGTATTAAAGTGTTTCTGGGGTATATGCCCAGAAGTGGAATAGCTGGGTCTTCAGGTAGTATTATATCCAATTTTCTGAGGTATCGCCAGACTAATTTCCAGAGTGGTTGTATTAGTTTGTAACCCCACCAACAGTGGAGAAGTGTTCCTCTTTCTCTGCAGCCTCTCCAGCATCTGCTGTCATCTGATTTTTGGATCTTGGCCAATCTGACTGGTGTGAGGTGGAATCTCAGGGTTGTTTTGATTTGCATTTCCCTGATGGCTAAAGATATTGAGCACTTCCTCAGATGTTTCTCGGCCATTCAGTGTTTCTCAACTGAGAACATTTTGTTTAGCTCTGTACCCCATTTTTTAATAGGGTTATTTGATTCTCTGGTGTCTAGCTTTTTGAGTTCCTTGTATACCTTAGATATTAGGCCTCTATCTGATGTGGTGTTGGTAAAGATCTTTTCCCATTCTGTTGGTTGCCGTTTTGTTTTCTTGACGATGTCCTTAGCCTTACAGAAACTTTGCAATCTCATTAAGTCCCATTTGTTAATCTTTGACCTTAGAGCTTGAGCCATTGGTGTTTTGTTCAGGAAATTTTCTCCTGTGCCTATGTGTTCTAAGGTTTTCCCTACTTTCTCATCTAATAGTTTCAGTGTATCTGGTTTAATGTGGAGATCTTTGATCCACTTACACTTGAGCTTTGTACAAGGAGATAAGAAAGGGTCTATTTACATTCTTTTGCATGTTGAGTGCCATCTCTAGGTGGTGGAGGTGTTTTTCATCTCTAGGTGATGGAGGTGTTTTTCATCTCTAGGTGGTGGAGGTGTTTTTCATCTCTAGGTGGTGGAGGTGTTTTTCATCTCTAGGTGGTGGAGGTGTTTTTCATCTCTAGGTGGTGGAGGTGTTTTTCATCTCTAGGTGGTGGAGGTGTTTTTCATCTCTAGGTGGTGGAGGTGTTTTTCATCTCTAGGTGGTGGAGGTGTTTTTCATCTCTAGGTGATGGAGGTGTTTTTCATCTCTAGGTGGTGGAGGTGTTTTTCATCTCTAGGTGATGGAGGTGTTTTTCAAGGTTTTGAAAAGCTCTAGGCTGAGGAGAGTTAGTGGAGAAAATGAGTCACTGTGGTTAGGTTATGAGCTTTGGTAGTTTGTTCCTATTTTTCATTCTTACTCTTTTGTATGAATTCAGTCTTCTTTTTTCATGTCTTTCTACAGTGGACTTCCCACTTATTAATATAAGAATAAAAGTCAACAGTGTCTAAGTTTGTTTCTGCCAAGGACTAGTAACAGTAACGAGAAATGTATATAAGATCGTGAGAAAATTTTTATTAGAAAAATTGCCCCAATAGCTTTAGTAGTATTTTTAGATACCCCTACAAGAGCCTGTGAAAATAAGGCTCTCCTGCTTACCTGCAGGCACAGTTCTCCCACACAACATTTCACAGCTCAACACTCTTGATTTTACACAGCTGGTCACTGAGAAGTGTCCCTCAGCATTTCCAACATGACAGCTGCATAGACCTAGCGTCAGCTAGGCGCTGTTTTGCTGGGTCTCTAAGAAAACTGTCACCTACAACTTTTGCTGGAGGGTAAGCCCCAACAAGATGTGGGAAAGACTGAGAAGACAGAGTTCATAAAATATCTTATATGAGCATATATACAATTGTTATTAAATCTGTGTGAAGTTTTGCCATTTTGACTCAAACCTGATTCTCCTTTTTCCATTCTCTTTCTCAGTGAATGTTATACTCCTTGATTTATCCGTGTGTACTCAGAAGCCCAGGCACTTTTGTGAATCAATTCATCTCCCCAGAATTCAAGGTGTCCCTAATGCAAGTTACTTTTGATGATTCCTCATTAAGAATCTGCTTGCTTCTCTTAGCATTTTTTTTCTCTGTAACCCCCTTAATCATTGTCATCTCCAGTTTATGTCACTATGGTAGTTGTCAGCCTTTTTCATTTCACCACAGTTACTCCCATTGAATAGCTAGATCAAGTTAGGGGAAATAGACTCTGATTTTTGCTTATTCAAAATCATCAATACGTTTCCAATAGGGCCCGTTTATCTAAACATCATTGCTGCTTCCTTTGTACTGGTTAAGTCGAACCAACTCGCATTCCATTTTTTGATATATATCAGTTTTTATTTTTGGTAGAACATTGGTGTCTAAGTTTTCTCATAACTTCATAATAATGTCCTACTATTCATTTTATCTTGATTTCTGCCCAATGAAACTATTCCTACTTTCTTTGATTAGTCATTGATTCTCGGATGATTTGTAGTGATTTGGTAATATAAACTGCCACACTAGCCACTCTTTTTTCCATTTTGAAAAACAATTCTTGCCATCCCTTGCTTTCTTTTCCTCAAACTTGGCTGAAGATCCCCGAATGTAGGAACCTCTGTCTTGTCCACTGGTAATACCCATCACAATGTCAAGGCCTCAGCAATTCCTACCTGCTTGTTGCCTGCAGGCGTCTATGCAATTTGTGAGATGTCTCACATGGAGGTGTTATAATGTGGAATGTGAGCAGAGCACTTTCTATAGTAAAACCCTGATGAGCGAGGAGGTGAGAGGATAAAGACAAAAGGACGTCAGATCTGTTCGAGACAAGTTCTTTCGGCAAGAGAACCACTCAAAGACTGAATTCTGATGCTTCCTTAATGAAACAGTTTGGAACTGAAAACATTTTGCACATCTTAGCTTTGCTCACTTTTTACCTGAAGAAAGAGAGAGTTCCTAAGGCAGGCCACAGAGGATGGAGAAGAACCCATAAATAACAGTGAAAGGAAGAGATCATGGGGCTGAAGAAGTTTCTTCTGAATAAAATGTTCAATCAGAAGTGTGTGGTGCTGCTCAGGACCATACCAGTACACTTAGCTTGAAACTTTAGGAAGTCAAGTCAATTTTTAGTAGGTTAGTGAGGAAAACCAACCATTTTACTATCCCTACTTTTTATGACAAGGAGTGTTGTCACTGACCTCTCTACAAAGCTCCTAAGTCAATAATACGTAGGCCACTGTAGCTACATTATCTATAGCCTAAAAGCATTGTCACTAGATTCTATAGTTAAAAGATGTTCCTCCTTTACTCCTTGAATGTCTGTTTTGTTACACAATAGTTCTCATCTTATGGGTTGGGGGACTTTTTTTGAATGACAGTTTAGCTTCTTAATCTATTGAGTGCATATGTGTGAGAGAGTTATGCATGTCTATGGAGATTGGAAGACAGCTTATTGAAGCTAATTCCATCTACCACGTTGATGCTAAGGTTTGAATCTACGTCATCAGATTTGGAGGTAAATGCTTTTACCTGTTGATCCATCTCACAGGGCTAGAAAATTTTAAATGTCTTTTTCTTTATTAAAAGTTCATTATACAAATTTTAATTATTTATTTGTTGATGAAACTTTGGCATGAAGTATTAACTGTAGAGCTGATCATATTTCCTGGTTTTCCTTAACTGGGCTAAAATGCTTAGATTTCATTGGGAACATTTTAAAAGATGTGCCAAGTTTGCTTATTTATTTAACTTTCTCTCAGAATTTCAATGTTTACATCACATGCAGTTTTATTTTCCAGATTATCACGTCTTCCAGTATAGATATTAAGTTCTCTCAAGCTTAGACCTTTATCTCCCTTCACTATTGACTTTTGTTTACCCAACATGCAGTTTGCCAGGATATTTATATATTTAATAAAAATACATCATAGAGAGACTAAATTATTGTTGCAAATGCTGCCAGTATTTGCATGTTTCATTTTCCTTACTTATTTAGGAAGTTGATATACATGGCTCCTCCAAGTACACCTTAATTAGTTATATGAGGCAATGCTTCTTTCCTCATGCTTTATGATTTGATACACTACTTTTATTTTGGAGTGACTATTCTGTTTGATACATAGCTCTTGGGCTATGCTTTGTCAAACAATTTTAACACAAAATACCTTTGGCTGAACTGTGGAGTTATCTTACTAGTTGATCCACAACTTTAGATTTTGAAAGAACTGCTTATCTGTATTACTTATTTGAATCCATTACTAATCCTTTGAGTTCAGTGGTCAGGAATAAAAATATAAAGATGGGACACCACACAAAGGTATGGTGAAGGGACTGCAAGCTCATATGAAAAAGATACAATATTTTCAATGAGGGGTTATGTTATCTTTTCCCCATTCTTCACTTTCAGATAAAGCTTTATCAAAGTTAAAAATCTGTCATCCGCTAGAGAAACTTTTTAAAAAGTATCAAAACAACTGAATTTATAAAAAATGATTGGATATATTAGTGCTTAGATTTCAACTAGCCTTTTGTATGGAGGAATAGCTCAATATATCAGCAGCTTTGTTCAGAACCCCCTTCACTAAATCACCAACTAAGGAGCACACATGGAGGGACCCATGGCTCCAGCTTCATACTTAGCAGAGTATGCTACTCATGGCCTTATCCTGGTCCTGGGAAGGCTCCTTGCCCTAACACATTGGAATGTTAGAGCAGTGAGGCAGGCGTTTTGGGGGTGGGTGAGGGAGTGCCCTCATAGAAATAGGGGGGAGAAGGGATGGGATAGTGGGTTTCAGTAAGGGAATCCAGGAAGGGGGATAACCCTTGAAATGTAAATAAATAAAATAACCAAAACAAATAAATAATAACAAAGAGAACCCCCTTTCATTCTCCTAAATGCTGGGAGTGCATTGTATCCGCACAGTGCATTTAAACCTCAGTATCAAATCCTTGATGTTCGTACTATAAATGAATGAAGCATCTCTTATTCTTTATACTTGTACATCATTCATGCACAGAAAAGCCATGTTTTGCACCAGATGTTGTGGATTGAAGAAGTGGGTACACAAGGGAGAGTTAGACAACCAAATGTCTTCAGATAAAGGATTGATCTCTATGATATAGACTCTGAAATCGTTAGCGGCTGTGGAATATGCAAAAAGGCATTCTTCAAACTGTCCCACAATAGTTATAATTATTCTTTTGTTCAAAATGAAGGCTCAGAATATGGGCGACTTGACTGTCTTTTAACTTTAGGATTATTTCTCAACGGAACACCAGGATTCCTTTGAAGTAGACTAGCAGGAATCTTTTGTTTCTGTCTCCTGCATTCTGTGACTTAAAATTGTTCAAGATGTGTTTTGTCATAGGTTGTAAAGTCAGTTTTCAAATCTTGGAGTAGACTTGCACCTCCCTTTAAATTTCTTTTATTTTTTGAAGTTATGATTCATTCACATTGCCTTCCTCTTCATTTTATTCCTCCAAACCTTTGCAAATATCCTCCTTACTGTCTTTCTAGTGCATGGGCTATTTTTCAATAATTGTTGTTCAGTGAATATAATTAAATATGTAGATCTTTATGGTTTTCCTTAATGTATGAATAAGATGTTTTCAGTGTGCATTATTTTACGTTATGTATTTATTTATGTATGTATTTATTTATTTATTTAGGTATGACTCTTTGGTAATGTAGAATCATTTGATGTTGTTTTGCTGTGAAGGGAAACTATTCAAAACAATTTGTAGACTTTATATCATTGTACTCAGAATGACATAGATCAACAAAACAATAAAAGAATGATTATGGGATACTCATTCTTTAACTCTTGTGCAGAAGTAAGACCAGAACTGTCATGAGAAAGAGTTAAAAAAAAAAAAAAAAAAAAAACTCTCCGGATACCTGGGTGCAGAAAAATAATAAGAAATAAAAGGGTAACTCTGCCAGGAAAGGGAAGTACATTTTCCTAAACTCCTCGGTCACTCTGATTGATCACTTGGATATAATGAACAGTTAAGCCACCTAAAATAAAGTTCTGTCTGTGTAAGTCCTAAAGGCAGAAATGGCCTGCTTCATTAAATGCAACACAATGCTCGCTGACTAGTGTGTCAAAATAGAAAAGTAATTGCTAGCCTTATTATCTTAAGCTGCATATGCTATGACCTGAAAGTCAGTTTGAAACAAGAACTGTTTCCTTAAAGGGGTGAGCATAATTTCCTGAAAAAATTAACATATATCAAGTGAATAAATTACCAGCATAAGGCAAGCAATATTTATTTTTAAATAATGGATTTTTTAAAGGGCTAAATAGAATTTATTGTGTGGGAAGCTGGGTTGATGTATGCTGAGATAAGCTTCTTATTCCAGTCTTAATATCTTGCCCCTGAAAAAGTTGTGCAGGGACAGTGAAGGTATAAAAATGTATCAGATCAATCTATCTAAAAATAATTCAGAATTATGTATAATTTTCTCAATTTAAAGAACATTAACTGCATATAAAATACTCAATATAGTTAGACCTTGTTGTAAGTCATGTATCATCTGTAATGTATATATCTGAGAAGTATATGTTTAGAGAGTATTTAAATAATAAATGCTCCCCTAAGTTGAATTCTTCAGTAATGAGAAAAAATCATCTTTATAATTGATTATCTGACATCTTGAGAAAAAATATCATATCATGTTCTAATAAAAATAACTGCTATTGTTGCTGAAATTACTTTTTACATGTATTTAATTGTTCTGAACTTTATGTACTGTGATATGATTATATTCTATAAGTACCTGCCAATTGATAACTCCAGAAGCCTGTCAGACTTTTGTTAATTTGGTAGACTTGGTGGAGCACCAACCGTCAGCTCCTAAACACTTACAAAGCTATTCTTGCAACACCTATTATTAGATGCTTGCCAATTTATGAATCAAAACATTTTCACTTCCTTAATAAGGTTAAAGGAAAGAGCAAGGACAAACATGTGACATGGTACACTACTCCAGGCTGTAAGCAATGTCATGACAATAACTTTAATTAGAGCTGCCATCACTTTGACCCGATTAGACAGAAGAGTAGTGCTGCTCCTCTTTGCCTGTGTTAGTATGGTGAGCTGCTGATAATACCTTCTGACAGCCTCCTTAATTATAACCTAGCTGAATGCATTTTCTTACAGTGGGACTTTTTTTAAACAAAAGAAGAGGAAATTGTAGTGAAAGCTGTCAGAATATTTCTGGATATTGCTAATGACTACATCTAATAACTCAAAAAATCTTAACTTTCTTGAGATTTCCCTGTATTTTTACAATGTGCTGAGCATGTCTCCACAGGTTTTTAAGAACATTTGCCTAAGAATATCTGACTAACCTATGTAGGGAAAAGTAATGGCCAATTTTCTCCGAAAAGTATTCTTTCTGGTTAATATGTTTCTCGATTTGGTAAAATGTAAACAAATGCTTTTTCTCTAAGTTCATGAGGTTAGAATTCTTGCATTCTGATTTGGACGTGGTGATATCAAGATATTCTGTATATTTTGTAATCTAAACATTTCAGCATATGAGGTTTATGCCACTTAGTGTGATTTCCATTGTATTATCTTATTTTATATCATTTCCAAGTTTGGTATACTCCACAGAATCTTGCTTCTGGTTCACATTTTATTGGATATTTTATTTATTTACATTTGAAATGTTTCCCCCTTTCTGGGATTCCCATCTAGAAACCCATTATCCCATTCTTCCTCCTCCTGCTTCTATGAGAATGCTCTCCCAACTCTCACTTTCACTTTACCCCTTTGATATTACCCTACACTAAGGCATCAGGGCTTCACAGGACTGAGGGGCTTCTCTTCCCCGTTTTCAGATGAGATCATTTTCTGCTACATATACAGCTATAGCCATGGGTCCCTCCATGTGTACTCTTTGGTTGGTGGCTTAGTCCCTGGGAGCTGTGTCAGGGGGTGGGCTCTGGTTGGTTGATATTGTTGTTCTTCCTATGGGGTTACAAATTCTCTCAGCTCCTTCAGTCTTTTCCCTAGGTCTTCAATGGTACCTTTGCTCACTCCAATGGTTGGGTGCAGGCATCCTCCTCTGTATATGTCAGGCTTTTGCAAAGCCTCTCAGGAGACAGCTATATTAGGTTTCTGTCAGCAAGTGCTTCTTGGCATACATAATACTGTCTGAGTTTGGTGTTTTGATATAGGATGAATCCCCAGTTGGGGCAGTCTCTGGATGGCCTTTCCTTCAGTTTCTCCTCCACACTTTGTCACAATATACTCTTTATAGAGAAGGAATTCTGGGTTAAAAATTTGGAAATGAGTGGGTGGCCCCATCACTCAACTATGGGTTTGCCTAACCTCTGGATGATATGGTCACTACATCTTCACTTTTTGGGGGGATTTCAGCTATTCTTATCACTATTACTTCCAGGGACCCTTTTGCTGGGTATCTGGGACTTTCTGGGGGCTACCTTCAGTTCCACATTCCCAATTGCTCCTCTGTTCAACTATCTGGCCCTCTACATCATCCCAATCTCCTCCCGTACCTGACCCTTCTACCATTTACCCCCTCTCTTCCTCCAAAGTCCTCCTCACCCTCGATATCTAGTAAGATTTTTTTTTTCCCTCTTCTAAGAATAAAGGAAGTATCTAAGCCACACTTTGGTTTTCCTTCTTCTTATGGTTTATATGGTCTTTGAGGTGTACCATGGGTGTTCCAATCTTTTTGCCTAATAATCAGTGAGTACATACCACATGTATTCTCTTGTGACTGAGTTACCTCACTTAGAATGATATTTTCTAGTTCCATCCATTTGCATGTGAATTTCATGAGGTCATTGTGTTTAAGAGCTGAGTACCCATTGTGTAAATGTACCACATTTTTTGTATCCATTTTTCTGGTGAGAGACACCTGGGTTCTTTCCAGCTTCTGGCTACTATAAATAAGACTGCTATGAACATAGTGGAGAAGGTGTCCTTGTTCTATGTTGGAGCATCTTTTCAGTATATACCCAGGAGTGGTATAGCTGGGTCCTCAAATAGAACTATATCCAATTTGCTGAGGAACCACCAGATTGATTTTCGTAGTGGTTATACCAGCTTGCAGTCCTATCAACAGTGAGGAGGGTTCCTTTTACCCCACATCCTTGCCAGCATCTGCTGTCATCTGAATTTTTGATCTTAGCCATTCTGACTGGTGTAAGGTGGAATCTCAGAGTTGATTTCATTTGCTTTTCCCTGATAACTTAGAATCTTGAACATTTTTTAAGGCGATTCTTGGCCATTAGATGTTAGTTAGAAGAGAACTCTGTGTTTATGTCTGTACACCATTTTTAAATACAGTTATTTGGTTCTCTGGAGTCTAACTTCTTCAGTTCTTGTATATATTGGATATTAGCCTACTATCAGATATAGGATTAGTAAAGATATTTTCCCAATCTGTTAGTTGCCATTCTGTTCTATAGTCAGGGTCCTTTGCCTTACAGAAGTTTTACAATTTCATGAGGTCCCATTGTGGATTCTTGATCTTAGAGCATTAACCATTGGTGTTATTTTCAGGAAAATTTTTCCTGTGTCCATGTGTTCAGGAATCTTTCTCACTTTCTTGTTTGTAAGTGTGACTGGTTTAATGAGAAGGTTATTGATTCACTTGGACTTGATCTTTGTACAAGGAGATAAGATGGTTTGATTTGTATTTTTCTACATGCTGACTGACAGTTGAACCAGCATCATTTGTTGAAAATGCTTTATTTTTTAAAATTAGATGTTTTTTTAGCTCCTTTGTCAAAGATTAAGTGACCATAGGTATGTGGGTTCATTTCTGTGGGTTCAGTTCCATTCCATTGATCTACTTGTCTGTCTCTGTAACAATACCTAGCAGGTATTTTTTTTTTTTTTTTTTTTTTTTTTAATAAGGATTGGTCTGTAGGGCAGCTTGAAGTTGGGAATGGTGATCTCCCCAGTAGTTCTTTTATTGTTGAGAATAGTTCTCCCTATCATGGTTCTTTTTTTTTTTATTCCAAGTGAATTTGCAAATTTCTCTTTTTAACTCTATGAAGAATTGAGTTGGAATTTTGACGGGAATTTTATTGAATCTATAGATTGCTTCCAGCAAGATGACCATTTTACTATTTTGATCCTTCCAATTAATGAGCATGGGAATTCATTCCATCTACTAAGTTCTTCTTCGATTTATTTCTTTAGAGACTTGAATTTCTTGTCATACAGATCTTTCACTTGCTTGTTTAGGGTCACACAAAGGTACTTTATATTACTTAAGACTATTGTGAAGGGTATCGATTTCCTAATTTCTTTCTCAGCCTGTTCATCCTTTGAGTAGAGGAAGACTACTGATTTGTTTGAGTTAACTTTATATCAAGTCACTTTGCTGAAATTGTCAGCTGTAGAAGTTCTATGGTAAAAATTTTGGGGCCATTTAAGTATACTATTGTCAAATCATAATATTTTGATTTCTTCCTTTCTAATTTGTATTTCTTTGATCTCCTCCTTCTTTTGTTTTCAAATTTCTCTGTAGGACTTTAAGTACTGTATTGAATAGGTAAGGAGAAAGTGGGCATCCTTGAATAGTCCCTGACTTTTGTGGGATTGCTTCAGTTTTCTCTTCATACAGTTTCATGTTGGCTCCTGGTTTGCTGTATATTGCTTTTATTATGTATAGGTATGGGCCTTTAACTCCTGAGTTTTTTAAGAGTTTTAACATGAAGGGGTGTTGAATTTTGTCAAATATTTTCTCAGTATTGAATGAAATGATCATGTGGTTTTTTTTTTCCTTTGAGTTTGTTTATATAGTGGATTTCATTGATTGCTTTCTAAATATTGGACCATCCCTCCATCCCTGGGATGCTACTGGATCATGATGGATGATCGTGTTGTGCATTTATACAATGGAATACTACTCAGCTATTTAAAACAATGACTTTAGGTAGTACAAGGTCCAAGTTTTTGAGAAACTGCCAGACTAATTTCCAGAGTTGTTGTACCATCTTACAACCACACCAACAGTAGAAACCCAGTTATTCCACTTCTGGGCATATACCCAAAAGAAGCCCCAATATTTAATAAGGGCATATCCTCCTTCATGTTCATAACAGCCTTAATTATAACAGCCAGAAGCTGGAAAGAACAAAGATATCTCTCACCAGAGGAATGGATACAGAAATTGTGATACATTTACACAATGGCCTCCTACTCAGCTATTAGAAACAATGACTTTACAAAATTCCTAGGCAAATGGATGGGTCTAGAGAATATCATCCTGAGTGAGGTAACCCAGTCACAAAAGAACAGACATAATATACAATGACTGATAATTGGATACTAGAACCAGAAAGCTCTGAGTACCCAAGAAACAACTCACAGATCATAAGAAGCTCAAAAAAAGAAAGGCCAAAAAGTAGAAGCCTCAGTCCTTCGTAGAAAAAAAAAAATAAAAACAATGACAAATATATAGCACCCTCTCAGAGTGGGGTACACCTAGACATTAAATCATTAATAACTCAAAAGCTATGAATATAGCCTTGTGGCAATTTTTGGTATTTAAAAATCATTATGTTTAATCTACACACACCAAGAAAACTTTGACTATTTCTATGTTATATTTTGTTTTATATGTACTTTATGCTCATTGTAACTAGTAAGTTTTCAATGCATACTACCAAACCTTTAAAAAAATCAAGTACTGACGAAATATATTTATATAGTTTTATGCCAAAATGATTTTAAAATCTGTACATTTATCTCTCTTTTTAAAAAACAAAGTTGTTTAATTAAAAAAACAATGACTTCATGAGATTCTTAGATAAATGGATAGAACTTGAAAGTATACTGAATGAGGTAATCCAATCACATAAGAACACATATGGTATGTATTCATTGATAAGTAGATACTAGCCCCAAATGCTTGGAATACCCAAGAAATAATTCATAGACCATATGAATCTCAAGAAGAAGGAAGACCAAAGTGTAGATGCTTCAGTCCTCCTTAGAAGGGGGAATTAAATATTCAGAAGAAGTAATATGGAGACAAAATATGGATCAAAGACTGAAGGAAAGGCCATCCAGGGACTGCCCCATTTGGGGATCCATTCCATACACTGTCACCAAATCCAGACAATAATGTGGATGTCAATAACTGACATCCTGTCATGCTGACAGGAGCTTGATATAGTTGTTTCCTGAGAGGCTATGTCAGAACCTGACAAATTCAGAGGCAGATGCTCTCAGCCAACCACTGGACTGAGAAAGGGATCTGCAATGGATGAGTGAGAGAAAGGCATAAAGGAGCTGAAGGAGGTTTGCAACCCCATAGGAAGAACAACAATATCAGCCAACCAGAGCTCCAGAGGCTAAAACACCAGCCAAAGAACAGTACATGGAGAAACCCAAGGCATCAGCTGCAAATGAAGCAGAGAATAGCTTTAACGGGCATCAATAGGATTAGCTGTTCTTGTTCCTGTGAAGGCTAGATGCCACAGTGTAGAATGCCAGGGCTGAGAATTGGGAGGGAGTAGGGTGGATGGGTAGGGGAGCACTGACGTAGAGGCATAGGGAGGATGGGTGGCATAGGGGATTTGGGAGATCCAGGAAAGGGAACAGCATTTGAAATGCAAGTAAAGAAAATATCCAATAAATAGAAGGTTTGAAGAAAAAATTATAATTTTTCACCTAAGAAGAAGACCTGAGTTTGAGTCCTGTGAACCCAGTTAAAGATAGACACAGAAGTAAGAGTATATGAACAGATTACACTATACCAAAGGATGAATTCTGAAAACATACATATAAAAAACACTATAGAAACTAGACATGTATTGTTAGGAAGATATATCAATTCTCCTATGCAAATATACATTTAACAACAGCAATGAATAAAAACAGTAGTCAATATCCTGTCATGGAATTACTATGTTTAAATTTATATTTGAAGAGTTTATCACAGGGTTTTAATGTTAATAAGAGAAACATCTTTTTAAAATAATGCTGATGGACATTTCTGTGGACACTAGCATGCTGTGAATTTTCAATACAGGTAAACGATAATAACACGACTAAAAACAATTAGAGCATTTCACAGGAGAAGTGAAGAAGATAATTTTGTTAAGTGTTTATCTAAGTGACAAAGCACAATTACAATTTGAGATATACTGTGGTGTTTTGACATGTGTGTACAGTGTGGAATAATTAAATAAGGATGATTAACATATTCATCACCCGATTTGCTAACCAGTTGTTTTTGTTGAAATTTTGAAATTTACCTTTATTTACATTAGGATATCTAATATATCATCATTGATCATAGTCACCCTTTCTGATGTGAATCTTAATCTTAGTTCTTAGTTCTTTCTGAAACTTTGAACAGCTTGTTTAGCATAACAGCCCGAGACTGCATTGCCTGTCAGAGTACTGAAAATGTTTGACTACTGAGTGATCACCACTGAATGATATATACATATCTATATATATCTATCTATATATAGATATGTATGTATATACCACCATATGTACAACACACACACACACACACACACACACACACACATGCATATATAAGACAGAGGGAAACAATGTTAGATCCAGAGGAAGGAATAGAGTGTTGTTGAGAATGCTGTTCTACAACATACCTTGCCTGTTACTGATTTGAATCTGAAGCAGCTGATTTTGCCTGCAGGAGACCTGTATAGTACTGGACCCAGAAACGTTCTGGTATAGAGTAGAAAAGGTTTTTATGAGGCTTTGCTGTTTCAAGAAGACCTATAAGACCTCTTAGCAGTTAACACTTGAGGGTGAGAGTTCTTCAGTGCTAAAATACTCATAAACTATTAATAAGTTATCCCAATTAAACACATTAGTTCATCAAAGGGCACCTGAGAAGAATCACCTATTTGTTTCTAGCATTGATTCCCTATCTGGGTTGAGTAGATATTTAAGTCTTTAAACATTTTCATAAAGAGATCACTCAGTAAAGGCCTGTCCCATTGTTTTTATAAAACAGCAACCTCAACGGAACAGCATAGAGATTAGAAACAATGATTAGTATTTTGCACCCACACAACAAAGCATAGATGGAACACTGATAGCACGTAATGACTTTTTACACATGTTCCCCGCCCCCAGGGCAGTAGGAGAATCTTTACTAAGAAATCAATATTTGGGAGCTTTATAGATCTTTGTATCTGAGTGACAGTTGCCAGTAAATACATACAACAACAGACCTGACAAATACAATCATGACAAGAAAGGAGGCAGTTAGTTTCTGTTTGGCCTGGGAATCATACACCATAAATTTCAGCGAGACAGATCAGTAGAAGGAATAAGTGTCCCCCAAAGCCTTAACATGCTGTCCAAGCAACACAGAAACACATCTGTCCTAAGCAAAGCATTGGAAGTGGCAGGATTATTTCTAATGCGTGTTTTCTTTGTTTCCAGGAACATCTTTCAGGCTGGACCCGCTCTGCTTGGATGTACCACATGTTGGAGTCAACGTTGTTTTGTGTCTTTTTTAGTTTTTTCCTTCTGGCCAATAAGATTGATTTTAGAAAGTCTCGGATCATCTTTTAATAAATGTACTGTGGGTGCTGCTTAAAAGCAAACTGAATTCTGAAATAGAAAAGAAAGTAATCCCAGAAAGTCACCTAGCACTTAGGCCTTCATTAACTATTGAGAGAAATACGGGTAAAATAATCAAACTGGAGAGTTACATTTTCTCACCACACCATAATATGATCTTTAATATTTGCTCACTACAGAAGAGCTGAATGACATGCAAAAGAGACATGTAGGCCTGTAAATACTGTATGTAAATATCATCAATGTTCTTTATTGACATACTGTAGACAGAATTGGCAATAAAATGAAAAAAATATTCAAGATATGTTTTGAAGTTCAGATTAATAGTCAGACCCGGTTTTTCTTGTTTATTAAACATAAACTTGACCCAATATTAAACTCTAATTCTTTGAAAGTATTCATATATCAAGAATTCTTTGTGTATATAAAGCATTTACTGAAATCTTAGTATATATCCAGTTTTGTGCCAGGAAACACACTGGAGACTGATACTGAGAGATTGGGACTCCTTTTACCCCTCTGATACAACGTGAAGATACAGACACATAAACAGAAAGTTATACCAGGCCATCAAGAATTCACTGAATCATGGAGTAATGCATTGCAGACTTTGCACCATGAATGATATCTCTGATAAGAATATCAGATTATATTTGATTTCTCTTAGCATTACAAAGCAAGATGCGCCTTTAATAAACATCTAAGATTGAAAATTTATGAATTATAAATTTAAATTCTTTATTTTTGTATGTTGGCTGATTGAACATCTACTCAATGGATGTGTTTTCAGAGAAAGAATTCAAAATTTTTATATTTTATTTAAAATAGTACATAGCAAGAGGCATATATGGTATAATTTTAAACAAGTATTAGGTGTTCTATCAATATTGATATAATATATATTATTGTATATAGCACTGTTATATTTCAGACATAAAGCTTGTAATCAGATAGCTATGTCTTATGGATTTTGAGAGAATTGCTTGTGATTCTGTCTATTTGAAAATGAAGGCACTAATGCCTTTGTGGGTCCTCTATACATCTCAGATGAGATAATAAATTAGAAAGTTCAGAAACTTCCCCAAAGTCAAATGGTGCTGGAATACAGAGGAGCTCTCTATGCACCAGGTCTGAACCTGTCATCCTCACAAACTACTTCATGGCAAAGTCTTCAAGGAAGAAATTGCAAAGTTTGTGGAGTCGTCATTGTTTTGAATTACCAGCTCATGAGCCCAAGATAAAAGCACAGCATATAACTCCATAAAATAGTAAAGAAGTCTCCAGTGGGTTGTCAGTAACTAGCTCACACTGTAGTAAGAATTCTGAACTGTGGTATCCACCTGCATGTGTACGAAGGAATAATCTCTTGGTAGTTGCTAAGTGACTGTTTACAATAGTTAGCTGTAAGCTGCTTCAGTTATCCCAACTGCAACATCTCTAGTTTCAAAAAAAAAATATTTAGAGTCGATCGAAGAAACACAAGTAAGCTTATACCTCCTGCTTACTATTAAACACTGAGTTTAAAAATACACCAAAATGTGAGAAATAGAACAGGGTGGGTTTTTTTTTTTTTTTTTTTTTTTTTTTTTTGTTGGAAGTCCCCAGAAGGCTGTGCTTCCAGGAATGGCCTCACTCTGTCAGCTCATCTGGGTTGCCATGATGCCTCATTGTTCCCAGAAGAGCATCTGTGGATTTGGGAGAGGAGGCATTACTTCTGGGACAGTGCCCAGAACATGCAAGCTTCGCTGTCATTTGAGAGTCAGAGGGGGACAATCGGAACTTCATTAGCTGCAGTCTTTATGTGCAGTCGCAGTTCTGGGGGCCTAACAGCTGCATGTCTGTAGATTCTTATTTATTCACTTGTTTTAGAGGACGCTTCTTAAGATGTAAGGAGAGATTTTTCAGCACTTTCTCACTTATCCTGTCCCCAACTCTCCGACAATTCCCACTCTTCACTCTCAACAGAATAACACAGGCATGAACAATGATGGACACGTGGTCCAATCAGGTGTGATAGATGAAAAGAAAAGAAATTATTATATTCTGATGAGTGAAAATCACCTGAAATGAGCAAAAGTACTTTCCAGATGGCTCATACATTTTTATCAACATTTAAGTCCTACTGGTGTGTAATAGTCATGTCAGTATATGAATATTCATTTGAATTCATATTAGAAATCCACAACTACATAGCTAGCATATGATGTACTGAGTTTTTCTGCTTTACGGTACAGGGAAAGTAAGTAGTGTCACAGGCGTCTGACAATGACGCCTTAAAACTGAGTTATACCATTCTGCTTTGTCAGCACAGATGATAGATTAGCATAAAACTGAAGTGTGGGTTTTCATATCCTGAACTGACATGTATCTTATCTCCCTGGCTTTTGACACACAAATACACATATATTCTGTTTTAAAGTGATGTTATAATAAAATGGCATAAATTTGGTCGCTTATAAGCAGTAGGTAGTTGTCTTTTGTGGTTCGGGGCCTGCGATCTTCAAAAAAGAGGTGACAGTTGACCCTATGTGGTGACAGACATCTTCAGGCCTGCAGAGGGAATTAGCTGGTCATCTCAGAGCGTCACATGTAACAGCAGAGGTACACAGACACCTTTCCAACCTACCCTGTGAAGGCAGGTACCAGTGTCATTCAGAAAGGACTCAACCACCATGATAAAATCACAGGGTATACCCATCATTTATTAATTACTATCCTATTGGGGGTTAAGTCTTAATATAAAAAATAGAGAAGACATAAACATTCAGAGCAAAGTATTTACCACACTTGTTCATGCGTGGTAAATATATATGTATAAAACATGTAATATATAAGTATATGTGTATGAGCATGTATATTAAAATATGCAGAGCATTGATTTTCTCTTTTGAATTTCCACTGGACCAGTGGTTTAGAAAATGGAATATTAGAGCATGAAAGTAAAATGTACTTAAATATAACAAGAAGCCTCAGAAATGTAATAATTAGATATTCAGGTTGTACCAGGCACACACTATACATTCTGGATTGAACTATTACTACTGTGATTAACAATATACTGTTGTTCATTAAAATCCTTTCTAGGAAATATATTAATTAATAGCTTTTAGTTTTGTTAGCATTCTTAAAGGAGTTGCAAAGTAGGTATTGAAAATGTTATAAAAAATTAAAATTAACAGTCAGTAAACTAATAACAAGGAACTTATTTGAAGCTTGTTTTAAAGCCATTTTTTTATTTTTAATCACACTCACACACACACACAGAGTAGTGTTAATATTGTATTAAGTACTGTTATAAAATTTTTAGAGTATTAAGAAAAAGCCTAGAAAGGTATGGAAGCTTTCAAAAATTGTTAGCACTCTAATAAAGGTCTTATTTGGAGTAATTGTGAACAAACTTATCAAACTTGTTGGTAAAAATTATTAAAAAAATAACCAGGGACAATACCAGCAACAAATTGGTGAGATACTTCTGCTACATATCATAGCTCATTGCTTGATCACAAAGTTAATAAAAACATCAACTCATGAGTATTACCAACTACCATAGAGTTTATTTCTTTAGCTGTGAGTTAATCCACTCACAATGTGATCTTATATTTTAGGGTGTGTTACATGGGAGCTGAATGCTGAGCCCAGGAATACCTTTTGTTCTGCCAATATTTCCCAAAATGTCCAGTTGGGGAGAGATTTAAAAACTTAATAATAAGTTCATGACATCCTCTGCAAGTGATTAATTAGGATAACCACAAATGACACTGAAGTCATGGTTGGTGAAAATAAGGCTTGTTTCACATAAAAACTGTGTCACCTGAGGTAATGCTCCATGTCCTCCATCCACTATCCTCTGCTTTCTAACACTCCAGACATGCAAGAAGACATACATGCACGTATATGCATACTTATATATATGATACTATATATATATTCATATATACATTTATACATATATATCTGAATATGTTAGGATATAATTTTCTATTAAGAGGTTCCATGATTCTTTTAAAAGAAATTCAGCTATACTTTCACTGTTAAGACCTTTAAGATATGAGATCCTATGAGTTATTACAGGCTGCCTTTACATTTCAACGTATTTGACAGAGATAATGGCAGAATTGACATTATAATACATCCTAATCATATCTACTCATGGCATTTTTCAAATGTGAGTCAGAGTATCTCATAGTAAAATGGGAATATCAGCTGTTAATTTTCTCTTACAAATTGTTAGATTATTTTATGTTTCTGAAAGGCTTAGTAATTGATAGCTATTATTATATGAACATATTGAACATATTTGGACATGAACAAGGTATCATTGAAGAATACCAGAAACAGAAAGGCCTGAACAAATTAATTTCCTAAGCTGGACACCATTTTCATATTAAAAGCTATATTTTGTTTCTTGTAATTGAAAATGACTTTATGTACCCAGAGTCTTGAAATTCAGAGATCCTGTTGGAAGTCTTTCTGAAATAAAATTTTGCTGTTGAAACAAAATATAGAGTTGAAAGCCATTTACCATTAATAATATATTCTCCATATTAATTCATACTGTAAAAACCCAATAAGACATTTTCCACTTTTCAAACATAGCCACTTTTCAGTTTTTGTAGAATTCTGTTCAGTGTTATCTAGGACATCAAAATCTGTGAATTTATGTGCCTTTTACATAATACACGTGCTATTTGTGTTCAAGGTTTTCATATCCTTCCTGCTTAAATACTACAGAGACTTAAAAAGCAATAAAAACAATAAATAAATCATCATTGTACTGTATTGTTTAACATATAATTTCAAAGAATCACAGTCTATACTGTTTAATAAGACAAGTTGCTTTATTTCAAAGATCTCAGTTAAATTCTCAGGTACACAGTCCTGAGGTTCTCAGAATTTTTGAGAAAACAACAGTCAAATGACCATAGAGGGAAGCCTACTATTCCAAGTTTCTCACACCAATACATCTAATTTGCTAATGACAAATGTTACTTTCCCCGGATAGGTGTAGACCACATCCTTTACCAGAGAAGCACATTTGTTTTTCCTAGCAGTAGGAGACTAACTGCAGAAAGCCAGTTAGTCAAGGTGATCATAGCATGCCCAGCCCCAACTAAAACATCTACAACTCATCTCCTACACTCCCATCTTCGGAAACATAATGGAGTTCAGGGCAGAAATTTTGTGAAAGCTAGAGGACAAGGAAATCTGCTGTGAGATTATGCCTTTTAATGACAGGGATGTTACACCTATGAACTCCCAACAACATAATGCCTTAAAAAGGCCTGAGCAGTTATGTCAGTTGATATCTGTATTGGTTTGAATGAAAACATCCCTCATAGGGTCATAAAGAGTGGCACTGTTAATAGGTAGGAAATAAGTGTGGCTCTTGGGAGTGGGCTTGACATTAGACAGGCTTTGATATCTCAGAAGCTCAAGCCAGGCCTAGTGGATCCTTGTCTCTTCCTGCTGCCTGTTGATTCAGATGTAGAGCTTCAGCTATCTCTTAGCACTATGTCTGTCTATGTTGTGCCCTGCTTCTTTCCATAACAATAATAGACTAGACCTCTGTAGTTCCAACTAAAATTAGGAGTTTAATTAATTAAGACAACATGTCAGCAGTTAAGAGAAATCTCATAGAACTTTAACCCTAGATGAAGAGCTACAGGCAAGTGATATCTGTTGATCCTGGCCAAATTGGTTTTCCTTAGGGGAGATCTGCCAAGTTGGAAATTGGTTTTCAAGTGCTGTGGTCAGCCTTAGAAATATTGATATTCAGCCAACACTAAAAGGACTCAGCAGGTTGTATTCATGTGTTAATTTATTCATCAAAATGTAATGACAATAATTGGGGGAGGGTCTAAGTTTTGGAGGGAGAAGAGGGAAAAACTATAGTAAAGCCTTGGAATTATTATTATTATTATCAATTATTTTATTTGTTTATATCACAATACTTTCTTTCTCCTGGTACCTGCTTAGAGAGTTCTTCCAACCATCCCTCCTGCCCTTTGCCTCTGAGAGGATGTCTACCCTTTCATCCCTCCTCTGTGGGACATCAAGCCTCTATAGGATTAGGTGAGGCCAGAGAAGGCAGTCCTCTGCTACATATGATTCTGGGGCCTTGGACCAACCTATGTTTGCTCTTTAGTTGGTGGCTTAGTCTATGGGAGCTCACAGGGGTTCATGTAGATGACAGTGTTGGTTGACCTATGGGGTCGCCCTTATCTCCATTCCTTCAATCCTTCCCCTACATCTGCCTTATGAACTCATCAATCTTGGCACAATATGTGGCTGTAAATATCTGTATCTGTCTCAGCCAGATGCTGGCAGAGCCTCTCAGAGGACAGCCATTGTAGGCTCCAGTTTGCAAGAACAACATGACATCAGTAATAGTGTCAGGGTTGGGTGTCTACTAATGGGATGTATCCCCAGTTTGGCTGGTCACTCAATGGTCTTTCCTTCTCTCTCTGCTCCATTTTTGTCCCTGATTTCTTTTAAATAGGAACAATTTTGGTTTGAAAAATTTGAAGGTGGGTTGGTGTCTGCATCAGTCCATGGGTGGTCCTGTCTACTAACTGGAGGTAGTCTCTTCAGGTGTTATTTTCTGACAGACATTTTGGGTATGGTCACCCTCACTGAGTCCTGGGATTCTTTCACTTTCCAGGTCTCTGGGATTTTCTAGAGGTTTTTCCCACCCCCACCCCTAGAGCTGCATATTTCCATTAATTCTCCTGGCCCTCGGGACTTCTCTCCTGTACCCCCCAACCCCTGCATACCTGATTTAGCTGTCCCTTTCCCCTTCTACTCCTTTCACACTCAGGTCTTTCCCTCCCTTTGCTTCCCATGACTATTTTTGCTTCCCCTTCTAAGTGTGATTTAAGGATCCTCACTTGAGCCTTCCTTCTTTTCTAACATCATAGGGTCTGCAGGGTGTGTCATGGGCACTGTGTACTTTTTGGTTAATATCTACTTATCTGTGAGTACATAATATGTAAGTCCTTTTGGGTCTAGCTTACCTTACTCAGGATAATATTTTTTAGTTCCATTTCCTGCAAAATTCATAATGTTCTCATTTTTAATAGCTTAAAATTGTGTAAATGAGCCACGTTTTCTGTATGCATTTCTTAGTTCAGGGACATCTAGATTGCTTGTAGTTTCTGACTATTATAAATAAGGCTGCTATAGGCCTTTTTATGTCTGTTGCATTTGATGGTAGAAATATGTAATAACTTATTTAATACTAATTTTATTATATTTGTATTCTATCTCAAAGGAACATTAGACCACTCCTAGGAAAGTCAAGAAGAGACATATTAAATATGTCATAAATTATTTTAGAAATTTTAAAACACTTTCAGTTACAGAAAATGTTGCAAGGGTTTGAGGCAAAGACAGGTGTTTATTGTCATATTTGTTTCCTGGGAAGATTCAATAGTCAGCCTACACTGTATAGTCTATACAACCTACATGGCACAAAGGGATAGGACAGTTTTTAAGAATAAAAGTGACACTTGAGATTATAGATACTTCTTAACATAGAAGCCACAGTTTAGGACATCAACAGAAATATTAAAGATGAATAAATTAGCCACTGCCCTTGGGAAATACAAATTGATTATGTGGAAAGTGGGTATGGGAGAAAGCTTTTAGTTTTCTTCCAGAGAACATAGGTTTGACTCCTAGAGTCCACATGTTAGGTCACAACAAACTTTAATGCCAGTTCTAAGGGATCTGACATCCCCTTCTGGTTTCTTTATGTACTATACTAACATGCAGATCAATACACACAAAATTTATAAAGAGACAAAAAAGAAATTAATTATTATTGTTTGAAATAAAAAATATTTGTGGAGCATATTAGTCATTTTCTCATTTGAAAGGACGTAGAATATTCTGGGTATTAATATTGAGAACTAAAGACTATAGTTCTTCAAGATTATTTTCTTGCAGTCTTTCAGACAATATTTCTTATAGCAAGCATTTGCTTAAAGAACAGATTGTTGGCCTTTCAAAGTTATCTACTGAGCTCTGAGTTTTAAAAGACTATTCTTACAAGGAAGACAGAGACAGCTCTGGTTTTAGAAATTCCAAAACCCAACTTCCTATTCTTTTATTTTATATATTAATATAGAAAAGAATGTTTTCCTATACCCATTGACAGTTTAGCACAATCTCTACAAAAATTTTTCAATAAAATTTTCTTGGATGTATATGGCTCACATAATATAAATGTGCATGGTTTAGAAATAAAAATAGTATTTTTATGAATGAAGTAACTAAAATTTGTCATCCTCAGACAGTAAAATGATGTCACAAAGATTTCAGGTTGGATGATTTGGTTGTAATTTTAGTTGTAATTAAAGAGTCAGTCTCCAAGCTTTGTTTACAACACAGTTGACTAAATTACTTCTTTTAGATATGGAGCAATTTACTGAAGAGCTAATCAAAAATACATATTCAGATTTCTAAATATATTCAGTAAAACCAGGTCAGTTAGGATGAACTCTTGTCTCTGTCTTTCACACACACAAATTAATGACATTGAGTCCATCTGCATAATAGATTAGTATGGCAACTGTCTCTCACTCTACAGAGGCAGAATCATCCTGTGGATCATTTGTCTAAGGAAGATTTCTCCAAAGACATAGAACAACATATAATATTATATGTCGAGTTTGCTGTTAGTCTATCTAGAATCTTGTCAAAACAGGCAAGGCATTTTTGTTATTATTTGGGTGAAATTAATGGAAGTTTCTGAGTCTGAGGCCAAGACTAAAACTCAGTTAAGATTTTGTGTGCTTTGTTTACTTGACGTAATTTAATTTTGTTTCATTTTACATTCTAACTTTCCAGTTATGGCATGTCTGGAGCACTCTGTAAAAACCATGGTGGTTCCAACAAACAAACCAGCATCCCGCACTGCCTGCAAAGTAAAGCAACCACACTCTCTGAGTATAGCTTACGTTTTTGTTTGTTCTAATATTAAAATACATTCTTTAAGAAATTATGAGTTGAGGCCCCACTGGGAGAGAGCAGATCTCACAGGAGCACTGTCACATCTGAGAGCACAGGAGTGACTACGGTGCCTGCTCAAATTCCTGTCCTGAAAGGAACCAGCCCAGAGCACTCAGAACACTGGAATTTATTTAGGAGCACTTTGGGAAAGAATCTTTCTGGATTCTGCCTGCACCTGGAACAGACCCTGTGCTACAGCTCCCCATACCAAGATACCCCTGGTAGAAACCTGGTCCCCCAGAAGTGCTAAAATGCCTTAGAACCCAGGTATGCCCACCACTTCTGCTTTGTGAGTCCTACCCAGCACCCTCAGAACACAGGAACAGAGGAGCAGTCTGGGACAAGATCCTTCAGGTTTCTCTCTGTGCCCTGTGCTGAACCTGTGCCACAGCTATCTCTTCCCAGACCCTGCTGGGAGAGAACTAGTCCTCCAGTAGTGCTGACAATTAGGCTTACAGGAGGGTCAAGCCACTGTCAGAATAAGCAAGACCAGCTAATACCAGATAAGAGCATAGTGTAAGTTCAAGAACCTAGGCAACGGAAACCAAGGACATGTGGCATTATCAGAACCAAGTTCCCCATCCACAGCAAGTCTTGGATACCCCAACACACTGGAAAATCAAGATTATGATTTAAAATCACAACTCATGATGATGTTAGAGGACTTAAAGAAGGTCATAAATAAATCTCTTAAAAAATACCAGACAACACAGGAAAACAAACTGGTTGAAGTTTTTAAGGAAGAAACACACACACACACACACACACACACACACACACACACACAAACCCACAAAAATCCTTTAGATAATTACTAGAAAACACAAGCAAATAGGTCAAGGAACTGAACAAAACCATCCAGGATTCAAAACTGGAAATAGAAACAATAAAATAATCATAAATAGAGACAATACTATTTATGATTATTTTAGATAGAAATTATGTATTTTAGATAGAAATTCTAAAATAAGAGATCAAGAGTCATAGATGCAAGGGCCACCAAACAAAACAAAACAAAATAAAAGATGAAAAACAGAATCTCAAAGGCAGGAGACACTATCGAAAACAAAACATTGACACAACAGTCAAAGAAAATGCAAAATGCAAAAAGCTCCTAAGCCAAAACACCCAGGAAATCCAGGAAACAATGAGAAGATCAAACCTGCAGATACTATAGAAGAAAGTATTCCAACTTAAAGGGCCAGTAAATAGGTTCAACAAAATTATAGAAAAAAACTTTCCTAACCTAAAAAAGGATATGCCCATGAACATACAAAAAGCCTATAAAAACTCTGAATCGATTGGATAAGAAAGAAATTCCTCACGTCACATAATAGTAAAAAAAGCAAATGAACAAAACAAGAAGAGAATATTAAAATAAAAAGGTCAAATAACATACAAAGTCAGACCTATCATAATCATACCATATTACTCAATAGAGACTATGAATGTTAGAAGATCTTCGGGAGATGTCATACAGATCCTAAGAGAACATAAATGCCAGCCCAGGCTAATATGTCGAGCAAAACTCTCGATTGACATACATTGAGAAACCAAGATATTCCATGACAAAACCAAATTTACACAATATATTTCCATAAAGCCAGCCCTAAAAAGAATAATAGATGGAAAACTCCAACACAAGGAGGGAAACCACACCCTAGAAAAAGCAAGAAAGTAATCTTCTTTCAACTAACCCAAAAGAAGACAGCCACACAAACAAAATTCCACCTCTAACAACAACAAAAAATAACAGTTAACAACAATCACTGGTCCCTAATATTTCTCAACATCAATGGACTCAATTCCCCAATAAAAAGCCACAGACTAAAAGACTGAATACATAAGAACGATCCAACATTTTGCTGCACACAGGAAACATACCTCAATGACAAAGACAAATACTATCTTAGAGTAAAAGTCTGGAAGACAATTTCCAAGCAAATGGTCCCAAGAAACAAATTGGAGTATCCATTTTAATATGGAATATAATCAACTTTCAACTAAAAGTTATCAAAAAAAAAAAAAAAAAAAAAAAAAACCTAAGGAAAGACACTTTATACTTGTCAAAGGAAACATCCACCAAAATAAAATATCAATTCTGAATATCTATGCTCCAAATTCAAGGGCACCTACATTCATAAAAGAAACATTATTGGAGCTCAAAACACACATTACACCTCAAGCAATAATACTGGGAGACTTTAACACCCCCTCTCATCAATGGACAGATCATGGTTGCAGAATCTAAACAGAGCCACAGAAAAACTAATAAAAGTTATGAACCAAATGAATTTAACAGACATCTATAGAACATTTCACCCTAAAACAAAAGAATATACCTTTTTCTCAGAACCTCATGTTACCTTCTCCAAAACTGATCATATAGTCATTCACAAAACAGGCCTCAACAGATACAAGAAGATTGAAATAATCCCATGCATCCTATAAGAGCAAAACCCAATACAAGGAAGGAAACTACATCCAAGAAAAAGCAAGAAAACCACTAATCAAGAAAACCAAAAGAAGGAAAACACAGAGACATAATTCTACCTCTAAAAGCAAAAAATAGCAGAAAACAGCAATCACTATTCCTTAATATCTATTAACATAAATGGACTCAATTCTCCAATAAAGAGACATAGACTATCAGAATGAATACATAAACAGAATCCAGCATTTTCTGAATACAGGAAACTCATCTCAGAGACAAAGACAGACACTATATCAGAGTAAAAGGCTGGAAAAAAAAAACCTTCCAAGCAAACGGTCCCAAGAAACAAGCTGGAGTATCCATTCTAATATTGAATAAAGTAGATTTTCAACCAAAAGTTATTTAAAAAGGTAAGGAAACACACTTTTTACTCATTACAGGGAATATTTATCAGGATGAAGTCTCAATCCTTAACATATATGCTCCAAATAGAAGAGCACCTAATAATAGTTGGAGACTTCAACACTCCACTCTCATCAATGGACATATAATGGAAACAGAAACTGAACAAGGATGCAGTAAAACTAGCAGAGACTATGAAACAATTGGAATTAACAGACATCTACAAAACATTTCACCCTAAAACAAAAGAATACACCCTCTTCTCAGCACCTCATGGCACCTTCTCCAAAACTGACCATATAGTTTGTCATAAAACAAGCCTCAATAGATATAAGAAGACTGAAATACTACCATGCATCCTATCAGATCACCATGGACTAAGGCTGGACTTTAATAACAACAAAGATAACAAAATGCCTATTGTACTGGCTGGTTTTGTGTCAACTTGACACAAGCTGGAGTTATCACAGAGAAAGGAGCCTCAGTTGAGAAAATGCCTCAATGAGATCCTTCTGTAAAGCATTTTCTCAACTAGTGATCAAGGTGTGGGTGTCAGCACATTTTGGGTGGTGATATCCCTGGGCTGGTAGACCTGGGTTCTATAAGAAAGAAAGCTGAGCAAGCCATGAAAAGCAAGCTAGCAAGTGACATCCCTCCAAAGACTCTGCATCAGCTCCTGCTTCCTGACCTGCTTGAGTTCCAGTCCTGACGTCCTCTGGTGATGAACAGCTATATTCATCATCAGGTGTAAAGTGAATAAACTCTTACTCCCCAACTTGCTTCTTAGTCATGACTTATGTGCAGGAATAGAAACCCCAACTAAGAAAAATTGGTACCAGCATAGTGGGATCTTCCTATGACAACCTGACAATGTTTTGGGAAGGACTATGAAAGGACTTTGGAACCTTGTACTCGAAGAGCCATTGGCATGTTAAGAGCTCTGTGGGATGTTTAGCAGGAGCTTGGAAGATAATGTTGAAAACAGTGCAGAAGATGGAGACCTGGCATGTAAAATTTCAGAGGGAAAATTAAAGGCTCTTTGATCAGGGCTGTTGTTTTGTTTGTGAAGATTCTGTACATTTGGTTAGCTGGGGCTGAAGAATCAGCTGTGATTAACAAGATACCAGAACTACTAAAGCAAAACTTTTGCATTACTGGGACTATCGATGCTGGTCAGCTAGAGCTAAGAAATTAGTGGTGATTAAGAAGAGAGTGTGAGTCAGTCACTACTGGAACTTCACAAACTGGCTACTGACAAGAATGATCCTCACATATGTGACTTTATTGAGACACATCACCTGAATGAACAGGTGAACAACTTATGCAAGATGGGAACCCCTGAGTCTGGCATGGCAGAATATCTCTTTGACAAGCACACCCTGGGCCATAGTGATGAGGGCTAAGTTGACATACCCAAAGCCATGTGACTTTAATGGTCACTGAGGCAGTGCATGCATGTCAGGCTACGTTTATCTTTTCTATAAGTTGCACCAAAATATTGGCTTAAGTTCTTTAATTTGTACCATTCCTTCAAATAAAAATTTTAGTACAAAAAAAAAAAAAAAAAAAAAAAAAAAAGACCAGCATTATTGAGGCGCAATCTTCTGGGAAGTGCTTTCTGAGAGCATGGAGAGGATGTGTTCCAGAGATATCCATGTGCTTTAAAAAATCTGTACATGTATCTCTTTTTGAAAAAATAAAGTTGTAAGAAAAAAGAAATAAAGGAAGTAAGAAAAAAACAAACAAAAAAAACAAAAACACCAAACAAACAAAAAGAACTGACAATTGGTTCTTTAATGGAGAAATTAGAGAAATAATTAAAGGGGTTGAAGTGGTTTACAACCCTGTAACAGCAACAGTACTAACCAACAGTAGCTCCCAGGGACTAAACTACTATCCAAAGAGTACACATGGACTAACTCATGGCTCCAGGTTTACATGAAACAAAGGATTGCCTTGTTGGGCATCAATGGGAGAAGATGCTCTTGGTCCTGCCAAGGCTTGTTTCTGAAGTGTATGGGAATGTCAGTGTGTGTGTGTGTGTGTGTGTGTGTGTGTGTGTGTATGTATGTGTGTCTGTATGTTTAGGGGTGATGGGATAGGGGATATTAGAGGAGAATATGGAAAAGGGGATAACCTTTGAAATGTAAATAAAATAAATCCAATAAAATACTTCCAATATTAAAAAATATGAGTTTACTTACCTTTTGGAAACCATCTTTTCTGTTCTTTAAAAGAAATCTTGGATAGTTTATGTATTAACATCAAATGTTACCTTCTTATCTGGTTCTTTCTTCTCCCATCTCCTATGCCCCTGCTTCTATGAGAATGTTTTCCCTCCCACCAACTTTCTTCTTTTCTTAAGATTGTCAAAATATTAATTGGGGCTGTATTACACAATAAATGACAATTCACTAATATACGTGTGTGTGTGTGTGTGTGTGTGTGTGTGTGTGTGTGTGTGTTCACATAGCACACTTCAGGTTAAAGTCCCATAGGGGAAAAATTATCTATCAGACTGTACTTAGAAGTCAACTCTAGCCTTAGAGCTTAAGCATTTGCTGAAAGATTATGATGTTTGATGTTGATTCTAGCTGTTTTTCCTGTCAAGTTTAAGCTGGCAGTTGATAGCTAAAACTGATGTTTGAAATGAAAAAGAATGAAACACTGCAGTCTTTAGAGAGATCTGACAATTTTCCTTTCATCTGGAATGACTCTGTGAAATTATACTACTTCCAAAGTATCCTTGGCTTTAGGAAAAGTAGCAGCTATTGTCAAGTGATGCCCTACTGCCCAAGGTTTTTTTTATAGTGTGGTATCCAGATGCACAGTACTTAGCAATTATTTCTCAATGAACAAATTCTTTACTTGATATGTATAAAGATATTGGTGATTATATATTATTTCTGCTTTTAGAAATACATTTTGAATAGCAAAAATTCATTCTTTGGGGTCAGAAACTTTCAGTTGAATGGACTCCAATACTATCCACTCTGATGATCACTTTTACAATATATTACAATTTGTAATATCTTAATGACTAATTCCACACGTGGATAAACATATTTCACGCAATAATTTTGTTATCAAAAGAATACTAATAGATGTACCATAGTAGCTAAAATTCAAATCAGTCGTCACTGATATTTCTGGATGCATTTATAAAGAAATTATATAGAAAAAGTACCATGTACTGATATAAGTAAGTTTATGATTAATTCAGAATGTAGGAAGAACTTTATAAGAGATAAATAAAAAAATATAATACCACAAGATAAATAAACAACAAGTATAAAGGTGGTTATAAAACTCAGATTTGTTAACATTCAACACTGGGGTGTGAAATTTTATTACCTCAGTCTGAACTAATATGTTTTACTTGTAGAATATCTAATACTGAGAGACTAATGTTACACTACCTGACAGCAGAATTATATTCTTGTCCTGTAGATGCTATGAGTCAAAAGCCTATGGCTTCACTGTGTAAATATATCACAATTTTTGTATCCATTCATCTACTGAAGGACACCTTGGTTCTTTCAGCTTCTGGCTAATATAAATAGGACTGCTTTGAACATTGTGGAACTTGTGTCCTTATTGTATGTTGGACCTTCTGTGGGGTATATGCCCAGAAGTGGAATAACTGGGTCTTCAGGTAGTACTAAGTCTGATTTTCTGAGGAATAGCCAGACTGATTTCCAGAGTGGTTGTACCAGTTTACAAGCCCAATAACAGTGGAGGAGTGTTCCTCTTTCTCTGCATCCTCACCAGCTGTGCTGTCATCTGAATTTTTTATCTTAGCCATTCTGACTGGTGTGAGGTGGAATCTCAGAGTTGTTTTGATTTGCATTTCCCTGAGGACTAGGGATGTCGAGCATTTCCTTAGGTATTTTTCAGCCATTCGAAGGATGTATCTAGAGAATACCATCCTGAGTAAGGTAACCCAGTCACAAAAGAACAGAAACAGTATGTAGTCACAGATAATTGGATACTAGCCTCAGAAAGTTCTGAATACCCAAGAAACAACCCACAGACCATATGAAGCTCAAAAAAAAAAAAAAAAAAAAAAAAAGACAAAAAAGCAGAAGCCTCATTCCTTGTTAGAAAAACAAAATAAAAACAAAAACAAAAAACAATAAATATATAGCACCCTCTCAGAGTGGGGTAGTACACCTAGACCTTAAATCATTAATAACTCAAGAGGTAAGAAGATAGCCCTGTGGCAATTTTTGGTAGTTAAAAAGCATTATATTTAATCTTTACACACCAAAAAAAACTTTGATTATTTCCATGAAAAAAAAAGCCTGTGGTTTCTGACATTCCTTGTATTATCTCTATGTTGGTAAATTTGAACATACTGAATATCTTTTAAAGAAAGATTTTAGCAGAAAAAGTTTTTTTTTTTTCTATCCTCTCTAATGTTTACTTTTAATCTGGAACACAAACAACATATGGATTCTATCAAAATTGTTGATGGATTTATTTTTTGCATACTATAAATTTAAATATATTTTGTTTACATGGTCAAACCAGTTATTATATGGGAGATTATTGTTTACTTTAGCCAACAGCCCAGATTTCTGGCAATCAGGCACAGTCTTGCCCTACTATTATAATAGAAAGAAGCCTTGTGGTCGACCCACTTGAGAAGCTAGATTGATGATCCCTCATTTATTTCATCCTTACTATAGAGATTTGAATATGGATTTAAGTCAGAATTTATATGCATAAAATATTGTATTGCAAGGCTACATATATGCTGGGATTTTATTTTATTACAACTGTTAAAAGATGTTTATGTTGTTTTCAATTACTTGGGTCTATCTATCTATGCATCTATCTATCCATCTATCATCTATCTATCTATCTATCTATCTATCTATCTATCATCATCATCATCATCTATCTATCTATCTATCTATCTATCTATCTATCTATCTATTTATCTATCATCTATTCATTATCCCTTTAATCTATTTTTGCTTCCTTGCAAAGAAGATTAGCAAGGAGAATGGGAAGTATTTTCAATTTTGAATAAATTTCCTCTCATGGGAGGCAGGATATTAAAGATTCCTTGAACATGCCTCTTTTGACCTTCTTTTATGCAAAATTTTTAACCTTGCTACAAAAAAGAAAACACATACAAAGTGCTCTGACTGTCTTTTTTTTTTTTTTTTCAATTTCAGACTACCAATTTGAATTACACATGTTGAGCTTTCAAGCATTGGCCGCTTGCCTCAGGGAACTATTGTTAGAAGACAATTTAAAACATTGACTCTAAACAGTCATGGTCTTTTTGAATAGGAGACATTTTATACATCAAAATGTGGTCATTTTGATGTTTAGAGTAAAATAGCAATAATTCTGAGATAAAGCTTTCTTAAAATGATGTTGGATTTGACTGAAGAAAAGCTCTTTGCAGTGTCTGATCTATACGGCGCAAATAGAATGCTTTCCTTTTTCATTTTTATTGTGTACTTGTTAATCTATTTCCAAAGGTATTATGCTAATTATAACCCCACTCTTCACATTTAGAATCTAAATTGCACATTTTCAAGTTTTCTTTTTTTCTTCAAATTGTAATCTGTTAATTACTTGTTTAATGGGGTGTGTAATTACCTACTTTAAGTTAGGAAACTGTTTCCATTTCAAAGAGAGAAACCTATTTTAGAAATGAAAGAATATAAATGTAATCCTTTCTGATACAGAATATAATTCTTTAGTTCCCTTAATGGTTCTAAATGAGAAAATGAGATTGAGAAACAGCTCTTTTCCCCCTCTTTATGTCTTTGTGTATACCACAACAAACATAGGTGAATTTCCAGCAAAGATAACAGGTTTCATTTAGCAGCACATTTTCACTGTAATTTTACACTCCATTCATGCCATTCAGACAACTAATCTCCAGGGTAAGGATAGGACGCAGTTATTAATTAGATGTATTGTAAATATATATATGCTTTCTATTATCTGGCTTGATCATAAAACAGTTATAAAGAAGACTATATAAAGGGTGATCTAAAAGGTGCTGGACAATGTATGAAATGCAGTGAGTGATAAATAATTATTTGTGATGTGTGCATATATATGGTGTGTTTGGTAAGAATAATGATACAAATGTATCAAAATGGCCTCAAATATAAGGTATAAGCAGAATGGTTTGTGTCAAGTGAGTAAAAATATGTTTATATAAAAAGTGCAGTTGATGATTGCTACTCAATCGAGCACCTGTAAAGGTTTTCAACCACATTTCCTCCAAACGACATGACAACATTGAGCATCTGAAACATTTAGGCAAATAAAAGAGAAGGTATATATTGATAATATTTTGAGAATGATTATTTTTTGGGTTGTATTTGGAAGTAAGTTTTGGAAATCATTGCCAAAACTCTCTATTTGAAATTCTACGTGTTGGAAAAGAAGGAATAATATGGTTGGGTTATTTCTGTTGATTAAAGATAAATATCAATATTCTGAGAAAGAGTCATTGCCAAGGTGGAGTGATAGAATTCAAAGCAACAAGAAAAATGAAAACAAAAACAACAATAACAAAAAGTAAATTTTAGAATCGAAATTCTTGTTTTTTTATTAACAGACTTAAAACTGACAATATTACCCCCAGGTAATCTTTTCACTTCTCTGGTTATAAGTGAACAACTTAAAGGAATCTGAACGTATTTCCCCCAGAAAAATCATGGAATCTTACTATGAACAAAGAAATTTGCCACATTTTCTTATTGCTATTTTCTTCTCTAACGCTCTCCAGGAGCCTCCACAGATTGTCAGCATGGTGATAGCAAGACTGTTAGAGGCCTCACAGGAAAGAAAAATGTTTCCATTCCCAGAATATAAGTATTAACTCAAGTATCTGATGATTCCCTGAAAAAAAAATCTGCAGCACTTAAAGTGATTAAAGATAGCCTTGGAGGTACCAAAATATATTGGTGTCACATTAAGCAAAGCAATTTGAGTATTTCCTTTTGAATTAGTTTGACAAGGAGCAAGCTTATGTTTGTTTTTTGTTTTGTTTTTTTAATTTTTGAAAATCTTTTTTTCCCACTTACATGTAATTTTTATTTAGTTTTATTTACATGGTTAGGTATTGATTCTTAATTTTTTTTAAACGACTTTATTTTGCAAAACAAAGATAAATGTAAAGATTTTAAACATTTTTTGCTTAAAATTATACATTTTTGTCAGTACTGTTTTTTCAGACATTAAAATAAATTTTACATAAAACCATGTGAATATGTTTTTTAGTCAGTACTTGATTTTTTTCAAGGGCTTGACAGTATGCATTGAAAACCTACTAGTTGCAATAAGCGTAAAGTACATGCAAAACAAAATGCAACATGGAAATAGTCAAAGTCTTCTTGTTTTATTAATATATGTATATTTTTTGTTTTCTTTATTTCTTGGACTTCATACAGTCTGTGAGTTGTTTCTGGGGGAGTGCAAGCCTCTAGGGTTAGCATCCCACTATCAGTGACTGCATATTATGTCTGTTCTTTTGTGACTGGGTTATCTCACTCAGGATGATCTTCTCTAGATGCAGCCATTTTCTTAAGAATTTGGTTAAGTCATTGTTTCTGGTGGCTGAGTAGTATTCCATTGTGTATATGTACCACAATTTTTGTATCCATTCGTCTTCTGAAGGACATCTGGGTTCCTTCCAGCTTCTAGCTATTATAAATATGATTCTTAATTTTTAATTTTATTTATTTACATTTCAAATGTTTTTTCATTCCATTTTTTCCTGCATGGGCACCAGCTCCCCTGCCACTATGAGGGTGCTCCCCCACTTGCCCACTCACTCCTGCCTCATGGACCTAGTGTTCCCCCATCTTGGGTCATCAAACCTTCACAGGACCAAGGGACTCCCTTCTCAGGGATGCCAGATAAGGAAATTATCTGCTGCATATCTAGCGGGAGCCATTGGTACCCACTATATACTCATTGGCTGGTGTTTTATTCCCCGGGAAATTTGGGAATTCTGGTTTGTTAATATTGCTGTTCTTCCTGTGAGGTTGCAACCCCCTTCAGCTCCTACATTTCTTTCCCTAAGTTTCCCATTAGGGTCCCTGCATTTGGTCCACCGTTTGACTGTGCATATCTGCATCTGCATTGATCCGGCTATGGCAGAGCCTCTCAGGAAAAGCTCTACCAGGCTCCTGACAGTAAACACTATAGTGTTTAGGTTTTGTGTTAGCAGATGGGATGTATCCAGAGGTGGAGCAGCCTCTGGTTGGCCTTTCCTTCTGTCTCTGCTCCACACTTTGTCCTGTATTTCCTTTTGATAGAAAAAATTCTGGATGAATCATGTTTGAATTTTCAAATTCTCTCCTTCTTCTTCCTTCTGTACATAGTTCACAAATTCTGGTTTGTCCATAGGCTTTCTGTTGTATGTGTTTGATTGATCTCTCCTTATTTCCTCTTATTATTCCAATACCTGCTAAATGTCACTAACAAATGGCTTTGCTTTGTATTTTTTGCACATTATAGAAAACATCACATAGAGGAGAAATGAGGGACACTACAGAAATCTTTAGCACTGTTATTGGACTAAGTTATTTGCTCCAACTGGTCTCAAATTGTAGAACTTTCCCCTAATAAATAAACATTGCAAGGAACTAATCACTGGGTGAGTAGGTGGGACTTTTGGGTTGGAAAGAGGAACAGAGAGGCAGGAGACTCCCTTTTGAACAGGGCCAGTTAGAGAGGGAGATAGAATGTAGGAATGTTTCCAGTGGCAAATCCAGACACTCCACTGGAGGATTTCTAACATAGAAGAGTTTGTAAAATTAAGATGATCGAACCTGCACCCAGTTATTGTGTCACCTGTTGATTTGAAATGGAGATTGTGTGGTGTTTTCCTTCACACTGTGACTCAACTGAGATCCAGAGAAAGGGAGAGCAGAAGAGCTTGGTGTGCAAGGATGCATCCCAGCCAGCCATGGGAATTGAGAAGTGTGGGGTATGAGTGGCAAGAACCAGCAATGGGAATTTAATGAGATGGGAGGAAAGAATCCTGGAAAAGAAAAAGAATGCTGTCTAGGCTATCTGCTGGGCTGTTAACGTGGAATGTATTATTTAATATTTCATGTAACATCAAGTGACCTCAAAGCTCTCATTAGTGCAAAATACCATTATCAAGCAATATTTGTATGTTATTTACAACACTTACTGTTAGTAGTTATTATAGCAAGTCACTTCTGATCTGTTTTCAATTTTCAACAAATAAATACCAAAATTCAAGTATGTACATGTATGCATTACCTTTGGACTATGGGATATGAGATAGATAATACATAATTTAAGATTAAAATTATGTATTAGCTTAGGTTGCAAAAGCTGAAAGATTTCATGTGAAATTCAACCCAGGTAAGAATGGTTGTTAAATGCTCAATTAAAGGTAAAACATTCTGACTGAATACATAGCAAGATGTCAGGCTGTTGCAGAGGACCTCAAGGTCAATATTAAGAGATTGCTCCTGATCATCAAGAGTATACCATGAGTGGTAAAAACTGATGACCTCGGCAATGAATCAAGGAGGAATTTGAAAAGTAAAATCTATGAGATCTTTGAAAAACTCTGTTTCCAGGCATACAGGAATCTACAGATTCACAGGGTTCTTCTTATAATAAAAAAACATTGACCAAACTCTGCCTGAAGATGAGGATGTAGGAGGCAAGAAGTAAAAGTGAAAGCTAGGGCAGAGTTGCCATTTTCTTTTTTCATTTTTTTCCCTTGAACTTCATGTAGTCTGTGAGTTGTTTCTGGAGTGTTCAGAGCTTTCTGGAGTTAGTATCCAATTATCAGTGACAACACATTATGTCTGTTCTTTTGTGACTGGGTTATCTCACTCAGGATGATATTCTCTAGATGCAGAGTTGTCAAGTATAAACTCTTCTATTGAAGGCACCAGAGAACATTCACAATGAATTTTTCAGGGAGAGGGATAAGGTTCAGTGGGTAAGGTTCTGGTGATACACGCATGGAGGTCAGAGCATAGGTGCACAGTCACAATCGTAGGCATGATCAACTGCACATGTAATCCTAAGACCTTAGTACTGGGAAGCAGAGACAAAACAATCTCCAGAGCTTTATAGACAGCAAGTTAGTGTCTTCAGAAGTAATGTAGATGTAAGCTAATATGGAATCTGGCTTTCACATACATATACACATGTGCATTTACACTACCTCCTTTTCTTTTTTATCTTTTTGTATTTTTTATTAGATATTCTGTATTTACATTTGAGATGTTATCCCTTTACCCTGCCTTCACCCATCCCTGCTCCCCTCCATTTGCCTTCACAAAGGTGCATTCCCTTCTGATTCCCCTCTCCACCCCATTGCATTGGCATTTCCCTACATTGAGAAAATGTGCCCTCTATGGAAAAAAAGTCTCTTTTCACATTGATGCCAGACACTGCTATCTTCAGCTACATATGCATCTGGATCAATAGGTTTCTCAAAGTGTGCACAAAGGTTGGTGTTTTACTCCATGAGAGTTTTGGAGAGTTTGGTTAGCTGATAATTTTGTAATCTTTCCATGAGGTAGCAAACCCTTTCAGCTCCTTTAGCAACCTCATTGGGATCCCCAAGTTCAGACAAATGGTTAGCTACAAGCATGTATCTATATGACTCTAGCAAAGTTCCTGAGGGGGCATCTCTGTCTGGTTTCTGCCTATACTACCCATTTTTCATAATTATGTGTTGCAGTAAATATTAAAATAGTTTTATGTGACTGATTCCACTTGAACTCCGGCTCTCTCTGACTCAGGTTGTCCAGCTCCTTTGGACCATTGGCACTAGTGCTAATTTAACTCTGTGGTTCCACCCTGTCCCCAGGGTACTCTCTGACCAGGGTGGACCTCCAGCCATTCCAGCATGGTACCTTGCTGTAGTGCTTTCATTCACAGTTCCCTTGGCAGATTGTGACTCCACCAGGCACACAGATCCCAATTCTGTGGTGGGCTTGATGTGCCTCACCACTGTACCTTCTCTTGAACTTAATTTAGTCACTACATGAAAGAAAATACCACAAATACCTTCTGATCTAATTGATATGATATAATTTTCCAATTAGATAGCACAAAATCCTGTGCACACCCATCCCTTAAAAATATTCATAACAACCTGTGTAGAGAAGAATCTTAACATTTGCCTCCATGTTGGTCTCAGCTACCCCTTCTCACTTTCACATCTTCTTCTCTTTCTAAAATTTTGTTTCTTCCCATTCTTCCTTCTCATCCAATGACAGTCCTTGTTTTATTCTGTACCCACCTTCCTGCATAATGACATCATCTTCAATCATGTATCATAAACAACTTCCTTTCTTCCCTCCCTCTCTTTCCTGCCCTCTCTCTGTCTTTGTCTCTGTCTCTTTCTAACTCTTTCTCTAAGACACACGAGGAATTTTCCCCCAAATACTTTCAAGGCTTTTAAAAGAAATATATAATTAGTTTGAAATATGATAATAATAAAATAATGAAAAATTTTGAAAATGGATATGATAACAAAATAAGAATTACATTTCTTGTATACAAGAGTACAAACTTTGAGGAATAAATAAGCAAGATCAAGAAAAACATGAGTACATAAATGACTTTTTAATTTCCTATTTTCATTTACCATTTTATTAACATAATAAAGAACAAGTGCAAAACATTACATCAATGGATGTGTAAAATGGTTTGAGAAAATCCTACCTCCTTCAGTGATAAGGACAATGAAATGGCAATTGAAAACATCCTTAAAAAATTCTGCCTTGCAGAATGTATTTTGATGTGAAGTTGATATATGATAGAACAGTAGAGAGTGGGACAGGGACAAAGTTGGAAAAGCAGAAGAGGAGGAGAGAGGCCAAGATTTGGGTGGAGGCAACATGGAAGCAATGTGGATATTTCTCTTTGTGCATCTCTAGATGGGCAAAGTTGTTATGATTATTTCTAAGAGTTTCTATGGGTCAATTTGTCTTATCTAGATGGGCAGTTTATATCTTGTCCACTGGTTGTAAGCTTATGATGTAGAGGGTTTGTGGTTTGAAAATTTAACACATAAACCTGTTTGATATGTAAATGATTGTGGAGTCATATTTTTACCGGGCAGTGGAGAAAAGTGACTGAAAACAACACACAGGGGTAGGTGGAGTGAACCACACCTGAGTTCTTAAAGGCATCATAGAGCCACTAAGATAGAGATATCCCGCAGTGCCTTGTGGCCTTACAGGAACCGGCACTGGCATATCTATATATTAGATAATATTTGCAAAACCCCATAAACTTCACGAAGGCCATTAACAAAGTTTACTGAAGTCGATCAAAACAAGAAATAAAATAACTTACATCTGAATTTCTTAAACTAAAACCAGAGTAAAGCTTCAAAACTTCTATATTCTTAGTTCATGCTGAACTGAATATCAATACCAATTACTTCAAAATTCAAATGGAAATAGTAGCAATTCATAATAGAAAAAAATAGTCTTGGCAAAAACAGGAGCAACGTTCAATATCAAAGTTTACTAGAAAGCAACAAATACCACTTCGTTTGGTAAACATGCAGAATAAGCAAACTTATGCTGTAAATATCAAGTAACTAGAATAAGTTCATACAAGCATCCCAGAAACAGAAACCTCACTGAGGCATGACTATTCCACACCTTTGAAATGGTATTAGCATTCTCTATTCCACGTGTATGAGATTACACAGCTAATGTACTGAGATGTATGTTGCTTATCAGTGGACTTCAGGAGAAAGTTACCAAATTATTGTTTTACTTCAGTCCTTCAGGTTAGGTATTTGCATTTTCCATTTGCTATCTGGACATGGTTTGATGTTATTTTAAACTTAGAATTTATTATTGGGTAACTACCAATTTTGTACAGATGTAAAAAATGCAAATTTTTATGTGCAATATTTTTGAGAAAAAATCATATTTTGTGATTTTAAAATTAAATTAATATACATAAAAATTAAACTAATATTTATTATTAATTAGTAGCCAACAGTCTCTACTAGAAAAAGTTCATTTCTAGCATCTTGGTATTTTTGTTAAAGCAAATCAAACCTTTTGTTTTACATATTCCAATTTAGTTGAAATATTGTCAGGAATGTTTTGTTCATTTGGAATACCAATAACTTTCCATATTGTGGTTAAGTTAGTATAGATCATGAGGCACAGATCTTGTTTTGATATCATGCATTTGAGCTATATTCCCATTTATTATGTTCTTACACAAATAATTTTTTTTAATTTCCTTTTAAAATATGGCTTTACTTTATTTTTTTTAATTCAACAATTTTATTTTTAAAAGCAGAGATAAATGTACAGATTTTAAAAGCATTTTTGCATAAAAGTGTATAAATACATTTTTGTCAGTACTTGTTTTTTTTAAAGTTTTTTTGATAGTACGCATTAAAATATTACTAGTTACAATGAGCATAAAGTACTTGTGAAACAAGATGTAACCTGGAAATAGTCAAAGTTGTTTTGGTGTGTAAAGATTAAGCACTATGATTTTTTTATTTATTTATTTTTTGGCCTCTGTTTTTCTTGAACTTCATATACTCTGTGAGTTGTTTCTGGGGTGTTCGGAGCTTTCTGGGGTTAGTATTCAATTATCAGTGACTGCATATTATGTCTGTTGTTTTGTGATTCGGTTACCTCACTCAGAATGATATGTGCTAGATAAATCCATTTTCTTAAGAATTTCATGCAGTCATTGTTTCTGATAGCTGAGTATTATTCCATTGTGTAAATACACCACAATTTTTGTATTCATTCATCTACGGAAGGAAATCTGGGTTCTTTCAAGCTTCTGCCAATTATAAAAAGGGCTGCTATGAACACTGTGGTGCATATGACTTTGTTGTATGTTGGAGCTTCTCTGGGATATATGCCCAGAAGTGGAATAACTGGGTCTTTACGAAATACTATGTTCAATTTTCTGAGGAACCGCCAGACTGATTTCAAGAGTGGATGTACCCAGTTTACAACCCCACCAACAGTGCAGAAGTGTTCCTCTTTCTCCACATCCTGGCTAGCATCTGCTATCATCTGAAATTTTGATCTTAGCCAATCTGACTTGTGTGAGGTTGAATCTCAGTATTGTTTTGATTTACATTTCCCTGATGACTAAGGATGTTGGGCACTTCCTTAGATGCTTCTCAGCCTTTCTATATCCCTCAATTGAGAACTTTTTGTTTAGCTCTGTACCCCATTTTTAATAGGACTGTTTGATTCTCTGTTGTCTAACTTCTTGAGTTCTTTTTGTATCTTAGATATTAGGCCTCTATCAAGATGTGGGGTTGGGAAAGATCTTTTCTGAATCCATTGGTTGCCATTTTGTTTCCTTGACAGTATCCTTCGTCTTACAGAAACTTTGCCAACTCATTAAGTCCCAATTGTTGATACTTCACCTTAGAGCACAAGACATTGGTGTTCTGTTCAGGAAATTTTCTCGTGTGCCTATGTGTTCTAAGGTTTTCCCTACTTTCTTTTCTAATAGTTTCAATGTACCTGGTTTAATGTGGAGATCTTTAATCCACTTACACTTGAGCTTTGTACAAGGAAATAAGAAAGGGTCTATTTTCATTTTTCTGCATGGTGAGTGACAGATGGACCAATACCATTTGTTGAAAAGGCTGTCTTTTTCCATTGAATGCTTATAGTTCCTTTGTCAAAAATCAAGTGACCATATACATGAGAGCTCATTTCTAGAACTTCAATTCCATTGATCCATGTGCCTATCTTTATACCAGTATCATGCAGTTTTTAGCACAATTGCCTTGTAATATAGCTTGAGGTAAGGAATGGTGATTCCCCCAGATGTTGTTTTCTTGTTGTTGAGGATGGATTTTGCTAATCTAGGTCTTTTGTTTTTCCAGATGAAATTGAACAATGCTCTTTCCAACTCTGTGAAGAATTGGGTTGAAATTTTGATCAGAATTGCATTGAATCTGTAGATTTCTTTTGGTAAGAAGGCCATGTTTAAAATGTTAATCCTTTAAATCCATGCGCATGGGAGATCTTTTCATTTTCTGAGATCATCCACGATTTCCAGCTTTGTTGAGTATAGGCTTTTGTAGTAGGATATGATGATTTCTTAAATTTCCCTTATTCAGTTGTTATGTCTCCACTTTTTTTTTTCTGATTTTGCTAATTTGGATCCTCTCTCTTTGCCCTCTAGTTAGTCTGGCTAAGGGTTTTTCAATCTTGTTAATTTGCTCAAGGATTCAGCTCTTGGTTTTATTGATTCTTTGTAAGGTTATTTTTGTTTCTATTTGTTGAATTTCTGCTTTGAGTTTGATTATTTCTTGCCATCTACTCTTCTTGGGTATATCTGCTTCCTTTTGTTCTAGAGCTTTCAACTGTGCTGTCAATTTGCTAGTGTTTGCGCTCTCCAGTTTCTTTTTGGAAGCATCAGAGCTATGAGTTTTCCTCTCAGTACTGCTTTCATTGCATCCCATAGGTGGGTATGTTATGTTTTCCTTTTCATTAAATTCTAGAAAATCCTTAATTTCTTTCTTTATTTCTTTTACCCTGCTATCGTTTAGTAGAGCATTGTTTAGTTTTCATGTGTATATGGGCTTTTTGTTTTCTTTGTTGTTATTAAATACCAGCCTTAGACCATGGTGATCTGAAAGGATGCATGCATATATTTCAACCTTCTTATATCTATTAAGGCTTTTTTGTGACTGATTATATGGTCAATTTTGGAGAACGTGCCATGCTGTTCTGAGAAGAAGCTGTATTATCTTGTTTTAGGATGATATGTTTTGTAGATGTCTATTAATTCCAATTGGTTCATAACCTCTGCTAGTTTCACTTGTTCAGTTTCTGTTTCTATGATCTGTCTATTGATGAGAGTGGGGTGTTGAGGTCTCCCTCTATGATTGAATGGGGAGCAACATATTTTTTGAGCTTTAGTTGGGTTTCTTTTATGAATATGAGTGCTCTTGTATTTAGAGCATATATTTTAAGGATTGAGAGTTCTTTCTGACAAATTTTCCCTGTAATGAGTAAAAAGTGTTCTTCCTTAAGTTTTTTGATAACTTTTGGTTGAAAATTTACTTTATTCAATATTAGAATGGCTACTCTAGGTTGTTTCTTGGGGTCATTTTCTTGGGAGTTTTTTTCCCAACCTTTTACTCTGAGATAGTGTCTGTCTTTGTCTCTGAAATGAGTTTCCTGTATGCAGCAAATTGCTGGGTTTTGTTTATGTATCCAGTCTGATAGCTTATGTCTTTTTATTGGGGAATTGAATCTATTTATTTTAACAGATTTTAAGAAATAGTGGTTGCTGTTTTCTGCTATTTTTTGCTTTTAGAGGTAGAATTGTGGCTTTTTTTCTTTCTTCAGTTGGTGTTCTTGCTTAGGTATTTTCTTGTTCTTACTAGGATGTAGCTTCCCTCCTTGTACTGGGTTTCCCACCTACAATTCCTTGATCAGATATTGTGTAAATTTAGTTTTGTCTAGGAATATCTTGGTCTCTCCATCTATGGTGATTGAGCGTTTTGCTGGGTATAGCAGCTTGGGCTGACACTTGTGCTCTCTTAGAGTCTGCATGATGTCTGTCCAGGACCTTTTAGCTTTCATAGTTTCTGTGGAGAAGTCATGTGTGATTCTGATTGGTCTGCTTTTTTATGTTACATGACCTTTTCTCCCTTATTGCTTTTAGTATTATTTCTTTGTGTTGGGTAGTTAGTGTTTTTACTATTATGTGTTATAATAACCCATAATATAGTATGGGTTATCTCTTTTAGTGTTTTCTTTACTGTGTCAATTTCCGTTTAAAATTCCTTTTTCCATTCCTTAATCTCTTTGGTTCTGTTTTCCTCTAATTTTTTTGAGATCTTTGAGTGTTTTTCTTGTTTCCTCTTTAAAAGCTTCTGATTCTTTTTGCTTTTCCTCCTGTTCTTGTTTATGGATCTCTATCATCGTCTTGAGGTATGATTTTAGGTCTGTGTCTTTTTTTTCTGGCGTGTTTGGCATTCCGCTGTTTGCTGTGATGGGAGAGCTGGGTACTGGTGTTGGCAGGTTGTCTTGGTTTCCTTGTGATATGCTCTTTCGATTTCCTCTTGCCATCTTGTTGTCAGTGATATGTTCTTGCCTTTCCCTTGTACCTGGTCTGTGTCCCTGGATCTCCGCTGGTCCAGGTGGCGGATGGTCTGAGTCCTGTTATATGCCCCAAAGCCGCCCGGTGGGAACAGAGGTCCCAATGCTGGGTTTCTGGTCCCTGGATCAGGCAGGGCAGGGGCACGTTTTCCGTTTGCACTCGGCAGAGGTCTCTCTGCCCCCTGGCTACTCGGATCTCCTTCTCCCCAGGCCTTTACTTTTGGAAACTGCTGGTCCAGGTGGCAGATGTGCCGAGCCCTTTTCTGCACCCCAAAGCTGCCGGGTGGGAACAGAGGTCCCAATGCTGGGTTCCTGGTCCCTGGATCAGGCAGGGCGGGGGCGCTCTCTGTGTGCACTCGGCAGAGATCTCTCTGCCCCCTGGCTACTTGGATCAAGTTCTTACCAGGCCTGTACCTTTGGGAACTTTGTTTCGTCTTTAAAATCTTCTATTTCTTTATACTTTCCCCCCATTTTTGTTTAGAAAGGTCTATCATCATCTTGAGGTATGATTTCGCGTCTGAGTCTTCTTTTTCTGGAGTGTTTCGAATTCTGCTGTTTGATGTGATTGCAGTGCTGGAGTCTGATATTGCCAGGTTGTCTTGGTTTCCGTTGGGTAAGTTCTTTTGCTTTCCACTTGCCATCTTGTTGTCTGTGGTTATATATATGGCCTTGTTGTCCGCGATTAGTTCCTGTCTCTTCAGTGTACCTGGACTGTGTCCCAGCATCTCCGCTATTTTAAGTGGCAAATTGCTTGAGCATTTGGTCTGCACGCAAAGGCCTTCTGGGTGGAAACCATGGCCCCAAGGCAGAGTTCCACCTCCTCTGAACCAATCTGGGGGCCGCACTTTCTGTGCACTGGCACAGAACTCTCTGTGACCTGGCTACTCGCAGAGTAGTCTCACCAGGCCTGTGTCCCTGGATCTCTGATGTTCTTGGTGGCAAATAGCCTGAGAGTTTGGTCAGCACGCAAGGGCCTTCTGGGTGGAAACCGAGTCCCTAAGCCAGAGTTTCTGCTCCCCTGGACCAATTGGGGGGCGTGCTTTCCGTGTGCTCAGCCCAAACCTTTCTGCACCTCGGCTACTCGCAGTGCAGTCTCACCATGCCTGTGTCTCTGAATTTCCACTGTTCCTTGTGGCAAATGGGCTGAGCGTTTGGTCCACATGCAAGGGCCTTCCGGGTGGAAACTGAGCCTCTATGGCTGAGTTCCTCCTCCCATGAACCAATCAAGAGGCCGTGCTTTCCAAGTGCCAGGCCTAGCCCTCTCTGTGCCCTGCCTACTTACAGTGCAGTCTCACTAGGCTTGCCTCCCTGGATCTCGACTGTTCCTGTTGGCAAATGGCCTGGATGTTTGGTCTGCAGGCAAGAGTCTTCTGGGTGGAAACTGAGTCCCTAAGGCAGAGTTCCTGCTCCCCTGAACCGATGGGCTGGGGAGCGTGCTTTCCGTGCACTCGGCCCAGATTTCTTTGCAACCCAGATCTCTTTGCACTCACAGCACAATCTCACCAGGCCTCTGATGTTCCCGGTGGCAAATGGCCTCACAGCTTCACTTTATTTGTTTTCTCTCATTGCCTTATACAGAAAACAATTTTGCAACTCAGAAAAAGTGAATTATTTTCTGAAAGTTTACAAGTCACATATTATTTTTTGTTTATTTTAATTTAAAAATAAAAAGAAGCAAAGATGTTTCTCTGTGGCCTTTGTGTGCAGTATCTTTAATTGCTTCTCCCTATGTTACCCTCACCTCTTTTCCTCGGAACCTTGCTTCTTCACAGCTTTCAGCATCTGCATCCCATCTTCCACTGTTCATTTCCAGATTATTTGCCTTCTACAACAATCCCCATGCCTTTCCTAATAGCCACATTTCCATTATCATGAACCCTTTTCGGGTTTTCCTGCCTCTTCCCACACTCATTGTCACAAAAATACTCACTTGTATGAGTTAGAAACTAGAGTCATGGAGTATTTGGTTTTCTGAGCCTGGGTTACCCCATGTATGAGTTTCTTTCTCTGTTTGTTTATTCCTGGCAGATTTACTCATTCTTTAAATGTTATTTTTATAAACCAAGCAACATTAATTTTTATACTTCTGCCATTTTAAATATTTGGTTTAGAAAACATTAAAATGTCAATATTTTTGTCATAAAATGATCAGCACTGAAGTGTCATTGGGTGTTGCTGAATATTTGGTTTTTTGATTATCCATGAACAGTAGTAATGTTTAGCTTAACCAGTGTGCACCACTCTTGAATCAGACTTAGTGTCTTTGACATATTTCAAAACCTCTTAAAAAGTGTTCATTGTTCATTAGATTTATGTTGATAGGTCACTTATGGTAAGCAATGGGTAGACCTTTCTATTTGCTGTCCTAATTTAATCACTATAAGTAATTGAAAGGAAAAAAAATGACCATTTGTTAGTGATATAATTTAATCATTTTTACTCTGCATGCTCAAGCATCAATATATTTTTATAAATAGTTCTTCAATTTTAAGAGTTAGAAAGAAGTAATTTACTATGAAGTTTAATTGCACAGCATGTCATGTATTTTGCCACCTCAGACTGACTTGCATATAAATCCATATAAATGATTCAGACTGAGGATCTGACTTCTAGTCTGTATGTTCATCTTGAAGGAGAATTAGTCTCTGGACTCCAGGCTCACAGACTGGACCTACTGACTCTTTGAATTTATTTCTTATAGAGAAGATGTTGCTTCATTTTTCTTTGGTTCCTTTATCTCCAGAGGATGGGAATAGAATGCATAAAATATCTCTCTAATACTTATAATAAGCTGTGTGTAACTTGAGAAAATATAAAGATAAAGAATGTAATATAAAAATATGTTACTTATCCAGATCCATTAACCATCCACTGAAACATTGAAATATAAAAGAAAATCAAAACTTACAAACAACAATATTTAAAATATTTATAACTTTAAGTTGATTTTTTAAAAAGTACTTACTGTACTTCACAGGATTTAATAAGGTACTGTGGACTAATTACTTAAATTAATATGTAGGTTACTGATTTAAAAATGTGATTTGTGGTGTGTAAACTCTGAATAGTCACAGATATTTGTTTACATCAATATAGTTTACTATAAGATTTGTGAATTCTGGTGAAGTACTTCAAGCTATAGAAATATAGGTAGGTTATAGAACGTGTTCCTTTGTCCATTTTAATCAGCTCTAAAACTTTGTTTAAAAATGTATAAAATACTGGAATAAAATTAAATATTTTTACATGTGTCACTGCTCATTTGGACAAGCAATTATATAGTAATAAACTGCTCAAGAGAATTCTTCACTGCTGTGTTGAGAACTTGAGTTACTAGGCTACTCTGAGTTGTTGATACTGTGTTGCTGTGTTTAGCCTGCGGTATTTCTTGTTTTTTTTAACATCTTTTTTTTTTTTTGTTTTGGATTGTTTTTTAGGTAAATTTTATTTAAATTTAAATATTATTTCCTTTCCTGGTTTCCCCTCTATCACCCCCCATTCCATCCTCCCTTCTCCTTCTTCATTGGGAGTATCCCTCTACCCACCAAACTTCTCCCACCTCCCCTACTTGAAATTTACGTACAATAGAGTATCAAGCCTTGGCAGGACCAAGGGTTTCTCTTCCCATTGATGTTCACCAAGGATATCTTTGGTTACATATGCAGCTGGAGCAATGGGTCTTCCTATTTGTACTCTTTAGATAGTGGTTTAGTCACTGAGAACTCTGTTTGGTTGATATTATTGTTCTTATGGGGTTGCAAACCCCTTCAACTCCTTCAATACTTTCTCTAACACCCCACTGGAGACCCTGTTCTCAGTTCAATATTTGGCTGTGAGCATCCACCTCTATATTTTTTATGATCTGAGAGATCCTATTAGTGGACAGCTATATCAGATTCCTGTCAGCATGGAATTCTTGGCACCAGCAATATTGTCTGGGTTTGATGACTGTATATGGACTGGATCTCCAGGTGTGGCAATCTCTGGATGGCTTCAGTATTTGTTTCAAAGTTTGTCTATTTCCTCCTATAAATATTTTTTTGTCCCCCATATAAGAAGGAGGGAAGAATTTGCACTTTGGTCTTCCTGATTCTTGAGTTTCATGTGGTCTGTAAATTATATCTTGGCTAATCCAAGCTTTTGGGCTAATATCCATTTATCAATGAGTGCTTACCATGAGTATTTTTTTTTTACCATGTAATTGGGTTACCTCACTCAGGATGATATTTTCTAGTTCCATCGATTTTCCTAGAAATTTCATGAAGTCATTGTTTTTAATAGATGAGTAGTACCCATTGTATAAATGTATGACAAATTCTGTATCCATTACTCTGTTGAAGGATATATAGGTTCTCTATAGCTTCCAGCCATTATAAATAAGGATGTTATCAACATAGTTGAGTACGTCTCCTTGTTATATGTTGGAGCTTCTTTTGGATATATGCGCAGGCATAGTATAGCTTGGTCCTCAAGTAGTAGTATATCCAGTATTCTGAGGAAGCAACAGACTGATTTCCAAAGTGACTGAACCAGCTTGCAATCCTAAGAATGGATGAGTGTGCCTCTTTCTCCACATCCTTGACAACATCTGCTGTCACCTGAGTTTTTGATCTTAGTCATTCTGACTGGTATGAGGTGGAATCTTAGGGTTGTTTTGATTTGCATTTCCCTGATGATTAAGGATGCCTAACATTTCTTTAGGTGCTTCTCAGCCATTCAATATTTCTCATTTGAGAATTCTTTAGCTCTGTTCCCCATTTTTTTAAATAGGATTATTTGATTCTCTGGAGTCTAACTTCTTGAGTTGTTTGTACATATTGGATATTAGCCCTCTTTGTGATGTAGGACTGATAAAGATATTTTCCCATTCTTTTGCTCTAATGACAGTGCCCTTTGCCTTACGGAAGCTTCATAATTTTTTAGGTTTCATTTGTCAATTCTTGGTCTTAGATCATAACCATTGGTGTTCTGTTCAGGGATTTTTTTCCCAGTCCCCATCTGTTTGAGGCTCTTCCCTACGTGTTCTTCTATTTGTTTGAATGCTTCTGGTTTTATGTGGAGGTCCTTGATTTACTTGGACTTGAGCTTTGTACAAGGAGATGACAATGGATCAATTTGTATTCTTCCACCAGCAGCACCATTTCTTGAAAATGCTTTTTTTTTTTTTTTTTTTTTTTTTTTTTTTTTTTACACTGGATGGTTTTAGCACCTTTGTCAAAGATCAAGTGACTATAGCTTTATAGCTTTGTGGGTTCATTTCTGGGTCTTCAATTTTATTCCTTTGATCTACTTTTTTATGTCTGTACCAATATTTAGCGGTTTTTGTCAGGATTGATATGGAATACTGCTTGCGGTTGGGTATAGTGATTTTCCCAGAAATTCTTTTATTGTTGATATTAGTTTTACCTACCCTCTTTTTGGTTTGCTTGTTTGTGCAAATGGCCTTTTTGCCAAAAGCAATCTACAGATTCAAGAAAATACCCATCAAAATTCCAACTCAATTCCTCATAAGTTAGAAAGAGCAATTTGGAAATTCATTTGGGGTGTTCTTACATAAAGTTTCTGTCCTTTGCCAAAGCAGTGATAAGAAAATCAAATTTCTAAGGCTTGTGAATAATTGAAGCAGTTTAAAAACACGTGTGTTTTCATTTGACTTATTCTTTCTAAGCATCATCCTCTGACTCCTCACTTCCCTCTATTTCTTACTTCTTTTGCTCTTCCTTTCTTTTCCTCATTCCTTCCTTCTTTCCTCCTGCCCAATTTTACTTAATGTATGTATAATCTTCTGCCTTTGTATGTATTTGAAAGTTGTTTAAGAATGGAATAGAACCTGGATATGTTAAGTAGAATTTAGTTGATTAAAATTTTATATTTATATGTGCTAAAAACTGTACATAACAGAAATTAAAATAATTGATCAAACCATAAAGAAACTTGCATTAATGATAAAAATAGTTTTTAAAACATCATTTTTATTAATCTATGAGAATTTCATAAGCTATGTTTTGATTATGTCTTTTCCTCCAATCATTTCAGATTCATCATTTTCTTTCTCCCTATCCAGCTTTCCATCCTCTCTTTTAAAGCTTCTGAATTAAAATTGTGCTATTAAAAATACTTTTCAGTATAGGGCTGTTCCTTGTAAAGTGGTTGACTTACCAGGCATCACATCTTTTTTTATTCATTATGTATGTATGTATGTATGTATGTATGTATGTATGTATGTATGTATGCATGTATGTATTTTACACTCTAGGTCTTATTCTCCTCCTGGTCCACACATTAACTCTTCCACATCCTATATATTCTCCCTATTCTTGTTGTTTCCACAAACATGTCCCCACCCCACCCACCCCACCAGACCTCTAAACTCCCCGGGGACTCTAGTCTCTTGAAAGTTAGGTGCATCTTCTCTGACTTAACCCAGACCTGGCAGTCTTCTGCTGTATATGTGTTAGGGTCCTTTTATCATCTGATGTTTGATTCCTGGTTGGTGATCCATTGTCTGAGAGATCTCAGGGGCTCTCGTTAATTTAGACTGCTAATCTTCCTGCAGGGTTGCCCTCCTCCTAATTCAACCACAGGGGCCAACAGCTTTTGTTGATTGTTTGGTTGCAAATATCTGACTCTTTCTGTTGCTTGTTGGGTCTTTAGAAGGGCAGTCATGATTGGTCCCTTTTTGTGAGCATCCCATAGCATCAGTAATATACTGTCAGTCCTTAGAACCATCTCTTTCACTGGACCTTCTTTTCCTCATGCTCTTCTCCATTTTTGTCACTGAAGATTTTTCAGATAGGAACAATTCTGGGTCAGAGTTTTGACTGTGGGGTGGCAACCGCATCCCTACCCTTGATTCCCTGTCTTTCTGCTGGAGGTGGGCTCTACAAGTTCCCTCTCTCTACTGTAGTGCATTTCATCCAGGGTCTCTCCCTTTGAGTCCTGTAACTCTCTTACCCCTCCACCCCCCACCAGATGTCTGGTACATTCTGGAGGGTCCTCCCAACCTCCTAGCTTTCATTGTTGCCTCTTTCCATTCTTTCTGATGGCTCTTGGGACTTCAGTTCTTTTCCTGCACCTAATCATGTTTCCCTCGACCCCCCATCCCCATCCCCTTTCCCTTTCAGGTCCCTTCCTTCCCTCTTGTGGTTGTTTTTTTCTCCCTCCCAAGTGGGACTGAGGCATCCTCAAGTGGGCAGTTCAGCTTGATGACCTTTTTAAGCTCTGTGGACTATATCTTGGCTGTTGTAAATTTTATATCTGGAACGTAGTTTCTTTAGAGTTGTTTCCTGACATTGGTTCTTAGAGTCTGTCCCTCTCAGTTTTAGGATGGCTCACTGAAATTTTTGAGTGTGTGTGATGTAGATATTCCAATTAGGAGTGAGTAATCTGCAGGCTCTTATTCTCACATCTTAGTGCGTTTGTCTCTCTTAATAGTCAATTACTGCAAAGCTATTTCTGATGTGGTTAGAGAGGTGAGTTATCTGACCATTGTCTCACCTCCATGTCAGTTTATATATGTGGGTTCTGCCATTGTTTATAGAGACTGATTATATGCCCACTTGCCTGAAAGATCAAGGTCTTCTTAGCTGATTCATCTGAATTTGAATATGCTGTTCCTGGTGCTACTGCAGTCCCAAGCCAAGGATGAAGCCAAGGAAATGTTGGAGGAGTCAAATGAGGATAACAGATTTCTTTTAACTAAGACTTTCAAGGAAACCAGCTCAGCCAGCTTAATCTGAGAAAAATGAAAAGAAAGGCTTATTTCTCTTAAAGCAACAGCAACAAAATTGTGTATATATTTCCCAAGTAACACTGATCTCAAGAATATGAAACATGAAAATTTCAAGTTTGGTTCGTGGTGGAGCACAAACATATAATACACTGAAACAGAGATGTTATATCTCCATTCAGTGACTCCTTATGTGTTTGTTATAGACCATAAAAACTTTCTTGGCAACAAATAAAGGACTTCCATTTTTATCTCATTTGCCATTTCAATGATTGTGGTAAAAAATAGTTCTCATACATTTCAAACAATTACAGGATAGACAGTGTACTCTACTAAAAATGCAAGGATTTTTGAACTGTAATATTCTCCTCCTACTCCTGCTTGTTAAGTTGTTGTATCTGAACTTTCTTTTCCAAAGCAAGAGTCTCTTAGTACATACTCTTATAGAGATAGCATTATCTTTGCAGATCACATGGAGTCATATTTACACATTTTGTTTCTGTGATGTTGTTCAGTTTCTACTAGGCAGAGTCTAAGCTTTCAATGCTAATAGAATTATTAAACAATCCTCTCAATTTATAAAAAATATAATTTTAGTCTTATATAGCATGTTTGCCAGAAAAATAAACCTAACCAAACTGACCAACCAAAATAACCAAAGAAGAACCTGGGATGATTACATAATGAAGAGAAAAGATTTATTTTGATTCCTAGCTTTCAAAATTTTACCTCAAGATCAATTTGATCCTTTGTTTTTCAGTAAGTTTCATAATAAGGAACAAAAGAGAGACAGTGGAAGAATATGCCCCCTAATCTCTTTGAATAGCACCCTTAATGGGCTGACAATCCCACTGATGGTTGTTCATACCCAACAAACACTTGTCTCCCAGTGAAGAAAAGTTTAGGTCACAGTTCAAGAACATGAACCTTTGAACATTATTTGGATCCAACAAACTTGAATAACATAACCTTATCCTTATAAAAAGTTCTATTCTTCATTTGTTTAGAAAAGGAAAATGACAGTTTCAGAAATGTTCAACACTCCTAGTCATCATGGAAATGCAAATCAAAACAACCTGAGATTCCACCTCACACCAGTCAGAATTGCTAAGATCAAAAACTCAGGTGACAACAGATGCTGGCAAGGATGTGAAGAAATAGGAACACTCCTTCATTGTTGGTGGGATTTCAAGCTGGTCCAACTACTCTGAAAATCAGTCTGGTGGTTCCTCAGAAAATTAGACATAGCACTACCTGAGGACCCAGCTATACCACTCCTGGGCATATACCCAAAAGATGCTCAAACATCTAATAAGGACACATACTCAACCATGTTTGTAGCAGCCTTATTTATAATAACCAGGAGGTGGAAATAACCCAGATGGACTTCAACAGAGGAATGGACACAGAAATTGTAGTACATTTATACAATGGAGTACTACTCAACTATTAAAAACAAGGACATCATGAAATTTTTAGGCACATGGATGGAACATGAAGCTATCATCCTGAGTAAGGTAACCCAGTCAGAAAACCAACAAACAAACAAACAAAAGAAACATTTTTGGTAGGCACTTCCAGATAAGTAGAGAGCTGATGCCAAGAAGTACTTACTAGCAGGAACCAGATATGGATACCTCTTCAGAAGATCTGCCAAAATATTATGGATAAAGTTGAGGATGCTTGCAGCTCACCATGGAACTGACTATGAGGACCCCAATGAAGGAGATAGAGAAAAGACTGAAGGAGCTGAAAGGGTTTGCAACTCCTTGGGAAGAACTACATTATCAACCAACCAAAACCATCCCAAACTCCCAGGGACTAAATCACCAACCAATGTGCACACATGGAGACACCCATGGCTCCAGTTGCATATGTAGCAGAGAATAGCATTCTCTGGCATCAATGGGAGAAGAGGTCTTTGGTCCAACGAAGGGTTGTTTTCCCAGTGTATGGGAATGAGAAGGAGCTGAATTGGGAGAGGGTGGTTGAGGGAGGAAGCACCTTCATGGAAGCAAGGGGAGGAAAGGGAGGTTACATTAGAAATTTAAATACAGAGAGAATATTCAATAAAAAAGCTAAGTTTCATGTCTTATTGTCTTCAGTAGTAAACTCCTTTATAATTTAAGGGACTGGCCTTATGGGATTATAAAATCTTCCCAGGTGATGAATATATGATATTTGTCATATATATACACACATACATGATCATTTCACTCAATGGCATCAATAGTTTACTCAGAGAAGATCAACTACTTTTTATGGGCTGAATAGTGTCACATCAAAATTCATGTTTTGTATGTAACTACATTTGAAGATTGTATATTCAGTAGGTATATATGGTAAAATGAGATCTCAAAGTGGGTTTTTCATGTGATATGTTTCATTTGTCAAAGATGGCTGTTGTATGAAATAACAGTCCCATAACTGTAATCTCAAAATTTATCTTCCAGACCTTTGTTAAATATATGCACACTGAATCTTTGCCTACCAATGCCTGAAAAAAACTAATATAGCAGTTTATGGAAGTTTGTGTGTGTATGTGTGTTGATTGTATATCAGAGATGGAAGTTGTTCATTTTTAAATTATCACAATTAATATACATAAGATTTACCTTTCAGAATTAATTGCAGTTATGATTTGTAAAAGAATGATATTTACATGAATCATGGCTATAGCATATTCAATGAAATTACTCTACAGACAATTTGCCTACTCTTTTTAAAAAGTAAATATTTTTGATTTCAAAGTTCATAAAGATAAATCATTTAAAGAAAATGAATGGAAACATCTGTGCTGAGATGTCACCAGTCTACAATCAGAGTAATCAAACTAGTTTCACTGCTCTGAATAAAGGATCTTTAAATTCATGGAAATTAAAAATGCCTGCTATGGTAAAGGAACTGTTGTTTGGATTGAATATTATCCATTCATGTAGGAAATCAGTCTCTTGAATATAAAACTGCAACAGAATATTTAGAGGGATTTGACTCATGAAGATGCAGTACATATTATAGCCCAAAGAAATTTCTTGATTTACATATTTTCAAACTTGTTGGAGTTATATGGCTACTGACATAATTCATGAACATCGCGTAAGTGTTTGCGCTGCAATGTACCTGGATTTAAAAAAATAAATTCGTGCTACCAGTTCAAACCTAAAATTTATTTATTCAAAAGAGAAGTAAAGAAATATTAGGGTCATTTTAAACTCAATTGTTTATGAAATATACATATAACCAGTCCTTACCTTATATTGTTACAACTGTCTATGTATTAATTTAATTGTTTTAGTGATCGAAGACATTATAAAGAAAAATATTAATGGAAATTTCTAAATTTATAGCTATGTTTACAGTAAGAAAGAAATTGAGGTCTTTTATTTTTTAAATTAATATGCATATTAAATACACATAAATATACAAATTCAAAGAAGTCATTGGTAACTAATTTGATGACAGTATGTTTGAACCTTATTGTAAGTAAAATGTCATAAAAATAATAATACAACAGGAAAAACAGCCCAAGCTTATTTTGTACTTTAAAATTAAGCAAAAATAAAATGCAAAATTTTGTGTTCAGAAAAGATAACCATGTATTCATGACTACATATGCCTATTCCATTCCATACTATTTCATTAAAAAAATGAAAGAATTTCTTTTATTTTTCCTAATAGCATTGTCCAGCAGTGAATGCATTTGTTAATTCAAAAAATTACCTGGACTATGTAATTATTAGTACCTTCCCGTTAATTGACTAAGGTATTACTCCTACATGAATATTATTTCTTTGATTAAAACTATCAATAAAAATCTTAGCTGTGTTTCTTAAGCATCAAATATTGTCTGCATCTGAAGTGTATAAAGCTGATGAAGCTTTGTTATAGAATGATCCTATACATCTTTGAAAATAAATATATATGTGGGATTATGTGTTTGAGTGTGTGTGTGTATGGGGGGGGTAAAAGTATTTTACATAGGCTGTGGGTACATCATTCTTAGTTCAAATATTAGAACATTTGTAAACAAGCAATGTATAGTACCCATGTTTGTAATCCCATCTCTGAGAAACAGAGAAAGGTGGATTCCTGTGGCTCTCTAGCCTGCCATCTAGCCATCTTGGTGAGATATGGGCTGCTGAGATCATTTTCTCAAATAAAAAAAAATTAAAAAATATTGATCTTGAGGAATACTGTCAGTAGTTGCTCTCTGGCTTCTATGGCCTCCACAAGCATGGACATTGGCACGTGCACACACACACACACACACACACACACACACATACATACACACACATACACACACACACACAAGCACATAAATATTGTAGGACATCCGTAGATTTCATAGAAATAAGAATATAATAGAAATAAGAATATTCATACAGATTGGCTTGGCTCTAGACAAATGCTGTTTTTAACAAAATATTAATCATTGGAATTTACCAGTTAATCTTTAGGAGCCAGATGCTGGAGTGAAAACATGCTAACTCTGAGACAGAGAAAGCATCCACCTAACCTTGATCCATAGCTAACATCACGAAACACAGCTTTACTCTCCAAGCTTGCTCAAAAGAACTGAATTTCCCTCTATTCTACCTCCTGTGAGTATCTCTCCTTATCCTTCTGATTTTTCCTTATTCTCTATTTTTCCCTATGTTCATTCCTTATGGTTGAATCTATTTAACCATATTTATAGTAAGAAGAAAACCCTTGGGTTGAAAGTATGCTCTCAGGCTGGTCTTCACCTTAACTAGAAACATGTATTTCCAGTAAATAACAACCTCACTCTTCACAGCGCGATCACATCCCCTGCATCATTCCCCCTTCTTATCTAAATAAAAAGAGACGGTGTTAACACTAACAAATTAAAATTTCTTACAACAACAACATTATCTTAGTCAAGCTTCCCATAGTGTCCAGCTTAATTGTATTTTGGAGTTTTAGGATTAAGTATTTTTTAGTTCAAAACCATGCAAAATATTCCTGTCGGGCTCATCTTAATTAAGCAATTTGAATGTTGTGAGAACTTTCTAGTCCCAAGCTGATCTTTGGGTTGTGCTTGTCAGTCTAGTGTCAATCTTCACCAGGTAGATAACAACACACCAAATACATGGTTTTCCATGTCTAGCAAAATGTCTAGATTTGTTTCTCAAAGAACCAGTATTTATTCTCTGTATGTGGAATACGACAGGTTGATGTTGGTGGACTCCTCTTTGCTTTATTAAGAATTTTCAGTTGTCAGTTCACCAGGTTCTATGACAGTCATAATTATGGTATCATCTTTGTCTTAGTTTGGGTTTTATCACAGTGAAGCAAAAAAAGTGGGAAGGTAGCTTGTATAAAGGCAAACATTAAATTCAGGCTGGCTTGGAGTTTCAGAGGTTCAGTCCATTATCATGATGGTGGGAAGTATGGCATGATCTAATCTAGGCAGATGGAATTCAAAGGACCTAGAGTGATATATCTTGATCCAAATGGAGCTGCACTGGACATAACTTGACCACTGGACCTCTGAGACCACCCCCACAGTGACTCACTTTCAGCAAGCCCACATCTTCTCCAACAAACCCACAACTCCGAATAGGATCTGCCATTTCCCTTGGGCCAATTAGATTCAAACCATTATAGTCTGGTTCAATATTAGTCATGTTTTCATGGACAGAGATGATCTTACTCACAGTGAAAGAAGCTGGTCTTTGTTCCCATTCCTGTTGGAAATTATCTGCTTTCCTTGTAACCTTGCAGAGATTTTTTAAAATAATAATCCATAAACATGGCATGTGATTTTTCTAGTGTGCGGACATATCGATTAGGAATTACATCAGAGTGTTTTCACTGGGTTGGGAATAAAGACATATGCTACCACCACTGTGTTCACTGTAACTCTAGAATTTAGAAAACACCTAACTTACAGAGATCTGCAGAAATCTGCTTGTCTCTGCTGGGATTAAAGGCATGGGCTACCATCTCTTTGTTTAAATATTTTATTTTAGAACCAAGTCAATCCAGCTCTTAGAAACGTAGAATCCAAGTTTGAACTGCAGTTACTCAATGAATTTACTTTAAACATTTAAATCACTTAACTGTGTTGTTAATATGGAACAACAAAGATATTCTTTGTATTTGAAAACTCAAAAGCTAATGTACATGATGGTTTCAGGCATGTTACAATATGTGGTCTAATGTTTTAACATGGAATTAAGTCACATCGTTTAAAAGAACCCATTTTTCATTTCACACAAATAAGGCATGGGTTCTTTTGGTTCGGTTGGTTCTTTTGAAGTCAACCGATCTTGAAAATATACACACTGGTTCACTCAGCAGTTGTTTCTTCTACCGAATGTCTCTCTGCAGCTGTTGTTCCTTTCTCATTACAACTTTAAAAATGCTGTAATAAGGTACCATATAATCTATCACATTCTGTACATATTTGTTACCTCTTTTTGTTTATTAAGGATATCTAAGTGCAATTAGATGTTTCTATAATATCTTATCCTACAGGATTATGTGGTATAACTGTAATATGCTTTATGTCCTAATATGCAAAATACTGATACATTTTACTAGAGACATATGTTGGAGAATTTTATGTCTTTAATGAAACATGTATCTCTACAATAGCCATAAATTTTAATAAATATATAATTATGGAATCACTCTTATTAGGACTTGAAACAGTTGCCTATTGAAATCATGATTATATTTTATTGCACATACTTAATTTTGCAAATTCTGCAAAATGACACACATGCATTTGCTAAATTTCAATTCTTTGGGTACTGTCTGGGTTACTTCCTGCAGTTGATGGAGTTTGGTTATACAAGGATTAAGTAGGACATTCCCTTGCTTGTTGCCAAGTGATAGAAAAATATTTCGTTCAATCTTTGTTGGTAACATGGTATTTCTTATGGAAGTCTAAGGCTTCTAGCACATTTTGTATTAGGCATAATCAATTTCGTCATTATCCTCATTATGTTAGGGGTTGTGAGAGGAACATAAGGGGGCAGATACATGCTATATACAATGGATGGTGCCTATTTCTGATTACTTACTTTGATTGACTAAGTAGCAAAGTTAATTCTGAATCATCCAGAATAAGTTCAGTCATTTCAATATGCAAAACAACTCTTTCTGCATTTTGAGAGTCAGTAACTATATTAAGAAATTTGGGAAACCACATAATGCCTTAAGAATGGCATATAGTTCTGGCTTTTTAAATTAAATCATAAGAGGTCTGGGCCACCCATTTCTCCTGACTTATAACCTTACTGATTTATTTGCATCAGTATAAAATGTAGAGGCTCCAGATATTGGGGTCACTTTTACTATACAAGGGAGATCTGCATGTAGAAGAATGCAAATTGGTCTATATTTATTTTTATGTACAAAGCTCAAGTCTAAGTGGATAAAAGGCATCCACATAAAACCACATATACTGAATCTAGTAGAAGTAAAAGTGGGAATATTCTTGAATGCATTGGCACAAGTAAAATTTCCTCAACAGAACACCAATGGCTCAGGCTTTATGATCAACAATTGACAAATGGAACAACAAGAAACTGAAAAGCTTCTGTAAGGTAAAGGGCACTGTCAATAGGATACAACAGCAACCTACAGATTGGGATAAGATATATTAATTTTACATTTAATAAAGAGCTAATATCTAAAATAGAAAGACCTCAACAAATTAGACACACACACACACACACACACACACACACACACAAATGGTTTAAACAGTACATTCTCAATAGAGGAATCTCAAATGGCTGAGAACATGAAAAAATGTTCAACATCCTTAATCATCAGGGAAAGATACAGCAAAAAGACTCTGAGATTCTACCTTACAACAATCAGAATGACTAAGACTAAAAACTCAAGCTACAGTACATACTGAATAGGATGGAGAAAAAGAAGAACACTCCTCTTTGCTAGTGGGATTACAACTCGGTACAACCATTGTGGAAATCAATTTAATGTTTCAATAAGTCACCTTCTTGGTAGAGAACAAGAACCCCTAGCTGGTGGTAATTGACTATGATGTAGGCCCTATCTGCCCTGTGCTGAAAGATGGGGGTACCCTACTGCACTATCAAGGGAAAGGCCAGGCTGAGGCAATGATCCACAGAAATATGTGCACAACACAGGAATATGTGTGTTGCCTTCACATAGCTTAATGTGGAAGACAAGGGTTCTCTGAATAAGCTGGTTGAAGGTATTAGGACCAATTACAATGACAGACAGTACAAGATCTGCTACCACTGGGGAGGCAGGGAATGTAGTGGAGTCAGGGGAAGCAGCATTCTGAGTCTTAAGTCTGTGGATTGCAATGCAAGGCTAGAAAAGGCAAAGGCTAAAGAACTTGACACTTAACTGTGTTTAATGTAAACTGCTAAGTTTTCTGTACATAAATATGATTACAAAATTAAAAACAGAATAAAACAAACAAGCATCAACAACAACAGCAACAACAAACCCAAGGACAGCATGAAATTTGCAGGCAAATTAATGGAACTAGAACATATCATCCTGTGTGAGGTAACCCAAATCCAAAATGTCATGTATAGTATGTACTCACTGATAAGTGGATATTATCCAGAAAAATTCAGAATAACCATAATGTAACTCGCAGACCACAGGAATATTAACAAGAAGGAAAGCCCAAGTGTGGATACCTGAAACCCACTTAGAAGGGGAACAACATAATCATGAAAACCAAAGGGTGGGAGGAAACTGAGTGGGAGAAAGGAGTGGGGAGGGTAAAAGCAGGGGAAGGATGTGAAGTAAGTGAAGAGTCAGTAGAGAAGCCCAGAGGGATAGGAAAATAAATCGAAATATGCAACAGTGATGGAAAAAAAAGGCTGCTCCTTGACTGGTGCAACTTGAGATCCATACCTTGCATGCACACCAAATCCTGACACTATTACTAAGGCCATATTCTATATGCAGATAGAAGCCTGGCATGGTGTCCTGTGAGAGGTTCTACCAGCAACTGACAGCCAAACATTGGATGGAACTCAGGGACCCATATGAAAGAGTTAGAGGAGGCACTGAAGGAGATGGAGGGAATTGCAACCCCATATGAAGAACAATGCCAACTAACCTGGACCATTCAGAGCTCACAGAGACTCTGCCAAAAACCAAGGAGCATACCTGGGCTGGTTTGTGGCCTGGGCACATCTAGGGAAGAGGTCTGCTTTGCCTAGTGTGGCCTTACTTGGAGAGGATAATTTAACCCTGTGGAAACTTGATGGCATAGGAAGAGGGACCCTGGTGGGGTTAGGTGGGTGTGGTGGGTGAGAGAGCATCTTCTTAGAGTCAGGTGGGGGATGGTGAAGAACTTGAAGGGCACAGACCTGGAAGTGGGAAAGAAGAAACCTTTATAATGTAAATTAATAAAACACTTTAATAAAACAAACAAAGAAACAAACAACAAAAAAATGGAAAATCTAATTTGTTAATTTTATAAACTGAAGCCTTGATTTTGGAATATTTCTTAATCTCTCCCATAAACTTCCTGCAGCATTGTTCCTAATGTTCATTTCTGCCTATAATGAGACAATTTCAGGATTAGTAAAATAAGGAGACAACTTCAGTATTAGTACAATATATCACAGTTTCTGCTGCGTCTATTTCTGCTAATTGAAGGAGTTCACTTTTCTTTTCAGAAACAATTCCCCAACTTTTCTGCACAAGTCTTCTTCTTATTATTATTTTACTCAACTGTTGTGATAAAATTACTCATTCTAAGATATCTTCTGTCTGCATAAGAATTCCTGTGTGAGAATGAATAGAAGGCAAAAATAACCAAAATCAAATTCAGCTTTGAATTAAATGATCCACACGTGCATCCTAATTTCTTTTCGATCAGAGACAATACGCTCTCCACCTGTGCTGATACTTTTCTTGGACTATTGAAGCCTTCATCACCTTGTAAGATTTGAAATAAATTACTTAGCTTTTGAGTAGTTAATCTCATGTAAACTGGAGCCAGTTAATGGCTCCCAGAAAATTGTTAAAATAATTAGGTGTTTATAATTACTTGCTTCTGATTTTCACTCTTTGTGGTTGAGTTTTCTCTAGACTTACATTATATACTAGGTAGTTTAAATAACTTCTTTTTATTTTTTTGGAGCAATTTCTAATCTCCAGCAACACAACTTTGTTTTTACTTTTACTTCATCAAACAATTTTTTCCTATGGTATCTTCCTCTTGAATCATCCAGTAAGATACCATTCGTATAGTTGTAAATTTTAGATTGAGGAAATTGGTTTATGGTTAATTTATAATGGCTGTTGTAGAAAATACTGGCATGAGGTAGGACTGTTTAACACTGCTTTTGGTAAGACTTTCCAATAATCTTTCTTTTGTAGACAAGTATAATTGTAAGTAGTTACTGAGAGTGTAAACCTTACCCTATCATGCTCATGCAAATAGATGTGAAAAGGCATTCTTTTAAATCAATTACTGTCATAGGCCATAACCTAGGTAACAAGACAATGAAATTCTAGGCCATGAAAATCTCACTGGCTGAGTCATTTGGTTTATGGCTCTTAAGTCTGTTAACATTCTCTATTTTCCTAACTTCTTTTATAGCAAACAAAGAGAAATTTCATGGGTTTGCAGAGTCTTCAGTCTGTTGAGCATTCACCTATTTCTGTACCCGCTCTTCTTTCTGTAAGTCTTCTGTAATTTCTCCATTGTTTGCCCAACACACGTTTGTCAGTTAGCCATTTTAACAGTAGGGTGCTTGGTATCTTTGAAACACCAACACCTGTCTTATCTTACTTGTGTGAGTAACCCCACCAGTCTGTGACTGTTCTTGATAACACTTTTTAACATTTTTTATTAGAAGCATTCTTTTTATTTTTGGGATTTTTTTTTTTTTTTTTTTTTTTTTTTTTTTTTTTTGAGATTGGAGAAACGCCATTGGTGTTCTCTGTTGCTACAACAAATCATGTCCTCGTAAATTCATGGCTGTTTTAGACACATCTGGCTGGAAATTTCCTGTTTATCTTTCTCGACCTGTACACTGGATGCATCTTACATTTGTTTTACTTGCAATAAAGTTTCATTCACAAGAAGCTGAATATTTACCTCCTGAAGAGGCCAATATGGATGCTAAGATGTGGTGAGATTGTAGCTACCTCAGTTTTGTGCTGATAACCCTCTGATATCAATGTTATGTATTTATACTTCTAACTTTAGTCTGTGATTATTTATAGCAGTTTGCCAAATGCTTGATTTCAGATCTCCCCTGAATTTTATTATTATTTTTTTATCTACGGAAGACTTTCTGTCCTCAGTTACATCCAGAGCAGTGTTGTTTTTTAGCAGCAGGCATTGAATCTTTTAATTGCTTTGTGGATGAGTTCACTGATACTGACAGGGAACTATTGAGTCAAATTTGATATCTGAGCCTGTTAGCAGTTCTTTAGGTCATCTCCCAATGGCAAAAGGTTACCTTGCCTGTCCCTTGTTGCTCTAAATTTATTACTTCAATTCTGGCTTTGCCACACCTTCTGTATACTCTAGAAGGCTGGAGCCTTCTTTTTGTATTAACTCTGAAAAGCAGTGTTTCTAGGAACTCCTTTCCTGTAATCCCTTTTCAAACGACCTTGCATACCACAATTAACACATTACACATTTTGATTTTTCTCACTTCTCTTATCAGAGTAGCATCAGAAATGTGAGTTCCCATACAACCAGTATTTCTAATCCATTTAAGTATTGGTGCTGATCTTGCTTTTAAAGGTCTAGTCACCATTTTACATACCGAATTAGCATTTTCTTCTATTAATTAATTATTTAATTGATTAATCAATTACTTTGTTCTTTAATCTTTCTTTTACAGTCCAGTCTTTATCCCATCCCAGTCTATCTTCTGGCTGTTCTACATCCTGTACCTCCTCCCCCTCCCCAGACACCAAGAGAATGTCCTCACCCCTAACACCTCCGCAAGACCTCCCCACTTCCTGGGATCTCAAGTCTCTTGAGGGTTAGGTGCATTTACTCTGAATCCAGACGTGGCAGTCCTCTGCTGTGTATGTGTTGGGGGCCTCATATCAACTGTTGTGTACTGCTTGGTTGGTAGCTCAGTGTCTGGGGGATCTGAGGGGTACAAGGTAGTTAAGACTGCTGGTCTTTCTATAGGGTCACCCTCCTCCTCAGCTTCTTCCAGGTTTTCCAGCTGCTGTACATTGGTTCGGGTAAATTTCTGAATCTGACTCTTGCAGTTGCTTGTTGGGTCTTTTGGAGGGCAGTCATGATACGTCTTTTTGTGAGCACACAATAGCATCAATATTAGTACCAAGCCTTGGCGCCTCCCCTTTAGATGGATCACAATTTGGAACTGTCGCCAGACCTCCTTTTTCTCAGGTTCATCTCCATTTTTGTCTCTGCAGTTTTTTTAGACCTGAACATTACTGGGTTAGAGTTTTTGACTGTGGGATGCCAACCCCATTACTCACATGATAACTCGTATTTTTGCTAGAGGTGGGCTCTACAAGTTCCCTCTCCCTATTGTAGGGCAGTACATCTAGTACCTCTCCTTGCATCCTGAGGGTCTCTTACCTTTCAGGTCTCTAGTACACTCTGGAGGGTCCTCCGAACATCCTGTCTCTCAAGGTTGCCGGTTTCCATTCTTTCTGCTGGCCCTCAGGCCTCAGTCCTGATCTGCCCACCCAATATCTGATTCTTTCTTCCCCTATGCCATGTCCTCTTTCCCACTCAGCTCCCTCCCTCCTGTGGCATCCTCACTTCAGCCCCTAGGCTTGTTAACCCTTTTGAGTTCTGTGAATTGTATTCTGGTTATACTCTAGTTTCTGTACTTATTATTATTATTATTTGGTTAATATTCATTTATTAGTATGTACCTCGCATGTCTTTTTGGGTCTGAGTCATGTCAGTCAGGATGATATTTTCTGGTTCCATCTAATGTGCCTGCAAAACTCATTATGTTCTCATTCTTAATAGCGGAGTAGTATTCCATTGTGTAAATGAACCACATTTTCTGTATTCATTCTTCTGTTTTAGGACACCTGGGTTTTTTTTTTTTTTTTCTTTTAAAAGCCAAAGGTTTGATTAGTATTTTTCTGACTTTTGACTCTTATACTGTTGGTAAACAAACAAACTAACAGACAAACGAACAAAGACAGCTGAAGGCTTCTTTTAATGTGAGGGAACCTTGTATAATTTTACCAAAGACTCTTTGCTGATTGATTATTCAGCCTTGTCCTTTGAAAGCTGGTACACGGCATAGCACTAAGGTATGATTATCAAATTCTGTCTGGCTTGGTAATACAGCATATTGAACGTCACGTAGCGACTGGTCCTGCAGAATTTCAATACCTCCATCCTTACGTTGTTGTTCTATTGTCTTATCTTCCTCTTGCCACCATGTTCACCACTGTAACTGAGGACCAGCTTCCAATACTACTATTGCCAAATCACTTCATTGGAGGATAATTTCCTTCTGAGTTTCCCATAGATTTAATATCCATTTTATAAGGGTGAATGTATACCAGATGAAACAATTCTTCAAATCTTCTCAAATCTAATATGTCTACAGGATTCCATTTAAATTTTTTATAACCTTAATGAGGCCTATCATCTGCCACTGTGTCTTATGTAAAACTAGATAAACTATGGTCAGTTTCCTAACTACCTTCAGTTGCCCTTATTTAGTTTTATCATACAGTGGTGTGGTAGTTTATTGTCAAAATTTTTCTGTCTATGTCTGAATATTTCTCTTATTTTAATATATAAGTCATTCTAAGGTTTGTAAGTTATCAATCTAGTTTTCTTATTTTTCATTTTACTGTATCTCTATCTTTTTTTCTTTGAGATGACAGCTGCTATGGCTATTAAGAAAAAATAAAATTACAAAATATTAATCATAAACAGTATTGAGCCCAGTTCATTAAAATCATTTAGCTTTTCATTGTCTGCTTCTATATCCATGCCTATACAGGGTCCTAGTACCGTGTATTATCATATTTCCCATTCTTACCCCCTTTCTGAGGACTGGGTGAGTTACAAATCTGATTCTCACAGCCAGCATGACTTCTCTGTCAGTGTGGTTATGCCTTGCACTGCAGCACCAAACAGCCAAATAGTGTTGTTAACAAAACTTTAATCATTCAATTTTGCCAGTGAAAACTTGAAAGCCAGATGTGTGTTAGAATAGAGAGGCAGGAAAGCACCCAGATGATCTTCTCCACAGCCAATATCTCAAAAGGCATCTGTGCTTCTCCTTCCCAACTCAAAACCCTTCAAACTAAACAACCCTCCTATCGACTTCCAACTTCCTCTCACTCTCTGCTTTCTATTGGTTTGTATTTCTCCCCCCTCCCCCCCTCTCTCACTGCTTGCTTGTTCTGCCTTGTGACCATGACCTATGTTTGCCTTTATTTAATCCTGTTTACAATAAACAGAAGGCTCTTGGATTACAGGCATGTTCTAGGAATGAGTCACACCACATCTGGAAACAGTTCCCCCCCCCCCCAGTAAATAACAAACTGTTGGGGTTCACAGTATAATCAAATATATTGTCACAGACAAATTATATGTTGATATTCTATTATTCTAGTATAACAGAATGGGACAATATTTGGATACTGTGTATAAATAGATATGCTTAAATGATATGCTAGCTATCTTTTGTTACTGTGACAAAATATTTAGCATATATATTATATGCTATATATACATTATATCTTGAAAGATAAATATTACTTTATATCTCACTTTTTTCTGTCAGTATTCACTGGCTAGGGGTCTGAAGTCATTCAGAGTGTCATAGCTGTAAGTCTAAGAAGAACAACTAATGCTGTAATGACTCAGTAGAGGAGAACAATAATGAGCGCTCCTCAGGATGTGATACAGCACATAAGAGCATATTTTTAATTATTTGCTTTCTGGGAAAGTTTCCATCACTCTCATCAGTGCAACCAAATATAAGTAGTAGTTACCTTGTGGCCTTCATTGACAAAAGGGTTATTGAAACGCTATTGGGGTCATAGCAATACTCTCTTTAAAGTGAAATCTGAGTGATTAACCACACTCCAGAGCAAATGTCTTTCCCAAGTAGTTGGGTAATATAAAATGGACTCAGTGGGTAGCAGTTATCAGACACACACACACACACACACAAGCATGCAAATGTAGATAGGTAAAAAGGTAAATGTAGTTATGGGATGAGTCTAGGTAGGGGTTTTGAATATGTAAAAATGTTTTACATTCTTAATGAGTAAAGAAATATCTTTTAAAATGTTGGAAACATAATACCTAGTGTGATTGTTGTTCAGAAGAGAGACATTTGGGGACATATTTTGACTGTGAAAGAATCCACCCTTGCGAGAACCAACTTAATGAAGAAAAAAATACTCTGGCTCTTGATTTTAAAGTTTTCAGTACATAATCAAGTGGCTTTGTCTCATGTAGCATGATGCATGTGTGCATCAAAGCCTTACTCCTATTCTTAAGATGGGAGCCACGAGGCATTGAAGATGCATGGCCATCTCTGGAGCACAGACTCCATGATATGGCCATTCCTCAGTTGGCCTAAGCTCTTTACATGGGTCCCATGTTTCCCAAAGGCCTGTGTGTTCTCCAGCTTCGCCTAATCTGTAGCATCTCAAGAAGTAGTATAAACCTTAAGAGTAGAAGAAAACTAGGTTATTGAAGAAAGCTCTGTTCCTTGGATGGGTCAGTGGAACTGTTGGACAATGGCTCAGCCTTGTTCTTTCCCTTTTTTTCCCAGAAGCCATGGGTTGAATAGTATACTTTGGCTCATGTTCCTGCCATATTGTTTGGCTCTGTGTTAGCCAAACACTCTGTTCTTATGACAAAACCTTTCCCAGAGAAGTTAGAGCAAAATCAAGACAGGAATCTGTAGACAACAACTGGCACAGAGGCCATGGATTGGTGATGCCTCCGTTGCTTCCCAGAGGTGGCTCCACCTGGATTCCTATGACACTCTATACCAATAAATAGCCCGTAAGTAGCACCACCCAGCATGAGCTCACACTTCAATCATTAATCAAGAAAAATACCCATGTATTGGCCTGCAGGCTAATCTGGTTAAGGTATCTTCTTAAGTGAGATTCTTGCTTCCCAAATGACTAACTTGTGTCAGGATTACATAAAACTTGTCTGCGGAAGCTCAATTTCAGGCTCCAAAACAGTACTGAATTACCATAGAAACATCTGAGTTGTGACCAATACAGACCTATTTATTAAGTTTTAAGTTATTTTAATAATTTTGTCAAGCACCAAGCTGGAGACTGAAGCTGCTAACATAAGACATTAGCGGGGCTTACAGATCTAGCTGATCTATCCCTAAATGGATTAGTGTCACTGTGAAATGGCTTTGTGAATTTGGGCTTTTATGCCTCCTACTATGTGTAGACATATTAAGAAATCACACAGCAGCTGATGATACCTTGACCTTAGTCTAAAAAACTGTTGGAAATCAATTTCCTTCTTACAAAAATTCTATAACATTCTATTTATTCCAGAAAACACTAAACAGAGATAGTTTCTTATAAAGAATTGTTTGATATGGAAAAATCCCATATAAGTCTGGTCACGGGTAATAATTATCAGAATGATGAGACTGTCATGTTTACCAATTCCAATAAGTTTTGACTATTGATTACATATTTTAAAAATATTTATGTGATAATATAAAAATGTTTATAAACCACATGCATTTTATATTCTTTTCTATATGTTTTTTTTTATATCACTAAAAACTATCAGCATTTGTGTTTTCAACTCTATCATGAAAGACCTTGAAGCTTAAAGGTAATTATGTTGCCACCATAGCAGTTTTAAGCCACAATATATTAAAGTAGATTTAATCAGCTCTGTGTGCTTGGTTGACTTTTAATTTGACTCTGTCATGGTGGCCCATCCTTAAGTGAATGTTTAGCAGTAAACCATAAATTACAAATGGCCAAATGTTATAAACATTGTCATTCAGCTTCCCTGAAAGCTACTCCATATGGTTCATTTGGCTATTGAGTCATTCGATTTATCCACAGTGGCAACCTGTATTGACCGTGCTAGAGACTGTCCACTTCTTGAAGGTCAAGTTATTACACAGGATAAAACACTTTGGTTATTAGATCACAACAAAGCAACTACAGCTTCCAGGATTCTGGAAAGAAGTAAATTTTGTCTGATATTATACATAGTTTTCTTTTTCATTTTTCTACTGTGGTCCCACGATAACTGTCCTTATATCGGTGGTGGCTCAGGAGGAGGCAGAAGGCTCATATACCATGTCTAGTTCATGTGTATGTTTTAATATGTTCTCCCAACATGTTAGACACACAGTTATTAATTACCTTTCATAAGTTTGGCCACATATTCACTTGTCTTAAAATTCATTTATGGTGCCATAACTTTAACTGTGTGAATAGAACAAAATTAAAATGACCCTGGAGATATTATTAAAAGGAAACCTTCATCAAAAGAAACGGAAGTCTGAATTATACCCTTCAGGTAGCCCATGCTCAACATTGCCTGGTTGTGCCAGGAACCAGAGGCTAGAGGCTGAATATCTCAGAAACCTAGGGTAGAAACAAGCATGATATGGATAAATAAATAACAAAAGAAAATGAAAATAGATGAAATGATTGACAATCATCTTCAGCTATACCCACAAATCCCACGCCTAGTTCAGTCAATATCAGAGAGAGAGAGAGAGAGAGAGAGAGAGAGAGAGAGAGAGAGATCTCAGGTAGTACATCTTCATCAGGACATTGGTACCCTTTTTCTCTTACTGGGTTGCCTTTCCTGTCTTGATTTGAGAATATGCCGTGTCTTGTGTATTGATAAGCTGTGTTGTGGTGATGTCCCATGGATGCTGGCTCTGTTCTGGGATGAGAAGGAGTGGGAGGTATAAATGAATCTCAGGGAGAGGGATGGTAGGGGACTAGAAGGATTCAAGGGAGGGGAAGCTGCTGTTGTGGTGTACTGTGTTAGAGAATAACACAAATTTAAAAACAAAGCCAAGTGAATTCCTGCCAATGTAAAACAAAAGACAAGAAGAAAATGTACCCCCACCTCTCCCAGATTGTAAACTTTAAAGTGTAAAAGTTAGGGCTAATACTGCTAGCAATCATAAAATAGGGATTATAAAGTATCAGATAATACTATGAGCTACAAGAAATACATAATTCTTTCAGAGAAACCTCCAAACTATAGGAAGACCTACCTATTTTAATTAATAAAGATCCTGTGATAACCTATCACTGATATATGAAATATGTTAGTCTTTGTGATTATATATATATAATTATATATATATAATTATATATATTACCAATCTCATGTAATTTTTTCTAAGTAGTGGAGTTTAACTCATAACCCTTATGAAACTGATCCAGGGAAATAAAGTAATTAGATTTCAGAATCCTGGGGTACAGACCAAAGGAGTGATATTAATTACTGAAAAAAGAAAATTATATTCAGCCAGCAAGATCTTGATATGTCAAGAAAATTTTTTTCTACCTAATGTTTGATGATTGAAAATTTTCCTTGTGAGACTTTTGTTAGAATGGTGAGGAGTATTATAAGAATCTGTAACTTGTTTTATGGAAAAGTACAAAAAGATGTTTTTTCTTTAGCAAAAGTTAAAATACAAGAACACACACAGGCACCAAGTTTAAAGAATATAAATGAATAAATTGGTTGTAGAAATTGTGGCAGGAAATCTAAATATGGCAGCACATGACTTTAGTCCCACAGTTGCTGAACGAGAGGCTGGTGGGTCTCTGTGAGTTCAAGGCCAGTCTGATCCAGATGGTGAGTTCTAGGATTGACAGAAGTATGACTTTTCTCAAACAAATGAACAAAAGAAACTGTGACTGCTTGCACTGTCAGACAAACTTGCAAAGCATGCACAACCACACATGGAGGATTACTCCATAATCATCTTTCTTTTGAGAGATTACTAGAAACAAATCAACAAAAACTGTAGATTTTTAATAAATCATTACAGTGAGAAGACATTGAGTGAAATTATATGTGCCTTAAATATAATATTCTATGGAAATGTGACATTTGGATAACTTTTAGTCACACAATGAGACCGATAGAAAACCAGTCTGAGAAAGGATTAAAAGCCCCATGTCTGGACAGGAGTTAAACATCTTCATGTAGTCATTCAAGCAAAAGTACATAGTGGAAGTTACTGTGGTTGTCTTCATGCATTCAATGTACACAGTGAACGTTACTATGTTTGGGAAAGGATGAAGCACAGAGCAAAATGCTGGTTAGTCCGGAAGGGACAGAGCCTAGAATTAGGGAAGACTTAGAAAGGCACAGTGGGGTAGAAGAAATTGCAGGTGTAAGGACATCTACGAAGAGGAGGACAAATGGTAGCTGAAAAGACGAGAAACTGTGAGATGAAGCCAGGGAAACTTCTAAGCTTCTGCTGTAAGTTCTGGTGACTGGGAAACTTACAAAGAACGCCGAGAGACCACTAGATGACATTGATCCAGGATTACATATTACTGACCTCTGATTATCCCTAGTTGGTGACTTACATTGTTATTGCTGTCTTTGTTTATTGCTTAGGTAAAGATACCGAATCAAAGTGATGTTCAAAATTAAAGCCATCCACTACAGATTAGATCTAAAGATAAAATACCCAGAATACTGCACAATAAAGATTAAAGTCAAAAACTGTAGGATAGAACTTATAGTTAAATAACACCTGCTGCTATGAAACTATAACATAATTATTTTGAGATTTTGTATTTCACAGTAAAATCAATTTAATTTTTCATTTTATTTCTGCTAACAGCAATCACCAGTTTTCATTAATTTCAGTTTCATTTGTGTAGGTCAGAGTGTAACTTCTAGAAAGAAAAGTGATATTTCTCCGAGGGTAAGGCTTACAAAGTAGCTCTCTTTGGAAGTTTCAGCTTCAATCAGGTTGTAGGATTTTAGATTTAAAAATTTTCAATCTAAAATGTGAAAGGGCTGATCTAAATTAAATCTGTGTAGGAAACATGTATAAGCAGCTGTTAGAGAACACTCAGAATAGAGTAAATGTTGAAATTATATCTTTGACTGAATATGTATTTGTTTATAGCATAGATGAAGAGATTTGTGGAGTTTTTAAAAATGGATTTCTTTACATGTACTCTTCCAATCACAGTTTAAAAGTCTGCATGCTTCTTAGGGTGACACTATCTCCCATGTACTGACTGCGGTGTAACAACTGGACAGAAAGTGCTATGGTGAACTGCAGGATATCTTGGCATTTTGTCAGGGAATGAGATTAGTAAAGCATACATTGACAGGGAGTGACAAGAGGCTTCCTAACACTGTCCGGTGGATGGACGGTAGAGAGCAGTTCCAGACTTTGATCTGAGATCTAACCACAACTCCCTGCTACAGGATGTTGACAGGTTGAGGAAGAATAATCTTGCTGCAGGCTGAGGATTCCAGGGCTGCAGCTCTGCTCTGTTGTCTCCCATGGTGATGTAGGACTTTTACATGGCTCAGTTTACTTCAAAGTACTTGTGGTCTTATTAGTAGCCCTAGTTAACTCATTGGCTTACCAGACCAGATTGGCTGGAATAATTACTGTGGTTGGTCAGTGTTCTTATCTGGAGTGAGGAGACATTTGTTTGTGTCTTCTCAGGAAGAGTCATACAGTAAAGAATAAATTCATATGAGTTAATTCCATGCAAGATAATTTTGACAGATAAAGCTACTGATAGTGTGAAGAAAGGAAGCCACTGAGATAACATACTAGTATGTATCCTCTGTACGACAGGACTGAGTCAAGACCCTTATCCTTGATTCTTGTCCTCCAATGCCTTTCTACAAGTATGTATATTATGTCCTCAGATTCAGTCTAGACAAATAAACAAACAGTAAGTTGAACCATATCTCTGACAAAGAGAAATTCAATGTGATTCACACACTTAATTATAAACTTACCATTACTGTTTAGTGAAAGTTTTGGTTGAAGAAATATAGAAGTTTGTCTTCTAGATACCTTTAAAAACATAACAGAGTCATGGAGATGTCTCAGTTGATAACATTTCTTCACTGTCTATGTGCTGACCACAGTTTGAAATTTATTGTCCTCTACAAAACAATGCACCCACAATGCTGGAAGTGCAGACAATTCTATCCCTGAAGGCCATTGGCTAGTCAGTCTAGCTCAACTAGGAAGGTCCAGACTCTCTTTTATTTTATTTTCTCCTTTTTCCATTGGATATTCTCTGCATTTACATTTCAGATTTATCACCTTCCCCCAATCCCATGGCCCCTCTTCTCCCATTAAATAAAACAAAGAAATGAAGAAATAAAGCAGAAAGCAAGCATGGTAAACTAACCTTGGTTCTTCATGAACATGAACGCCTGGAGCTGAAGCCTGAACACACACACACACACACACACACACACACATGCACACACACACACACACACACACACACAGAGAGAGAGAGAGAGAGAGAGAGAGAGAGAGAGAGAGAGAGAGCAATGAGAGAACCATATTGCTATTTATCAAGTAAGAAGTAAGAATCAGAGATCTTCATAGTAAAGATGATTATTTCCATTTTAAAGATAGTGTGATTAGTTTAACTCTGCCAAATCAGAAAGGGCTGTTGGTTTGAATCTCTGATATGCCAACTTACTCACTTGAGGAACTTTTATTTATTTTTACTGGATATTTTATTTATTTACATTTTAAATGTTATCCCCTTTTCTGGTTTGCCCTCTGGAAACCCCCTAATCCATCCTTCCTCCAACTGCTTGTATGAGGGTGCTCCTCCAACCACTCACCCACTCCCATGTCTCTGCCCTGACATTTCCCTACACTGGGCATCTAGCCTTTACAGGATCAAGTGCCTCTACTCTGATTGGTGTCCTACAAAACCATCCTCTGCTATATATAAAGCTGAATCCATGGGTCCCTCTTTGGTTTTGGTTTAGTCCCTGTGATCTCTAGGGGGTCTGGTTTGTTGATATTGTTGTTCTATGGATTGCAAATCACTTCAACTCCTTCACTTCTTTCTCTAACTCCTCCACTGGGAACCTCGTGCTTAGTCCAGTGATTGGCTATAGCATTCATCTCTGTATTTGTCAGGCTCTGGCGACAGCTACATCAGGCTTCTGTCAGCAAGCATTTTTTTTGGCATTAGCAATAGTGTCTGGGTTTGGTGACTGTATATAGGATGGATTCTGTAGGTGAGGCAGTCTCTGGACAACTTTTCCTTTAGTCTCTGCTCCACATTTTGCCTCTGTATTTTTCTCCCTTGAGTATTTTGTTATACCTTCTAAGAAAGACTGAAGCATCCGCACTTTAGTCTTTTTTCTTCTTGAGCACATGTGGTCTGTGAAATGTATTTTGGATTCCCTGGTACTCCAGGAAAGCTCTAGAGTCTAGGCCATGACTGGGCAGTGAGGAAAGGCAGACAACCTAGTAAGCTACGGAATGGGATCCATATTATTTATACTCATGTCCTGACAGCTCTACAAGAAGGGGAATTTATGGTGCCTTCTCCTGAGTCAAAATCACAATGGTGTTCTGGACTCATCAAATCAAGGTTACATGTAAAAGTCATGTGAATAAGCTGAAAGGGATTTCTATTTTGTTATTTTATTTTTATGAAACTAGTGCTTTTAAAGTGAAGAGTCTCAGAAACAAAAACTTGTACGAAAATATGATTGATGAAATACCCATGACATACATGCAGTCTACTATGTTGAATTTGAAGAAAGAAATACCACATTCTGTTTTTATATTCTGCCCTTTGCAAATGTGGGTAGTATATGTCAGTAGCAGACTTCCTCCAGTAGAAATCAGAGTTGCTTCTCTCATCTCCCTGAAGCTGTGATTGCATTCAGACATCTGTAAACAATGCTTAATGTAGAGGTGGCACTATATTTCTCCTAGTCTAGGCTTAAGAAGAGATCATACTAGTTTCTGTGTTCTGAGAACTCTGCTGTTCCAAAAGCACAACGTCAGATTAACACAGTGAAAAGCAAGGTATATGTAAAGTAGACACTGTGACCACAGCCTGGGCCGAAACAAAGCTAGCAAAGGCTACCCCACTGACAGCCTGAAGCTAATGAGTAACACATACACACCTTGAATGGTATACTTCCTGGATTGGATCTCATGAACTAAAAAACGCATGATGTTATAAACTGTTAAACCTGTAGAAGTTTGCATGTGGCGAAGGCTATTTGATAGATCTACACAGAAATATTTTATCAAGATGCTCCCAGGTGCAAGGTGCTTCACATACTGAACACTGTTTTGAACTATAGGTGTGGCTTATAGTGGATGTTTTTGATCTCATTATAGCTAATTTATATGCCTCCTCAAGAGCACCTGCAGCGCTGTGCAGAGACACACTTATAGTGCCGTATGGCCCTTCACTGCCTGGAGAGGCAGCCAAAAGGGATTTCTTCCTCTGGCTTCAAGTCAATCTAAGGCCACTGTTGCTTTTATCTCAGCTTGCATGTGAATGTTCATATATTTATGTTGTCACTCCCATTTAACTACATCTATTATGTTCTATATAGATTTAATTCATCAAATGAATTATTCTTCAAAGCTGTTTCTTATATTTGCCACAGGAGTGTCCTCTCTCAGGCAAACGAGCCATGTAGGTTCTCACAATATTTGGGAAGCCCAATGAACTAGACAAAAGAAATAAACCTTTATTTAGAAATTGTATTTTTCACACCATTTAAGCATATTTTTGTCATATCTGTGTGGCTTGTATTTGTACTCTGTCAACTTCATACCTTAGAGTCATAGGTTCTGAGATGTTATGTCTGAGAATGAGTCTCTCAGATGAATTACAAGGTGTATCGCATGTTGAAATTGTTCTCCACTAATTTAAAAATTAACTGAATAAATAATTCTAATATTTGAAATATTTTGCAAAATTTTTTTTGACTTCATGATGATCCTTAGAACACTTTTTGCCCTGGCCTCATCTAGGCATCATTGCTTAATTACATTACATTATTAATGGCATCTGCTTATTTTAATATATCTCTAATTTCTCCTAGTCTAGACTCTGCTGTATCTGAGAATGTGCTGTGTACATGAATCACATGTTATTAAAGCACAGAGGAACTTTTAATTTAATGTATATGAAATTATTAATATGATGCTTTGAAAGTTGTAATAAGCCTATAAACACCCATTAATTCATTATTAGGCAATAAACATTCCTTGCTATTATTGTAAGTCACTTTAAAGATGAGAAAAAAGGCTGATACATAAATATTTTCAGGAACATGTTTTATGACAAATAAAGTCTTGTCTGTGTAATTCATAAAACATTGTCAAGTGCCTTTTCTCCTACATGCACTGGTAATGAATGCTGTGGGAAAAAACTTTTCTGCTCTGACCATTCCTGTTGTTTAATGAGTTTATACACACAGAAATGCATATTTTATATAGGCATGGCATATGGCATGTTCCATCTTGCCTTCTCTGGTGGGTCTTTCTTTCTCCAGCTTGTGTTAAAGTCAGTGTTCTGATTTGGAATGTTGGATGTTTGTGAGTACATACACTAGAGGCAAATGGGAATTTAAATGTTTTTTATAGTAAAGGACAATGAAGATTTTTATTCAGAAAATTGGGAAATAGGAAAATTATTAAGAAGAGATGAACAGGGGAAATTTTTTTAAAAAGGTGAAAAGAACTAAGAGAGAGGGATATATTAGTAATTTTGAATATTATTTATATTACTATTATATAATAGCTGCTAAATAAAATAGGTCAAAATTAGTTTAATGAGACTTCGTGATAAACTGTATTTTTGTGTAAGTACATCACAAATATTTAGTATATGTATATAAATCCTTAACAATATGATTTCATAAATAGGTAAATATATAAATCAATTTATGTTTACTGAAAAGCAATTTGCCTAGTATATTTTTCCTTGCTTATAGTCAAATTCTTTCTATGTAGCCTACGTCCTCATCCTCTTTTCTCAATCCTCAAAAATGCTGTAATTTAATTTCTGTACAGAAGATATTTATAGTGTTGTTTACTCACATTAGCACAGTAGACAGAAAAGGACATGTAAACACTGGCACATATTACAGTTTTAGGAATATCAACCTTCAGTTGCTTCTTCACAGAGGTCACGAATAGTCCCTTCTCCATCTGATTTTCATCGTCGTTACTGTTTGACCCTTATTTGTACTGAGACACTTACAGATCACTAAGTGGAAAAAATCACTGACACAGTCTTTCAACTTTGCACCATCCCACGTGAGTATCATTTTGTAAAGATGACCAGAAATGCCATGTGTAACAAACAACATCTGTGTCTCCATCATTTCCCAAGTCACATGCTATTTTAATTGTCTAATTGTGAATTTAATCAAATCAGTACCTTTACCTGTCTACTTGCTTTTCAGTGTGAGTCCTTTTGCTTAAGCTCCTTTTTTTTTTTTTTTTTGACAGTGTTCAGGTAAGTTTCCCTTATAATAGTATAATAAAGAGTGCCTTAAAATCAGTGTTCACCAGGAGAACATCTCAATTCTAAACATCTATGCCCCCAGTGCAAGGGCATCCACATTCATAAATCAATCAATCAATCAATAAATAAATAAATAAAAATAAAAAAATTACCAAAGCTTAAACTACACATCAAATCCTACACATTAACAGTGATAGGCCGCCACACCTCACTCTCAACAGTGGACAGGTTTTATAAACAGAATTGAAGCAAAGAAACAACAAACCTCACTGTGGTTATGATTCACCAGATATATTGGATATCTACATTCCAACTACACAAAGAATATACCTTCTCATTATATCACAGAACTTGCTCCAAACTTGGCCATACAGTCAGTCACAAAGCAAACCTCAACAAATGCAAAAGGACTAAGATGATATCACACATTTTCTCAGAACTCTCCTGATGAAAGCTGGACTAAAGCAAGAGAAACAACAGAAAGCCTGCATATTCATGGAAATTGAATAACTCTACTCCATGACCACTGGGTCAGGGAAGAAATAAAAAAATTAAGGCTTTCTAGAATTTACTGAAAATGAGGGGACTACACACCCAAACTCATAGAACAATATGTAAACAGTGCTAAGAGGCAAAATCGCTAAATCTCCTCATAAAGAAATTGGAGTTATCTCATATTAATGAATCAAAAGTACAGCTGAAGTCTCCAGAAAAAAGAGAAAGAACTACAGAAGCATACCCAGGAGGCATCAATGGCAGAAAATAATTAATCACAGGGCTAAAATCAATCAATTTGGATAATCAGTAGAATACGAAGAATGAACAAAATCTGTCTCTTGTTCTTTGAGAAAATCAACAAGAAAGACAAACCCTTAGCAAAACTGTCTAAAAAACAGAGAGACAGTACCCACCTTAAAAAAATCAGAAAAGAAAAGAGAGGTATAACAATAGAAACTGACAAAATTAAAAAGAATTCTTAAGTCTTACTGCAAAAGCCTGTAATCCACAAAAGTGGAAAATCTAAGTTAAATGAATGATGTTCTAGATATATACCAATTATCAAAGCCCAATCAAAATCATTTGGATAATCCTATGAAGTCTAAGGAAATAGAAGCAGTCATTAAATGTTTGCTCCCCACCACCAAAAAAAAGTCCAGGAGCAAATGGTTTTAGTGTAGTATTCTACAGACTTTCAAAAAGAGCTAATACCAATATTCTTTACAGTTCCACAAAAAAGAAATCACAGGAATACTGCCAAACTTATTCTATGAGGCCACAGTCACCCTGACACAAAAAGACCCAACAAAGAAAAAAATTCTCATATAAACATTGGTGAAAAAATACTCAATAAAATTCTTACAAACTAAATTCAAGAACACATCAAAGTCATCATACACTAAGAACAGGTAAGCGTCATCCTAGAAAAGCAAGTGTGGTTTAATTTATGAAAATTCATCAATATCATCCACCATAAGAGCAAACTGAAAAGACAAACAAACAAAAACCCCACAAGATTATCTCACTAGCTATCAAAGAAAAGTATTTGACAAAGCTTAGTACCCTTTCCCATTAAAAGTCTTGAAGAAGGCAGAAATACAAGCGACATGCCTAGACATAATAAAGGTAATGTGCAGCAAGCTAATAGTCAGCACTAAATTAAATGGGGAGCAGTGCATACACTTCAAGACCATCCAATCTCCCTGTCTTTCTTCAATATAGTTAGTACTTGAAGTTTTGACTAGAGCAATGAGATAACTAAACGAGATAAGTGGGATACAGTTTGGAAAGGAAGAAGTCAATGCATTGCATACAATGTAATAGTATATATAAGTGACCCCTAAAATTCTATCAGATAACATCTACAGCTGATTGCCACCTTCAACAAAGTGGCTGAACACAAAGAAATCAGTGGCTTTCCTCAACATGGGTGATAAATGGACGGAGAAAGAAGTTAGGGAAATAGCCTTCGCAATAGCCACAAATAACATAGAGTACCCTTTTTTTCTTTATTTTTTAAATTGGATATTGTCTGTATTTACATTTCAAGTGTTATTCCCTTTCAGACCACTCCCACCCCTCCTCATCTCCATGTAGGTGCTCCCTCTTCCAACTACCAACTTTCATCTCAGTTCCTTGGCATTCCCCTACAGTGGGAAAACATGCTTTCACTGGACCAAGGCCTCTTCTTCCATTGATGCCAGACAATGCTACCCTATGCTACATATGCAACTGGGGCCATGGGTCTCTCTATGTGAAATCATTGGTTGGTGTTTTAGTCCCTGGGAGCTGTGGAGGGTTTGGTTGGTTGATAATTTTGTTCTTCCTATGGGGTTATAAACCCCTTCAGTTCCTGCAGCCCTTTCTCTAGTTCCTCCATTGGAGACCTTGTTATGGTTAGCTTCAAGCACCCTTATCTGTATCAGTATGGCTCTGGCAGAGCTTCTGAGCAGAAATCCATATAAGGCTCCTGTAAACAAGCACTTCTTGGCATCCACAGTATTTACTGGGTTTGGTGGCTGCATATGGGATGGATCTACAAGTGAGGCAATCTCTGGATGACGTTTTCTTCATTCTCTCCTTTACTCTTTGACTGAGTATTTCCTCTGGTGAGTATTTTGTTCTCTCTTCTAAGGAGAACTGAAGCATTCACACTTAGGTCTTCCTTCTTTTTGAGGTTTATATGGTCTGTGAATTGTTCCTTGTATATTCCAAGCTTTTGGGATAGTATCCATTTATCAGTGAGTGCATACCATGTGTGTTCTTTTGTGACTGTGTTACCTCACTCAAGATGATATTTTCTAGTTCCATCTATTTTCCTAGTAAGTTCTTGAAGTCATTGTTTTTAATAGCTGAGTAGTACTCCATTGTGTAAATGTATCAGATTTTCTGTATCCATAAGACGGTTATGAACATGGTGGAATATGTGCCCTTGTTATATGTTGGAGCATATTTTGGGTATATACCCAGGAGTGGTATAGCTGGGTCCTGAGATAGTACTCCCTTCAATTTTTCAAGGGACCTCCAGACAGATTTCTACAGCGGTTATACCAGCATGCAATGCCACCAACAGTGGAGAAGTGTTCCTCTTTCTCTACATCCTCACCAGCATCTGCTGTCACCTGATTCTTAGATCTTAGCCATTGGAATCTCAGGGTTGTTTTGATTTGCATTTCCACGATGGTCATGGGTGTAGAACATTTCTTTAGATGCTTCTCAATTATTCAATAATTCTCAGTTGAGAATACTTTGTGTAGCTCTGTACCCCATTTTTAATAGGATTATTTGATTCTCTGGAGTCTAACTTCTTTAGTTCTTTGTATAAATTGGATAATAACCTTCTATTGGATGGAGGATTGGTAAAAATTTTTTTTACAAATTTGTTTGTTGCCATTTTGTCCTATCGAGGGTGTCCTTTGCCGTTTTCTTTTCTATGGTAAATCTTGACCCCTTCAAAAGATGCCCATGATTTGTTAAGACAATAAATATTATTTGAAAGGTATAGTCATGTAAATATTTTTTATTTTACATTCGGACCAGTATGTTGAAAACATACTGTTTTCAATTCTTACCGAATAGTATAAACCTTTAACCTCTTTTTACAAACCATTTCTGAGATTGAGCTTTATTTGGTTCTTTTTGTTCAATCCCCAGTCCTCCCTGTCACAGTTCCTCATCCCATTCCTCCTCTCTTTTGCTTCAGAGAGGATTCTCGCCCTACCCCACAGGCCTCCCCCTTCTCTGGGGCCTCATGTGTTTCAAGGATTTAGCGCATCTTCTTCCACTGAGGCCAAAGCAGGCAAACATTTGCTATATATGTGTCAGGGGCCTCAGACATGCCTGTGTATGCTCCTCTTTGGTGGCCCACTGTCTGGAATCTCCCGCAGTCTGTGTTGAGAATACTAGTCTTCCTATGGGGTCTGCTCTGCCCTTCAGCTCCTTGAGTATTCCCCCTAATTCAACCATAGGGCTTATGCTTGGATGTAAGTATCTGCACATGGTTCTGTTCCTCCACAATTTGGCCACAGTCAGAGTGAGATTCTCCTAATCTCCTTCAAAACCGAAATATTGTTTTACAAATATGTAAATACAAAGTGATTGTCACAAACGGGATCGACCTTATATTATCAGTATTAAGATTATCAAAATCATTTTAAAGCTTTTTTAAAAATTTAATTCGTTTTTCTTTATTCATTCACTTTACATCAGGCTCACTGCCCTCCTTCATGGTTACCCCTCCCACAATCCTTCCCACTCGACTCTCCTCTGAGCAGGTTGGGTACAACTTGGTATCCAACCCCCCCCCCCACCTTGGTACTTCAAGTTTCTGATGAGCTAGATGCCTCTCCAATTGAGGCCAGATAGGGTACATATCTCATGTACAGGCAACAGCTTTTGGGACAGCCCCCATTACAGTTGTTTGGGACCCACATGAAGACCAAGCTGCACATCTGCTCCATAGGAATGGGGAGGCCTGGGTCCAGCCCATGTATCTTCATTGGTTGGTTCAGATTGTGAAAGCCCCAAGAGTCCAGGTTAGTTGATTTGGTTGGTCTGACTGTGGAGTTCCTAACCCTTTGGGACCACAATGTTTCCTCATATTCTTCCATAAAAGTCTCCAAGCTCCATCCACTTATCTGTCTGAGTCAGATGTCAAAGCTCTTTTTTCATGAGGTTCAAAGCCACTTCTGATTGTATAGTATACTGAGCTCCTTCTTTATTAGGAATAGTAATGAAATTTTATCATAGCCTCCATTTTCCCCCTGGGTTTCTAGATATAGTCACGAGTGGGTTCCCATTGATGGCAGGGGTTTCAAGTTGGACTATTCTCACAAATTCTGCACCACATTTACCTCAGTATATCATGTAGGCAGGTTGAAGTTTTTGCGGATTGGTTGGAGTGATGGGTGTATATGCTCAGCCCAGGAAGTAGAACTATTAGAAGGTGTGGCCCTGTTGGAGTAGGTGTGTCATTGAGGGTGAGAGTTTAGAACGCTCAGCATCACCTGATCATTCATGTCTGGGTGTTGCTATACTCCTGCCTTGATAATAATGGATTGAACCTCTGAACCTCAGAGCCTCAGAACCTTGGAACTTGTTAGCCAGCCCTAATTAAATGCTGTCCTCATAAGAGTTGCCTTGGTCATGGTGTCTGTTCACAGCGCTAAAGCCTGACTAAGACAGTTGGTGTCTCATTCTTTCTATCAGAAGCTTTGCCCGATTACAGGAAACTGTTTAGGCACTGTATACTTTATTACTAGGAGTTTCAGCTGGGCTCACCTTTACAAGTCCCTGGGAGTTTCATTGCATTGGGTTCCTTGCTTGTTCAAGAGATCCTCCACCATTCCACTTACAGTTATCTCTTCTAGTACTCTCTCTCTCTGTCCTCCTCCAACATAATCCATGTGGTTATCATTTCTTGACAAAAATTTGACAAGACTGGTTTAGAGTGTGCCCAGTGCAAGTAATTACATTTGATAAGAGCTAATGAGTTAAAAATTCTATTAAGTCTAGGATATGGGGCTTCATAGCTCTTCCCTGCATCTTACATCGACCCCCAACTTTTGTTGGCTTTATTAAAGCTTAGTAAGAGTGGTAGGAATGACTTGCTTGGAACAAGGTACTCACCCGTTGCTTATTTTCTGCATGTTGCATATGTCTGAGTCTCTGTATCCACCACTGATAATTTTGAGCAAGGGGATCTCTGGTAAAGGCAGAAGCTTCTGTTCTTATTTACAAGAATGTGCTTTATCACAACCTTATTTGAATTGAGATGCTCAGTTGAATTACTTATTTCATATTTTTATTTTCAAACTTGATATCCCACTCAACTTCCAATGTACAATAACAGGATACTTACCCTCCCCCTTTTGTCCATATGCTTGCACCACTGTAAAGTGAAAATATTTATTGGGTAGGACTATCGGATTTCAATATTTAATTGCCAACATATACAGTATACAGGTATATCCTAAACTTAAAGTTGGTAGAGAATGAACTACTATTACTCGGGCAACATTACTTATAGCACATGCAGTGTCTTGACAGATAAACATGCCCAGTCTTCCATGAATGTTTGCTGGAAGGTGTGATATTTACTTCTACTGAAAACAGAAAAGGTCAACCTGATACTCAGTCCCTTTGAGTATTCTAGGATGAACAAATGACTCTGAGGAGATTATCCAGGCTAGTTTTTGGAAACAAAGGCTTGCATGTCGCCAGTGTATACCCTTGAGATACTGCAGTCTACAGTCTTTCGAACCTTTACCTGACATCTCCTAGTTGCTCTTCTCATTGTTGGTCATATTCTCTTCCATTGTTGATTTTCCTATTTTCCACCTGTCACTTTTCAAAACTGGAAAAGTTTTGTATTTTCCTCGTGGCTGACCTCAGATGAGTGTGACAAATGAAATCTCCCCCACATCTTCCATTCTCATGTCTTTTGTTAAAGAAGGTAGGCAGTGAGTGGGTGTCCTTTTAATGAATGCCATCTGTAGCCACATATGTTCCAAAGCCTATGCATAAGAAGGACAGATTTTCCTTTAGCATCCAGATACTTAACAAAATAGCAACTGATACTACAATAAATCCTGGTTACACCCCCAACGTTGGAGGAAAGTGTCCTGTTGTACATTTTCCTCACGTCAAAATACCTCATTTATAGCCCCAAACAGCAGTTGGGACATTTATTCCTTCAGGAGGCTCTCAAATGCAAAAGGAATGGACTTATGTATTCCTTATAACATTCCTACAGACAAGGACTTGGCAACTTTAAGTCTCACAAGCCTGATGAGCCTTATTGCCTGTTATTGTTGGTAGAATTTTAACTGATTATAACTATACACATTTGGTTACATGATGTCTACCACTTCCTTTAAATAGTAATGATAGAACTAATTACCAGTAATGGAATTTATACAGGCTATGAAACTTAGCAACATTTATTCTTAGGTAACTATAAAAGGCTTTGCAAAGGCAGATTTGGTAGATTAGAACATGCTTTATCAGTAAGTAGTTTTGGGGTGCAGCTTCATAGTAGAGCAATTGGTAGAATGAACTGTGTTGTGTTTATTGCTTTTTCCCCAAACAAAAGCAATGTTTGTTTCCCAAACAAAAGCATGTTTGCTGATTAAATTAGTGGAGAGCAAGAATGACTTACATTGACACATGACTGTTACAGTTGCTTTCTTGTTTAAAGTAGGAGTCTAACATAACTGATGAGTTATCCTTTGAAAATACAAGACAACCTGCTAAGCTTGACACTCACTGACTTACTAAAATAACCATCCAGAGTGGGCTTCTGAGATTTTGTTGGTAATTTTGGAAATTAAAAATTAATGCTTGTGATCATCTTATCACGCTTATTCCATTTTGTGTCATGCTGACTTAACAGTTTATCTTAGGGGAATGTGAGGGTTTTGGGCTACATAAAAAAAATAGTTTCTTTATGTAACAGTTTATAATCAAATGAGATAAAGTTTTGCAGCAATATGCTTTTATTTGTATAATAGGTGTGAATTCACTGTAAAACTAAGCTGAAGATACACAGCTCCTGTATACTTCATAGCCCCCTTTCATTCAGCCCTCCACCAACATAGGTACCAAAGAAACGAGGTTGTTAACATCAATGACTCTACAGAGTCACATCATCACCCAATCTGTGGTTGACTCATGCTATGTATATTCTATTCATCTTGACACATATGTAAAAGCATGTATTTACCATAATAATTTCATATAAGAAAGTCTTACTATAATAAATGTCAGAAGCTTTTACTTCGCTTATGCATTCCTTTTTTCCACAGTTATTCTAAACCACCAATTATTTTATTGCTTCTGTAGTTTGTGTTGTCTCTCCTCTCATTAGGTTCATAGATTCACATAGTTGGAGTATAGCTTCCATGTTTATCTTTTATCTCAGTCTGTTTGTATTAACAGAAAAGAGCTGGTGACAGGCACTTTACAATGGAAGAGATCTAGGAAGGTAATTGTTTTAGAGTTCAAATACTTACCTCAGCTCCCCTGAATAGAGTTCCCTCAACTATTTCATAGCATGCTGCCTTGATGGAAAAGAACAAGCTTGTGCAAAGACAACTTTCTCCGACAGGCACTAATTTTCTAAGAACATTGTTAATCCTTGCAGTATCCAATGACCCTAATATATTCTAGCATTTTTATCCTGCAGTGCTCTACCCTGTCAGCACTGCTACATTAAGAATTAAGCTTTCATACATCAAGGGGAAAATGTACTGCATTTCATCAAATCATAGAATATTTTTCACATCGTTCTGTAAAAGTTTTTTTCTTGTTATCTTGTCCTATGTCTGATATCTGATATTTAAAAAAAATCCTTGAGTGAAATTCCATAGTGGTGATGTATCATGGATAGTCATCCATAGATACACTGATATGAATATTCACAGATCATTTTGTAGTATCTGTTTTCAACTCATTGGGACAAGCATTAAGACCATTACATCTTATAGTGTTTAATTCTCTGTTTGAATATATTTCTCAAAAGATCATCATCAAAAGAAACGCCATCCCCAGTCAACAGTGTCTGGAGGCAGTTACTAATGAAAAGAAGTTTTCTAGAGGGCCTCAACCTTATAAGTCAATAAGTATCAATTTAAAGTCCTGTAGGTATCAGCTCAATCTTTGCTTTTATACAAATTTGTTCTTGTTTCTCAGTTTTTCCCAGGGGTCAATGCAGCCTGACCCACATCAGATACCCACACCTTAATCAAGATTTCCAAGTCTCCAGAATTAAATATGTATACACATATTCTGCCTTTAAGTATCCTAATACACACACACACACACACACACACACACACACACACACACAAACACACACACACACACACACACACACACACACACACACACACACAAAGCCCAGGTCACATAGAGTTTGTTTATTTTTACAAAGAATTGCCAGAATAACTTTTAGAATGAATCTGCTTCTTTGCATTGATGAGAGTTCTAATGCTCCACATTATCTCCAGCATTTGGTGTTGTTAATATTTTGTAATTGTACCATTTTAGGTGCTATGTTTGTAATGATACCACGTTTTTAAAGTTATGATCCAAGAAACGGAGATGGTATTCTATAGACACATTTTCAAATTAAAGTGACAGGTTACTATGAGATATTTTATAAAACTAATGCCCAAGAAAATTCTACAGAGCAATTTTTTTCTCTGATGCTTAGCCTGAAATACTTCTTGGCATACTGTAGCTCTCTGTGGATACTTTATGAATAAATGAATATTTAAGACAAGAGCTTGTAGAGAGATCTGACTTGGCTGAGGCTTGAATGAACATAAATATAATGGGATAATCTTGGATTATGCATTGAATAAAGAAAAACATACCATATGCACCAAATCCCCAATCCTTAAGCCTCAGAAATTATATAAATGTTTTTAAAAAATAGGATAAGTTATCTACATGGTTAATTTCCGGCATAAGAGTAAGTGCAGATGCACCAGACCAATTAATTACTTTTTTATACATCCATATAATTTGGCTAATATCTCACAATAATACAGTGATCCTTGGCAGCTAATAGTGGTTGATGGTACTTTTTTTGTCAGAACTATTATCACACTATGCTATTAAAATAGATTTATTTGGTGAGACCTGAGTAAATGTGTAACAAATATGAATGCAGTCCAAGTTGTTGTCTAGCATAAAGGAATTTGGAGAGTCTTTTCTTTATCCTCTTGGCTCCAAATGCAGTTTATCACATTTTGAGACTGGTCTGAACAAACATCTACAAATGTATTTCATACAATTGTACATGCAAGCCAACATTTCACTTTCAAAACTGTTCATGTAATTTTGTACTTAGCTTCACATATTCATCTAGTGTACTATCTCATTGATTCAAGCAGTTTCTCAGTTCTTACTCTAAATGGCAAATGTGTGTCTGGTTCCACATTACAGATGAAGAAGGTAAATACTGGATCTTTTCTTGATTTTTTTTATTTTGTATTTTTGAGATTATGATATAATTAAAACAGTTGTTGTTCCCTTTCTTTAATGCAAACCCTGGCATACCCACTACCCACACTCCTTCTAAATCATAGCCTCTCTTTTCACTAACTGTCTTTACATTCATATATGTGTGTATAACCCTATATACTCTTACATATGACCTTCTCAGTCCACATAGTATTATTTGTGTGGATGTTTTCAGGGCTGATAATTTGACACTAACAGTATGAAGTACTGTGTCATGTCATTTAAGATTTTGTTTAATTTTCCTTCTTTTTGTGTGTGTGTGTGTTGTTTTGTTTTTATTTGAGAAAAAACAAGAAAATGAGTGCATAGAGAGGTGGAGAGGCTCTGGGAGGAGTTGGGAAAGGAAGGAAAGAATATGATCAAAATATGTTATATAAAAGACGCAAATAAAGCCTTTAAAATAATGACTAGTTTTAGATATAAAATTTGTTTGATGCAATTTTATTTTTTTGCATGCAGAAGCTAGTCTTTTAAAATAATGAACATGTTGTGATTATCTCTAATTTTAGTATTTTAACATTCTGGGCAAATAGCCTTTTAGTCTTACATAAACTATCAAAAATGAGATAGAAACATTGCTTTTAGAACGTTTAATTACATTTATTTACTGCATGTTTTGCGAGGGTGTCTGCAATAATACATACGCAGGATCCAGAAGACACTTGCAGAACCCAATTCTTCTTCCCTACAGTGTCCCTCCGCCTTACCTGCATGTGCACTCTTCTGCTGATCCTTCTCCTAACCCAAGGAGTACTTGTTTCTGCTGTGAAAACTTTACAAAGGACCAGATGCATCGAACAGTGATCAAATTCTCGATATTTTCAACTGCTGCTAAAATGTAAATTACTTTCTATAATTTAGTTTTGGAAATTCCATATACCTATATGTCAAATTTTATTCATCACCACCCACTACTATTTTTCTCTCTCAGATTGCTATCTCAGCTGCCAAAATTGTTATGTTAGCAAGTCGCCTTCCTACCTCCTTGTTTTCTCTTTGTGCGTGGGCCTTCTAAACTTAATAAGTGTTTCTTGGCCAACTATGGATGGAAGGCTTTTTACTGGAGCAAAGAAGACTTATCTGTATCTACACCACTGAAGAAAATGATACCGTGTCTGCCAACAATCATTGGTGGGGTCTAAAACATCAATTTATATAGACATGTTTACATTTTTATTATTATTTTCATACTTTATTATATACTATCTGTATTTACTTTTCAAATTATCCTCTTTCTTCCACTCCCATTCCCCCTTCCCTTTTCCTTGCTTCCATGAAGATGCTCCCACTCCCAACCTCCTTTACCACTTCAGTGCCTTGGCATTCCCCTACACTGGGAAAACAACCCTTCACTGGACCAAGGGCCTCTTCTCCCATTGATGCCAGACAATGATATCCTTTGTTACATATTAAACTGGAGCCATGGGTCTCTCCATGTGTACTCATTGGTTGGTGTTTTAGTCCCTGAGAACTCTGGGGTTTTTGGTTGGGTAATAATGTTTTTCTTCCCATGGGGTTGTAAACCTCTTTTATCTCCTTCAATCCTTTCTCTAGCTTCTTCACTGAGGTCCCTGTGCTTAATCAGATAATTAGCTGACCTATTTATTGCACTTAGTTGGTCTGGGGGGAAGGGAGGGGGTACCACTCTGCTCCTCTGGGGGAAGGTAGCTCCTGACACTGCAGGTCCCAGGGAAGGCTGCTGCTGGTGCTCTCTGCCTGGCCCACAGGAGTTCAGGCTGGGAGGTGTGGGAACAAAGCCCAGCGGGGTGCCGCCAGGCCTGTGAACTCTGGCTGGTCAAGACTCAGCCTGGTGCTCAGATTACAGCCCTGCTGCCAGGGCCATAAACCCCTGCCTGCCTGTTAGAAAAGTACAGAGCCTGAGATAAGACTCTGGGATAAAGGTTCACAGAGGACGAAGGAGTCAGGACCACAAAGGAGCCAGGACCAAGGAGAAGGTATCAAAGTGTGTCTTTATTTTCGTGCCTCTCTCCTTTGTTCTGTTTTTTGTAAACAGCCGGAGATCCAACCACTGTATTCCCATATGTTTGCCTCAAAGATTGGCCATGATTGTTTTTCTAATGCTACGTGTGTTTGTGTGTGTGTGTGTGTGTGTGTGTGTGTGTGTGTGTGTGTGTGTGTGTGTGTTCAGGGGAGGGACTTAGGGAGAGGCTGACTTGACTAGAGTCTACATCACTCTCTCCTGTGGAGGTGGGGTTTGGGGCTTGCCTAGAGCTTTGCACATCTGCCCATTGTGGTGCATCCAGACAAGGTGGATTTGCAATTAGGAGTTCAGGAAGCACCTGCCAGTTGACAGTCACCTGTCCTCGGGCTTCAAAGGTACTCGACCTTTCACATTTCCAACTTAGGCCCTTCAAACAAATCCACACTCACCTGTATCTGTATGACTCTGGCAGAGTCCCTGAGGAGGCATCCATGTCAGCCTCTTGCCAGTAAGCACTACATGGTATCAATAATAGTGCTTGGGTTTGGTGGCTGCATATGGGATGGATCCCCAGGTGAGGCGGTCTCTCGATGATCATTTCTCCAATCCTTGTTCCTCTATTTGTCACTGTATTTCTTCTTGTGAGTGTTTTGTTCTCCCTTCTAACAAGGACTGAGACATTCACATTTTGGTCTTCCTTCTTTTTGAGCGGCATAAGGTCTGTGAATTGTTTTTTGGGCATGCAGAGCTTTTTGAGCTAGTATCTGCTTATCAGTAAATGCATATCATACGTTTTCTTTTGCTACTGAGTGACCTTACTTGGTGAAATTTTATAGTTCCATCCATTTGCCTAGAAATTTCATAAAATCATTGTTTCTAATAGGTGAGTAATACTCCATTGTGTAAATGTTCTATAATTTCTGTATCTATTCCTCTGTTGAAGGCCATCTTTGTACTTTCTAGCTTCTGGTTATTATAAATAAGGCTGCTATGAATATACTGGAACATGTGTCCTTTTTATATGTTAGAACATCCTTTGGGTATATGCCCAGGATTAGTATAGCTGGGTCCTTGGTTCAGCTGGCAGTCAGCATGCTAAAGAATGCAAATCAGTCTAGACTTATCTTTTTGTACAAAGCTCAAGTACTAGTGAATCAAAGACTTTCACATAAAACCAGGTACACCAATCATAGAGAAAGTGGGGAAGAGCTTGAAAAACATAGACAAAGGAAATATTTCCTGAACATAACACCAATGGCTTATGCTCTGAGATCAAGAATCAGCAAAAGGGACCTGATGAAATTCCAAAGCTTCTGTTAGGCAAAGGACCACTGTCAAAAGGACAAAGTGGTGACCAACAGTTTTGGAAAAGACCTTTATCAACCTTACATCTGATAGAGGGCTAGTATCAAATTTATTCAAAGTACTCAAGAAAGACTCCAGAGAATCAAATAACTCTATTAAAAATAGGGTGCAGAGCTAAACAAAGATTTCTCAACTGAGGAGTATTGAATGGCCAAGTAGCACCTAAAAAATCTTTAGTCATCAGGAAAATGCAATTCAAAACAACCCTGAGAGTTCACCTCACAGTCAAAATGGCTAAGAACAAAAAATTAATTGAGAGTAGATGCTGGCATATATGAGGAGAAAGATGATCACTCCTCCACTGTTGGTGGGATTGCAAGCTGGTACAACCACTCTAGAAATTAGTCTGGCAGATTTTCCGAAAATTGGACATTATTTTCTTATTTAAAATGGATATTATGACATTTTCATGTATATTTTATGACGATGGGAAAAATTCTGGTCACATAGATGTACACGGATAAACATAAAAGAATTCTAATTCATACAAGTATGTGGTAAATATAAACTAATAACAATGATGTTGAAGTTTAATAAAAGAAACTAATACATTTTAAAGCACTTGATGTGCTTGTCTAAATGTATATTTTCAACGGAAGCACTTTGAATCATCTGTAACAAATCAGCATGAGAAATGTTCTAGAACATTCCAGCCAATGAGGTAGAGATAAGATTTTGGTGGAGGCTTTATGTGTCATGATAGAATTTGAAAAATATTCTGTCAAAAATGAAAAACACTAAAAGTTTCCAGGAGAATGGAACGAGCTTGACATGGGTTAAAAACATATATAGTGTTTCATGTTGATAAGACAGAAGTTTGGAATCCATTTCAGAGCTTTCAAAATGTTGGGAGGGCCTGGACTATGTCATACCCCAAACTGCAGACAGTGCTTGGGAATTTATAAATTATGAGACAGAAAGCATTTGAGTAGGAAAAACAATTTTAAAGAAGTTAGGAGTGTCTAGGAAAAGAGAAAGATCATGAGGGTGGATTATAACTAACTGAATCTGTAACTTATTTATATGATAAAGAAAGCCTGAGGTGACATCCATAAAAGGAATCAGTAATAAGAAAATGAAGAAATGCATTGTGAAATTCTTGTTTTACAGTCAGAGTAAATGGAAAGTTAACTACAGATTGTTTGTGTATATGCATCTGTGTTTATGAAATAAATACATAATTTTGTATGATATCTAGCCAATGTGTCCACATTCTTTTGGAACTCAAAACTTGATGTCAGATATTCTGCCTGATGTTTCTGTAATTTGTTTTCTGAGACAGGGTCTCATGGTAAATCTGTAGCTCTTTGATTGGCTACGCAGGCTACACAGACTATCCAGAGAATTTCAGTGACCTGCCTGATTTGATTACCCAATATTGGGTTTACAAATGTGGTCGTGAGTCCAGACTGTTACATGAATACAAGGAATCCAAACCTGAGTCTCCTACCTTCCTCAACAGGCATATTTCCTACAAAGACTGTTACCTTACCACTAATTTCAAATTTGAAAGCACATCTTTCATTCCTATGGCTCTAATGCAGATACTTGTATTCAAAGAATGGCCGAACAATGTAACTAAATGTAACTCTGGTGCCCACTAATATATCATCAAATATATTGTCCTGAGAGGTACTATTTTCTATTCTGTACTATTCCAACATTTTCTTCTGAGTTTTTCAAAATCACTTCCAGTGTTGCTAGACCATTTTCTTCTCATTTTAGTTTAGCAACTAAACCATTATAATGATGTCAAAATGATTATTTTATTAGCATCTACTTTGAAATGTTTTCACTGATATTAGCAATTTTGACAATGACTTCAAAACACATTTATGGAATTCATGTTGGGAACAATATTTAAAGTACTCAAAATAGATACTATACTGGAAAATATCCAAAAGAACTAACAAGCCCTTTGTTCTGAGCAGAGCTTTCATTGTATTGTATTTATGATTAATAAATTGTATATCTATACTATCAGTAATATCATTGTATTGTTACTAATAATTCATATTATTCATCATTTGTCTCATAAAAATCATAATAATAGATTATGTATTTTTAAAAATTAATATTTCCTATCACTAGTTTACTTCTTATGCTGATACTTTTTTTTGATTATTTTTTAGCAGTTCTCCTATAGCTCTTTATCCTTTAAGCTTTAAACTTCCCCAAAGCTAATTCATAAATCTTCATACAGACTTACCATGCCTCAAGGGCTTAACACTAATATCTAATTAGTTCACTTTCCCAAGTGTGCTCCTACCTGAGAATTATTTACATAACACTTCCACTGGTGAATTCAAAAGACATCATAGCTGCCGTGCATTTAAAGTGGACCCAGTACTCGATGTTCCTTCATTGGCTGCTCTCGTCTTGCAGTCTTACAGAAGTGGGAGAGATTCTTTCAAGGAAAGGAAACAGAAACTGCACAGGTCATTATCAGAAGGCCTTTCCCAACATCCTAGAAAAAACATGTGTGTATGTCTAGCACTGACCTAAACTGCACCATAGTAGGTAAGAAAGTGATTTTTGTTAGCTTTTGTGGCAGTTCTAAGACTGGTCTGATTCTTAGTTGATATATATTCACTGGAGAAATTCAGAGACAGGACTGACAGATCTAATTTATCTTTCAGGAACGTGTTGGTTATTCTGTTAATATAGACTAGAAGACTGAAATAGAGAAAGTAAACAGTGAATGAGTAGGTACCACAGCTCACAGATGAAGGTCTCTGTAGGGGCGGTAATGATTGAGGACAGAAAAACCTCCAAAGCAGACACTTGAAGCTTGGGATTAACTTTTGAAATTTCTTTTTATTGTGATTATATTCTTCTGGTTAATATTCTATTCAGATTAGTGGGTTGATATGACTTTAGAGAAATCACTTTCCACTAGAAGTATTTCTGTTATGGAGGAATATGATATGACCTAATTGTATGCAAACTTTGAGTCCAGAATCAGAAGATAAGCCATGAAAAAGCCACGGCCTAATGTGCATATACCACCAGGTCTAGAGAAAATGCTTTTTCCGTACTTTAAATCCATAAATAAACTTAGAAGCAAAGGTCAATTGAGTACAAATGGTGATACTGGCCACAGACGAACAAAGAGGTCATGAAACAAGTAGACATGTGTTTTGTTAAAAAGCATGAACTGCAGTGAACTATATTTACAAGAAAATTGGGGGTCAGAAAAATAACATAATCATGGGCATATTTTCATTAAAGAGTTATTTTATAAATACTCCTAAGACTCAGAAAAGGAAAGCATCGAAATGAAGATGCAACCTAAAGTAAAAATGCAAAGAATTTGCTCCTCAACTGTCCACAGATCAGGGGTGATAGCTCAAATTAGGGCTATGTGGATAAAAAGAGGTGGACATAGTAAAGATGGAGTAAGACTGCAGCAATGAAAAGGCCTGGGGATCTTATGTATCTGAAGACCAAGGAAAAGAAATAAGTAGAGGAGTCTGATTTATTTTTTGACGACCTGGGAGATGAGCAATGAAGTTCTCAAGTGAAGAACAAAGGACAGTATATGATTGTGAAGGAAGCAGAGTAAGATTTTACTGTAGTAGCTGAAGTTACTGAACTGTGAACGTTGCTAGACAGGTAAGTAATAATCTGGAGGAAAGAATAAAACATAGCTGTGGAGTGGTCGATGAAAATGAGTCCACACCAAGAGTGAATATACAGACAAATACTAAGGAAACTAAGAAATAGCCAGATGTAGGTAGTAAGAGTAAATACCAATAAATAAGAAGTAGACATGAGAAATGGCTGAGGACCTATTGTAACAACAGAGATAGCAAATCTTAGTTTGTTTCTACAAATTTGGTGTCTAAGTGAAATAGCATGGTATTATATTATATACATGCTGAAACTTATTGGTAAGAAAAATAAAAATAATCCTATCTGAACAGCATGGTGTATTGATTCAGGGCATGTTTATGAAAATTCAGTGGCTTAGCCAAGTTGGCTAAAATGAGAAAGCTCAGTGTAGCTTCCTAACAAATTTTCAACATCAAGCCATGATTCAATAATAATATTCTTCTTTTAAAAGGGGTGTTTCTTTTAAGGGTGATTCATTCTGTCGTTTTGTTTCCATTTTTAAGATAAAAAGAAGAACCAGGCTTAAGTCATTGTGTGATCTATTTAGATTAATTGTTACAACATTTAAATCTGTGTGGATATAAAAATAGACCTGCTAGCATACTAGAAATACAGGCCTATCAATCGTAATAAAAGGGACCAGAACCAAGCCAAAACAAAACTATAACTGATAAAATTTAAACTGTTGAATATTAATCATCAGACTTTAGACTATTTAGGACATAAACATGTAAGCGGTTCAAGGAATTAGTAGATAAATTCTACTTTCTTTTCCAGAAATGGGCAAGACAGAAATTGCATAAGCCTCTGTTCAATTAACAATAAATGTAAGAGAGCAGTGTTAAGTGTATCTAACCCTGGAGAGATTGGAAGCCCAGGGGAGTTTAGAGGTCTGGCAGGGTGGGTGGGGTGGGGACATCCTTCGGGACACAGTGGGTGGCAAACAGGTGAGGGATGAGGAACAGCAGGTGGGTAGACCAGGAGAAAAATAAAATTTTGAGGGTGAGAATACAATAAAATAAATAAATAAATTGATACATCAATATTCACTAGAGAATTCAAACTGTAGGTGTATTATAGATGTCCCAGTAAATCAAGAGAATCCTTACTAAGGCATTCCCGAAGCAATGCCGATTGCAAAGTTCAGAAAAGAATGGGCTAAGCACAGCCAGAGTGCACTTTTATTTCTAAAACAGGCTGCCAAGATGCTCAATACAGTACAGTTATGTTAGTTGGTACATTATCTTACAGAAATCATCGGGGTGCTGTTATATGGATTGAAAGCCCTGCAAGCCTTCCTGGCAAATGTAAAATTCAGCCAGTTGATAGCTTGTCATTCATCCATCAGTACAGAGTAGATGGTGAATAGTTGAGTCAGTCAAGTGCCTTCAGCAGATTCCTGCTTACTCACTCAGTAATAATTAACATTGGGAACTGCAGTCTGTGTTTGACTATGACATGAAAAAGAGACACTCCATTTTAAACATGATATTATTTCTTTAAAAATTGTTTTTGTCATAGTAGTAAATTATGTGTGCAAAATCCTGTCACTAGATCTCTGGATATGTCAGAGAAACTTCAGGTAGTTTCAGAATGCTGAGAAACAGATACCCACATATTGGCTTGTACCTAAAGGTAGATGTCACTGCTAATGTACATTGAGTACCATGGTGTGCTTCCACAGAGTGTAAGACACTCCAACATTGGCCCCCCGGCCCCTTCAGTATCAATGAACATCAAGAATCTTTGGGTACCTAGGTGATTTCAAGTCAACTGACAAAGAAGGAAATAATCAGTGGATTCAGTTTTACATGACATTTGTGGTAGTGGTTCTACAGACGCTGTTCTCAAATAAACCTCAGCTTCTATTGCCATCAATATAATATAACTCATTGACTTTCAGAATTTTATGTCATTCCGGAACCTGGAAACACATGTACATACATGCACATATACACTCTATACATTATATATATATATATATATATATAGAGAGAGAGAGAGAGAGAGAGAGAGAGAGATGTTAATCTCTTACTGAAAATATTTTTAACGAATAATATATTCTGATTACTGTTTTTCCTCCCTCTGTTCCTTTGAGGTTTTCTACATTTTTCTTCTCATCTGGATCTCCTAACCTGGAAAACACAGTATATATACAAGTCTGGGTTACCTCACTCAGGATAATGTTTTCAAGTTCCATCCACTTACCTGAGAATTTCAAGTCTCCATTGTTATTACCACTCCTGGGCACATCCCGAAAAGTAGTTCTGATATCTAAAAAGGACACATGCTTAACAATGTTTATCGCAGCTTTATTATAATAGCCAGAAGCTGGGAAGAATTCAGATGTTCTTCAACAGAGGATTGGATTCGGAAATTGTGGTACATATACACAATGGAGTACTACTCAGCTATTAAAAACAATGAGTTCTTGAAATTCCTAGGCAAATATAGGGAACTTGAAGCTATAATCTTGAGTGAGGTTACCCAGTCACAAAAGAAAATTCGTGGTATGTATTAACTTATAAGCAAATACTAGGCCCCCCTCCAACGAGCTCAGAATACCCAAGAAACCATCCATAGACTGTGAAGCTCAAAAAGAAGGAAGACCAGAGTGTGGATGCTTCAGTCCTTAGAAGGGAGAACAAAACAGGGGAGGAAATACAAGGTCAAATAGAGGAATGAGGATTGAAGAAAAGATGTATAGAAAGTGACTCACCTGAAGAACCACCTCACAAATAGCTACCAAACCCAAGCACTATTGCTGATGCCAAGAAGTGTTTACTGGCAGGAACTAGACATGGATTTCTCCTCAGAGGCTCTCCCAGAGTCATACAGATAAAGATGAGGATGCTTGCAGCTAAACATCAGACTGAACATGGGGACCCCAATGAAAGAGATAAAAAGACTGAAATAGCTGAAAGGTTTGCACCCTCATGGGAAGAACAACATAATCAACCAAGGCATTGAGGTAGAGAGGGTAATTGGAGAGAGAGAGCAACTTCATGGAATCAAGTTGAGGGAGAGGAGAGAGGGGAGAGGGAGGGGGAGGGGAGGGTATAACATTTGAAATGTAAATACAGAGAATATCCAATAAAATTGAAAAAACACTCCATTCTGTAAAGGTGCCACTATTTTTAATCCATTCTTAAACTAAAGTGCATCTGTGCCGATTCTGTTTTCTAGCTGACTGGTATCTTCCAGAGACACCATCACACCGATTTCCACTGTGACTGTAGTTTGCTCTCCCACCAGGCTTGACTGCCTTTGCTCCATATTCTCCACAGAATGTGCTGTCATTTATTAATCAGAGACGGTCTGTCAGGTGTGAGATGAAATCTCAGAGTAGTTTTGATTTGCATTTGATGATGGCTAAGGATACAGAATATTTCTTTAGTTTTTCTCAGTCATTTGATTTTTTCCTTTAGAGAATTTTGTTTAGATATGTACTCTATTTTTAAAATTTGGTTATTTGTTTTTTGATGTCTTGGTTTTTGAGTTATTTATATAATTTGGATATTAGCCCTGTATCAGATTTGTAGCTGGAAAATATCTCTTTTTCATTGTGTAGGCTACCTCTTTTGCCAAATGATGGTGTTCTTTACCATGCGGAAGCTTTGAATTTTATGAAGTCCCATTTATTAATTATTGATCTTAATAATAATGTGTTTTTTTTTTTTTAAAAAAGTCTCTCCTAATGAGTTTAAAGCTATTTACCACCTTGTCTTCTCTCATGTTCAGTGTATCTGCCTTGATATTGAGGTCTTTTATCCACTGGCAAATGAATTTTGTACAGGGTGATACATATGTCCCTGTTTAGATTCTTTTACATGTAGCTATCTAGTTTTTCCAGCAGCATTTGTTGAAGATGCTGTCATTGACTTTCAATGTGTGTTTCTGACCTCTTTATATAAATGTGAGTAAAAGTGACCAACATTGTATTTATACCTGGGTCATTACTTTGATTCCATTGATAATATGCCTATTTTTGTGCCATTATCATAATGGTTTTCCTACTAAACCTCTGTAGTACAACTTGAAATCAAGGGTGGCCATCTCTCAGTAGTTCCTTTGTTATTCTGGACTGTTCTAGCTGTCTTTGCTGTCGGATTCCCTAATAAAGTTTAATATCATCCTTCCAAGACTGACAAACTGTGTTGGAATTATATTGAGGATTGCTTTTAATCTATAGATTGCTTTTGATAGGAGAGCCATTTTTTACTACATTAATTCTAAAGTTCTATGAATTTAAGAAACCATTCCATGTTCTGACATTTTCTTCAATTTTTTTTCAGTGTCTTAAGGTTTTATCATGCAGTCACAGTCTTTCACCTGCATGATTAGACTTGCACATAGGTTTTTGTGGGTTAAAGGTTTAATGCTTTTTAATGGTTCTTCATGATTCATGCACAGAAATCCTCCACACCTTTCTTCCCCCTTATATCCACTGTCTAATTTAGGGTTTTATTGCTGTGAACAAACACCATGACCAAGGCAAGTCTTATAAATAACAACATTTAATTGAGGCTGGCTTATGGGTTCAGAGGTTCAGTCCAGTACCATCAAGGTGGAAGCATGGCAGCATCCAGGCAGTCATGATGCAGGAGGAGCTGAGAGTTCTACATCTTCATCCAAAGGAAGCCAGGGACAGACTAAGCATCCTCAGGCAGCTAGGAGAAGTGTCTCCAAGCCCAGCCCCTGAGTGACACACTTCCTCCAACAAGGCCACACCTTCTAATAGTGCCACTCCCTGGGCCAAGCATTTGCAAACCATCAAACCCACCTTTCAACCTCTCTCTACACTGAGATAAAAACCTTCTTGTGTAAGTTTTAGTGTGTCACAGTGTGTCCCACAGTATTCTCTTTTGTTCACACTTCTTTGTTTGCAAATGTTCATTGCAATGACTTGTTTTTCTGGTATGAGTCCTTTGGCTTCTGTTAGTCTATCACTACTGGAACCTCACTATGCCTCCTTTCTGATCTCCTTTTGTTTTTCTGTGGCATGGAGCACCTATTGATTTGAATCCATAGGGCCAGACCATTCATATACTCCAGCAGATCATTGATAGTGTACATGTTAGCACAGTCCAATTCAAACCCTTGGATCTGGATCTGAGAGCCATTAGAGGCATTCAGCCTGTTCCATCTCACATTAGCAAACCATGGGGCCTTGCTCACCTACATCTCCATCAATCAAAATTAGCTCCAACTTGCTGCCCAGATGAGGCACAAGGCCAGCTATCCTGAGTTTTGTAGCTGGTGAGGGTCATGGTCAGTTATGACACTGTGACTCTCACAACCTCCACTCCAGTTCTCCCGTCTGCTGTATATTATGAGGGAAGAGAAAGAAGAAGGGTGTTTCTCCCTCATCCTCAGTATAACCCAGCAGTCTAGATGCAGGGTCATCTCTCCCATGCCCATACCCTCAAGGTTAGCTGACCTGCAACCACCATGTTCATGGATTGAAGTCTATTTTCTCAGATATTAAAATGGCAACACATTTCACTTTAAACACTTCTAAGCTTGATGTAAGAGTGCACTTTTTGGATGTAACAGAAGTTAAATTGTGCTTTCACATCCATTCTCTTAATTTTGATCCTTTTAGTGAGAAACTGAGACTACTTATCTTCAGAGACATCAATGACAAATGTTATTTTATTTTGGTGGCTGTAAAAGTGTGTGTGTGTGTGTGTGTGTGTGTGTGTGTGTGTGTGTGTGTGTATGCATTCATGCTCCTGTGTGACTTGTTAGTCTGGGATTATTTATTCTTGCTCTCCCCCTTTTTTAGTTGTGTTTAACATTTTTAGATTGAAGTACCTTCTAGTGTGTTCTATTTGTCTGGAGTATAGATAAGTAAATATCATCTTATCATGGAATGTCTAATATTTTCCATACATTGTGAGTGAGAATTGCTGAAGATAGCATTTTGTTTGATATCTGTGGTCTTTTAAAGTTTGTAGTATAACTTTCCCAGGTGCTTATGGTTTTAGAGTTTCCATTGAGAAGTCAAGTTTTATTTTAATGGGCCTTTCCTCATATATTACTTGTTCATTCCCTTCCAGCTTTTAATATCATTTTTTTTAATTATTTGCATTTAATGTTTGACCATTATGTGCTAAGGTGCCTTCCTTTTCTGGTTTAGTCTAGTTTGTGTTTTATATGTTTCTTTTTTTCACCTTGATTGATATCTCCTTCATTAGTTTAGAAAATTTTCTTCTATGATTTTGTTTAAAATGATTTATGTGACTTTGATTTTGGGTTTTTACTCTATTCCTTTTATTCTTAGATTTGGTCTTTTTATAGAATGCCAGGTTTTCTGGATTTTTTTTTTTTTTTTTTTTTTGCTAAAAGATTTTAGGGTTAACAGTTTATTTGATCAATGTATCCATTTCTTCTGTAGGTGTAGCTAATCAAGTTCTAGAAAAATGTGCTTCTATTTTGCTGTCCAACTTTCTTCTCTGGCAGGTTTGGCTTTTGGTTTCCCAAGCAATTCCTGGTGGATCTGGGGCTGGGATGATGCAATGAAACGTTGGAGAAGAGCGGTTACGTGACCCACTGAAGATGGGGGAAGTGAGCTGCAGCAGGTGGTCTGCTACAGAGTCAGGATAAGATGAAGCTATGGATGTGGGAGAACAGATGGACAAGATCTGCAGTCACTCCACCTCCTTCTTTTTGTAGAGTGACCTAGAGGTTTCCAAGGAATTTCATACATGGAACTTCTCTAATGACAGTATATGAGGTTTAATAATGCTGTATTTTTTTTTTTTTTACTTTCATTTACTTAAAAATCTGATACAAAACACCAATGGCTCAAGCTTCAAGGTCAAAGATTAACAAATGGGACTTAATGAGATTGTAAAGTTTCTGTAAGGCTAAGGACATCGTCAAGAAAACAAAACGGCAACCAACAGAATGGGAAAAGTTCTTTACCAACACCACATCAGATAGAGGCCTAATATCCAAGGTGTACAAGGAACTCAAAAAGCTAGACACCAGAGAATCAAATAACCCTATTAAAAAATGGGGTACAGAGCTAAACAAATCATTTTCAGTTGAGGAACACCGAATGGCCGAGAAACATCTGAGGAAGTGCTTGACATCCTTAGCCATCAGGGAAATGCAAATCAAAACAACCCTAAGATTCCACCTCACACCAGTCAGATTGGCCAAGATCCAAAACTCAGATGACAGCAGATGCTGGCGAGGCTGCGGAGAAAGAGGAACACTTCTCCACTGTTGGTGGGGTTGCAAGCTAATACAACCACTCTGGAAATCTGTCTGGCGATACCTCAGAAAATTGGATATAGTACTACCTGAAGACCCAGCTATTCCACTTCTGGGCATATACCCCAGAGACACTTTAATACACAACAAAGATATATGCACCACAATGTTCATAGCGGCTCTATTTATAATAGCCAGAAGCTGGAAGGATCCCAGATGTCCTTCAGAAGACGAATGGATACAAAAATTGTGGTACATATACACAATGGAATACTACTCAGCCACCAGAAACAATGACTTAACCAAATTCTTAAGAAAATGGCTGCATCTAGAGAAGATCATCCTGAGTGAGATAACCCAGTCACAAAAGAACAGACATAATATGCAGTCACTGATAGTGGGATGCTAACCCCAGAGGCTTGCACTCCCCCAGAAACAACTCACAGACTGTATGAAGTCCAAGAAATAAAGAAAACAAAAACTATACATATATTCACAAAACAAGAAGACTTTGACTATTTCCATGTTGCGTTTTGTTTTACATGTACTTTATGCTTATTGTAAATAGTAGGTTTTCAATGCATACTGTCAAGCCCTTGAAAAAAATCAAGTACTGACTAAAAAAATATATTCACATGGTTTTATGTAAATTTTATTTTAATGTCTGAAAAAACAGTACTGACAAAAATGTATAATTTTAAGCAAAAAATGTTTAAAATCTGTACATTTATCTTTGTTTTGCAAAATAAAGTCGTTAAAAAAATAGAAAGTCACAAGAAAAAAAAATCTGATACATGTAAACTAAGTTTCAGAGAGAATTCTGGGAAGATGGTGGAATACTGTGTGTCAGCAGTTCATCTGCCCACTGAACAAAACTACCACTGAAGAATCTGTGTGATGTAATTCTTCTGAACATCTGAAGAATAGCTAAGCACTTTAATTTTTTTTATTTAATAAACTTTCTTGTAAAAATTCTTGCAAACACATAGATATATCTCACCTACTATTTAGCAAGAAATGAAATCAGTTCATCTCATTGAACTCTTGTATGGTTCACAAAGAGTGCATCAAGAGTCACAGTTTAATTGTGGTCAGTTTCAGCTCAAGCACATCAGTAGCCATCCATACCCAAACTGAGTCACATAGAAATTGAATGTGTAAGTATTGAATGCTGAGCAGAAGAAAAGTTGAGAGGTCATGGTTGTTTTATTTTTACCCATGTTGCATTTTTCTCTTCTGGATAATCCATCCATCTGTGGATATACAAATAGAAAATTTTGATTTAAATACTAATTATAAATTCTTATTTAGTCTTATGTAGATTGAAGATACAATACAGAAGAGATGGGCTCCCAGAACATTAAGAAAGCAATGCAATAACTTTTTAAAAGCTCATAATCAATAATTCCATTTTATAAGACACAAAGAATTTACAATTTTAGAAGCAGAATGTTAAGAATTGGGTACTAGGATTTGAGTGAGGATTAATGTGAGGTAGTGTTGAATTTGTATATTACATGGGCTTCACATAATAAACATTTATAAAAAGATGTGAATGATGGTTACTTAACACTATAAACAAATCTAATTCCAGTTCACATATACTTATTTCAGAATGTAAATTTCATTTCTTTTTACTTTGGCACAATAAAATGTATTGAAATTTTAAGTTGGTTGATTTGTTTCCATGATTATAAACAAGTTTTCTTGACAACTAATCTATGATGATATTTTGCCTTAGTGTGTGATGAGCCATGACGATTAGCTGTTCTCCTTAATTGAGATTGGCTGCTTTGCTAATAAGATTAAATAAGAATTTTTAAAATTCTGTTTTCCTAGAAGTAGAGATTAACATTTCAAGTAATAGATTGATTTTGATAGATCTAAAGTCACCGTGTTGATGGATTAAGCAAACAAAGTAACAAACATCAAATTTGGTACTAGTGGGAAGAATTTCTGCCAGTACAGAATCATTCAATTCTAAATATATGGTTAGAACCATGTCTCAAGTGATCTTAATGTGTATTCAAGATACAATTCCATTTGGATCATTGACTTGTGATTACTAATATGAATATTGGGATTAAGAAAACTAATTGTTTCCTTTCTTCCTTTGTTAATGAGTTAATGAGCATCAGTATGTCAACATGGAAACATCAATTAGTAAAAAAAAAAAAAAAAAAAAAAAAAAAACAGATTTAAGAACTGAATAATAGATGTTTTACCAATCAGCAATGACAAGATCAATTTGTCCGTAGAACTGACCCTTAAGAACATTACTTATAAGATCACTGAAAACTCATGGATGCTTATATTGCATTGTTCCTGTTATTTTTACATAAAATATTAAGTATATAAAAATTTCATAAAAAGACAGAGAGGTGGGAAAAAAATGAAAAAGGGAGATGATATAACATCAATGCTTAGTGTATAAAATTAATAAAATTAATTTTAAATTTGCAATTTGGTCCATTTCTATCTTTTCATGTTTTGATTGATTCTCAAAATTGTCTAAAGCCCTATAGTAATATTAATGGTGTTAGAAATATAGACAGTGTTTGATAATGTGTCTCGTGGGAAGCATGGCCCATAAGATATTGAATGCTGTAAGTCATTCAGCAATCAGAGTAGCCACACAAAATGTGTGGTTCAAATATGGTCAGTTTACTTACACAATCATTCCTTATAATATCATACTAATAGAAGTGCTAAATGCTCATATCAACAAGTCAGGAACAACATTTTTGGGAGGAGGGGATTAGAAATGCTTCTGTAGGGTCTATTCTGAGGAATCTTCTTTGATGAGGACACTAAAGAAACATCCAGGCTGTGAGTGAGATTGCTGGAAGTCTCATGGTTAATAAGACCAGGGCCAGATACACTGTCTCCTGTTTTCCAGACAGATGTCAACACAGATAATAGAAAAGCCTAGGCTGGGGACAAAAGCAACATGGTCCTAGTGACCATTCCTTAGCTTCCCATTTTTTCTTCATGTTTCTTTACTTTTTTTAGATTTTAGTCCTTTTATAAATTGGATATTCTCTGCATTTTCATTTCAGATGTTATCCCTTTCCCCCAGTCGAATCCTCCCTAGCCCTCCCATTGCCTCCATGAAGGTGCTCCCTCTCCCAACCACCCTGTCCCACCTCGGCACCTTGCCATTCACCTACACTGGGAAAATAAGCCTTCGCTGGACCAAAGGCCTCTCTTTCTATTGATGCCAGAGAATGCTATCCTCTGCTGCATATGCATCTGGGGCCACAGATCTCTCCATGTGTACTTAATGGTTGGTGTTTTAGTCCCTGGGAGCTGTGGTGAGAACACTCATTGTATGTACTCACTTATAAGCAGATACTAGCCCAAAAAGTTGAAATACCCAAGAAACCATTCACAGAACTAATGAAGCTCAAAGAGTAGGAAGACCATAAAGTGGATGCCTCAGTCCTTCTTAGAAGGGAGAACAAAACACTCATGGGAGGAAATAATGGGACAAATAGAGGAGCAGGGATTGGAGAAAAGATCATCCAGAGACTGTCTCACCTGGGGATCAAACCCATATGCAGCCAATAAACCCATGAACTATTGCTGATGTCAAGTAGTGCTTACTGGCAGGAACCTGATATGGATGCCTCCTCAGAGGCTCTGCCAGAGTCATACTGATACAGAGGTCAATGCTTGCAGATAACCATCAGACTGAACACGAAAGCCCCAATGAAGGAGCTAGAGACAGGACAGAAGGAGCTGAGAGGTTTCACAACCTCGTGGGAAGAACAAAATTATTAACTAATTTCCCAAATTTTGTATCATTTCTTTAGGCAATGGCTTTGAATTACTGGAGTTGACTGCTTGGGACTGGTTTACCAGAACATCAGTACTATCATGGGGTTCATTAGTATATCAAAGTCTGTCCTGGGCTAAGCCAAGCTCTTAGCTGTGAAGACATTTGGCAGAGTCTTGATTCTAAGGTCTAGCTATTATCAGAGCTGCCTTGTGACAAGCACATTTCTATTATTTTAAGAAACACAACATGGCTTTTGAGTTACACAACTTGGTTTTTAACCCCTATTCGGTACATATAGCTATCAATTTTCATAAAGAGTAAAACAAGATACCAAGTTTGCCTGATATATTTAAGCTAAATAAAACAAAGAACTCAAGACAAAGGAGAGAGAGAGAGAGAGAGAGAGAGAGAGAGAGAGAGAGAGAGAGAGAGAGAGAGAGAGAGAGAGAGAGAGAAGAGAGAAAGATCTTAGAATATAGTGGGGCTAATGGGTGAATTTTGAATTGGCTGCTGTTTTCCTAATATGCAATTCATATAGAGGTCAAAAAAGAATACAGTGCCCAGCTCCGAGTCTTTTGAGAAATAAAATAGTGTACAAGTATTTGTGTTGTTCCCAAAAGCAATCTCTTCATATATTCAGATGGGTTTGTGCAGTTCCCATTGGCACTTTCTCAATTTTAGTAACCACTTAGTATAAACATTTTAAAAAGCACAAGAATTCACTTGTAGTTGTAAAAATTTAGAGCACCGTTGTGAAGAGAACTTGAGTATAAAGAAATTTAAAATAAAATTGTTGTAAATTTTTGGCTTTTCAGTGTTTTTTTTTCCATTATTTTCTCCATTAATTTTCTTTAGAAAAGCATTACCTTGGACAAGGTGTTATATATAGACTCACTCAAGAAATGTCTGCTCAAACAAATTAAATTGGGTTGAATTGAGGAAAGCCACCTCTTAATACTTTCCATTGAGTTCTGTTGAAAGATTTCCCGCTGGGTTAATAGGCTTCTTTCTAAGACTACCGTTTACTAACCTTTTTTCCTCTTTATGTTTTAACATTGAAGATGTGAAGAAGTCAGATCAGTAGCTCCAATTATACATCTATTCCTTCATTCTTTCTTTTATCTTTAGATTTTTCAATAAAACTTAATGGCTGCCCAAAGAACTATGGGTCTTTACACTTTCAGATGTTAATGTCACACATTTATTATCATTTATGTTAACATTCTATTGTTATGTTTACATCACAGCTGCACATATTGTGAAATTCACTACTAAGGAGAATGCTTGGCTTCAAAGCGTCATTTTACAGTACAGCTCTGGTGCCTCTAATGATCATAAGCACCGTTTCCAAACAATTGCTTTTACTTAAAGTTTTATATGGTATATCAACAGAAAAGCACACTAAGAAAAAGCTTACACCACCATGGAAATTAATTGGTTGTATTTAATTTATTTCCTAATAATAAATCACCTGGCATTGTTACTAAAAAATCATAGTCAGTGTACATTGTAACCTTCCCCGTTAGTCAAACCCACTTACACATGCATTTTTCTTTCCTTTTTCTGTTCATCTTGAACTATTTACTTGCTACTGATACAGTACATTTAAAGAAGTATTTTTGTTTGCTTTTGGTTTTGATTTTGTGTGTGTGTGTATGTGTGTGTGTGTGTTTGTGTGTGTGTGTGTGTGTGTGATTTCAGACTATTTAAAATCGTAAATTAAAAATCAGAATCCAAGATTCATATATAGTTATAAATATCCATATATGTATATGTATATATATATATATATATATATATATATATATAGTCATGTCATCTTTAAAATATATCATGTGAGAGTGACTTAGGCTGATTGAAGCCATGGAGAGCATGCGGGAGCAGCAGTCTTGTTTCAGTGTCTGCCCTTTCATCCCCTGAGCTCTATTCATTGTGACACAACTCTTTTCCAGCTAGAGCAGCAGCCATGCCATGCTCAGAAGACAGCAGGGCACTGGCCTTCTTCCAACCCTCCAGAAGTAGATGCTTGCAGCCATTCAATGGACTGAGCACAGGGACCCCAATGGAGGAGCCTAGAGAAAGGATTAAAGGAGCCGAAGTAGTTTTCAACCCCATAAGAAAAACAACAAATACCAATCAACCAGATTCCCCAGAGCTCCAAGGAAGCTTCTCTTCCAAGCAAGATTCTTCTGTTGAGAATTCTCTGTTTAGCTCTGTACCCCATTTTTTTGGGGGGGGGTTATTTGCGTTGTTGGTGTTTCTCACTTTGCTTATATATTTTGCATATTAATCCTCTTCCTGACATAGATTTCAGGGAGACATTTTACCATTCTTTAGGCTGTTTGTTTCCAATTGGTGGTGTCCTTTGCTTGGCACCAGTTTTTTTAATAAGATTCTATTTATTAATTGTGGATCTTAGTGCCTGAACTATTGGTGTTCTGTTCAGGAATTTGTCCCCTGGAACCAATATATTTAAGGAAGTTCTACAGTTTTGTTTTCTATTAACTATGGTGTATCAGGCTTTATGTTTTCCTATCACTTGTCAACTGATGACTATCTAATTGATTTCATTTCTTAGCTATTGTGAATAAAGCAGTGGCAAACATAAACACTCAAGTGTCTTTGTAATAGAATATACATCCTTGGATACACACTCAGAAGTGCTACAGCTCCTGAGGTGATTTTAGTCTTAATTTTTTGTTGTTGCTGTTGTTGTTTTTGCATATATTTATAAAAAATACTTTCAGACTAGTTTCCAAAGTGGCTGAATAAGAACAAACTTAGAGGTTCTTCATTAGTGTTCATGAATTGTCAATTTACCAAAACTGTACCACCTTTCATTATAATTTATATTCTTGATGATAACCATCCTGACAGAGGTGAGGTGAAGTTTAAATGGTTATTTAATTTGCAATTCTTTGCAACTAAGGATGTTAAGCACTTTTAACTATATTAAGTAGCCCTTTTGCCTTTTCTATTGTTCTAAATTTTATCTCCATAAATGCTGTCTTCTTAGTTCTTGATACCCTTAAAATGCAGACACTTAACTCTGATTGACTGCACAACACATAGTCATACACAGAGACACACACCTACACACACTTGAACATTTCCCCTTATGTTATGGTTGTCTGTTAGCAGGTTCACTCAAATATTATTTTCTGCAATTACTGAAATAAACAGTTAAACGTTTTTATAGGTATAAATAACAGTAAAATCTCCAGCAACTAATATTTGTTGTACTGTTTTCTAAATTCTACATGCAAAGAAAAGTATGATTTTAGCTAGACTGTTATTCTTAGCATTGTTGTTTACTGATCACAAGAGAATCTCACAACAAAAATCTGGAATTTGAAACTAGTTTGATTTTTCCGGGTATCACATATAATTCACACACACATAATTTGTCAAAACTCTTGATATAAATATGGATCATAAGCACATGTGATCCTCCAGAAAACAAGGAAGCAGTAATAAAAATATGGAAAAGATAAAGATCTGTTTCTATGAATTATTATTTGTTATAAACTGTAACAGAAAGTTAGAGTCAGCTACTTATTTATTTATTTATTTATTTATTTATTTATTTATTCATTCATTCATTCATTCACTGTATATCCCTCCCATCCTCACGAATGCCTTTTCATATAAGCCTCCCAACTTCTCCTCAGACAAAGGATAGCCTTTATTGGTCACCGCCTATTCCTGGGTCCCCACATTCTAACTCATTATGCGACATCTTCTTGATGCGATTTAACACTCAACAATTTTTTGTCACCATCTTCTCTTCATTTAGGTTGTACTAATCTTCCTTCAAAGTAATTCAGTATCTGGCAATTAGCAAATACTCTTGTTTTCATGTGTTTTTCATAACAGAGACAGTTTGTATGTTCAGAGAGGATGGCAGTTATACATAGTAAATAGTAGTAAGTGTATAATATAAAAGAAGCAACATAAACCAGACAGACTTAGAAAAAACAATCAAATAACAAAAACAGGTTTGTGTTTCAGTAACATTTAAGTAGCTTAGCAATCCAAAGCCCTTTATTTTTATTCTCCAAGCCTATTACACACCAGCCTCAATGGCCTGAGTGACTTTGCAGGCAATTTACCTGGCTTCAGGCCCTTCTGCCTCACTGGCTTTCTCCATGGGATAAGATTCGGTTCAATCCGCAGGGAGCTGGGCAATTGCCCAACTTGTTCTCTCCATAATAACTGCAAAAGAAAACATCCCTAACCTGCTGCTGACCTAGAATGCTCTGCTCAGTTCCAAGTTCATTGTGATTGGCAGGCCTATAGCCTTCATAAAGGCGACTCCATACAGCAGATAATAAGAATATTATTGTCCATGTTTCCTAAGTCAGAACAGAGTGGGTGACAATTTGGCAGTTGGTGCTGAATCTATGTTTAAATCCTGAATAACATGAGAGAAACATTTTCTAATTCATTACTAATAACTGGACCTTTGGGAACTAACAGAACCAAATTAATTTCTTCAGAGGATAATTTATAAGCTTTAATGACAATCATACGATATTAGCTATAGAAACTAACAATGTGATCAAAATAGTCACGCTATGGTGCTGTTCTCATCATCAACATATTGGAAAGTGAACACACAAAGTAACAGCTCCTGCAACTTTCAGAATATATATATGTATATATATAATATATAGAATATAAATATGTATAGAGAATATATAATGATATATGTTATTATATATTATAATTTATATATGTTATATATACTTTAATAATATATAAAATTTAAAGGCTGACAATCATACAATAACTAGAGTTAATATGTCATTAACATTTTAAGTATATAGAAATAAAATAATAGATAATCAGATTTATTTTTTCTTATATATTTTTTTACCCAATGAAAAATCTCAGAGCTTAATTTAGATTTTTAGGTAAAGTATATATTTTTATTTTAACTTTTAGTTCTTGAATAAACTATATGATAAAAAAGAGATCTATGCTTTCATTGTTACCAATCTATTCTGTTACAGGATGGTATAAGAGAATCAGGAAATTTGTACTTGATCCAACTAATTATCTCAGCCAAAGCCAATAACCCTCATCCCCTATGAACAGTTTCAGCTGAATTATGTCCATAATTGCCATCCAGATTCAGCACAACTTTTGAGAATATAAATATTTCTGTATGTTTTTCATTAATCCATTAATGAATGTACCTGAAACTTGTTCTTCCTGGGCCCCCATAATGATGATGACCATTAACATGGTAGGAACGAGCATTTATTTAATGCTCAGAGTAAGCATTCTGGGTCATGTGCTGAGAACTTTTTATGTATTCTCATTTAATTTTACAAAAAGCCTAGGAAGGCAGGGGCTTACCTGGCACTAAATGAATTCTGATGTTCCCTAATATCTCCTAACTTTTTCATGTAAGCAATTTAGTGCATCTATGGCTCAAATAAAATTTATTATGTGTAATGTGATGAGTTCTTTTGAATCTGTTTTTCATTTTCTGAAAAGCAAATGAATATGGTTCTTTTTATTTTTGGCACTTTTTCAAATTCTTATTTCCTTTCCCTTCTTTAGATTGCTACTGTGACTACAACGTTGAGAGATGATAAGAATTCATGAGTTTATATATTTAAATCTGTTGTAGAATTTGATTTCTCTGTCTTTCATGAAAACTGCAATTTCTGTTAACATTTCAGAAGTGAGCCATGTTGTCATTTAGCTGTGAATATTATTTTTTTTTAAAGTGAGATCTTGACTGCTGACTCTGCACCCATGACCACAAGTTCCAGAAGCCCAACTCGAGGTGCACTCATGTTTATAAGATCACAGGACCACAGAAGTAGTTCAACTCCCAGGAGACCCAACATACCTAGGAGCACGGAGCTCCTGATGGAACTCAAGAGCTGAGACCACAAAATCTTTCCAAACACCCAGCATAACTAAGACCGCCATAAAAATCAGGGAAAAATAAATTCCCACCTAGCCAGAGGCACAGGTTCCTTCCAGTTTATAACAGTGCCTGGAGCAAATTACAGGCTCTAGCTCCCCACACCCTCTGGCCAAACCCAGAGAAAGCTTGACTCACAGGAACTCTGAAACAAGAGAATCTTAGGAGCTTCATCACACTAGGATTTCAGGGTCTCAGAGACAGCTTTACTCCCTGGAGCTCTGACACACCCAGGATCTCAGAATCTCAAAGAAAGCTGGAATCTGAGGAGTTCTGACACAACCAGGAGCAAAGAAAGACAGGCTCCAGTCAGAGACAGCTAGGGCAGGTAGCACTAGAGAGAACCAGACGGTGAAAGGTATGAACAAGAACGTAAGCAATGGAAAGCAAGGTTCATTGACATCAGCAGAACCCTGTTCTCCGACTAAAGAAAGTCCTGGATACCCAACACAGCAGAAAAGCAATATTCAGGTTTAAAATTACATCTCATGCTGATGATAGAGATCTTTAGGTAGAACATAAACAACCCATATACTGAAATACAGGAAAATACATGTAATCTAATAGAAGCTCTTAAAGAGGAAAAAAATAATACCTTAAAGAATTATTGTAATTATGTGGAAAAGACAACCAAACAGGTGAAGGAATTTTAAAAAATCTACAATCTAAAAATGAAATTAGAAACAATAAAGAACTCACAGAGAAAGACAACCCTGGAGATAGGAAACCTAGGAAAGAGATTAGGAATCATAGGCCCATGAATCACCAACAGACTACAAGAGATAGAAGAGAGCAGATGAAAGCATAAAACACATTGACACAGCAGTTAAAGAAAATGCAAAATTCCAAAAGCTCCTAAACCCAAAATATTTAGAACACAGTAAAAAGATCAAACCTTAGTATAATAGGTACAAAATAGAGTGAAGTTCCAAGCATAAAGGGTCAATAAATATCTTCAACAAAATTATGGAAGAAAACTTCCCTAACCTAAAGAAAAAAGATGCCTGTGAACATACAAAAAACTTATAGAACTTCAAATAGACCACAGCAGAAAAGAAATCCCTCCTATCACATAAAACTATCAAAACATCAAAAGCATACAACAAAAAAAGAATATTAAATAAGTATGGGGAAGGACAAGTAACATATAAAGGTAGACCTGTCAAAATTACACCAGACTTCTCACCAGACTATAAAAGCCAGAAGGTCCTGGAAAGATGCCATACAGACCCTAAGAGAACACAAATGCCAGCCCAGGTTACAATCTCCAGAAAAAGACTCTCAATTACCGTAAATGAATAAGCCAATAATTCCATGAAAAAAACAAATTTACACAGAATCTTTTCCAAAATTCAGCCCCACAAAAGATAATAGAAGGAAAACTCCAAAACAAGGAAGGAAACTACACCCTAGATAAAGAAGGAAAGTAATCTTATTTCAACAAACCCAAAGAAGATAACCATACCAACATAGTTTCACCTCTAACAACAAAAATAACAGGAAGCAGCTATCACTTTTATGTAATATCTCAACATCTATGAACTCAATTTCACAATAGAAAGAAATAGAATAACGAATTGGATACTGAAACACAACTCAGCATTTGGATGCAAGCAAGAAACATGTCTCAGTGACAAATATAGATACTATGTTAGAGTAAAAAGGCTGGAAAAAAGTTTTCCAAGTAAATGGTCCCAATAATCAAGCTGGAGCGGCCATTCTAATACTGAAAAGAATTGACTTTTGACCAAAAGATATATTTAAAAAAATGTGGGGTTGGGGAAGGTTGCTTTACTCAAACAAATTTTACTAAGGCTCAAAGCTCACATTGCACCTCACACAATAATAGTGGGAAAATTTAATACCTCACAGTAATGGACAGATCATGGAAACAGAAACTAAACAGAGACATTGGGAAACTAACAGAAGTAATAGACCAAATGGATTTAACAGACATCTATAGAACATTTCATCCAAAAACAAAAGAAAATACCTTCTCAGCACCGCATGGAACCTTCTCAAAAATGGACCCTATAATTGGTCACAAAACAGGCCTCAACAGATACAAGAAGACTGAAATAATCTCTTGCATCCTATCAGATCACCACAGACTAAGGCTGGTCTTCAGTAACAATTCAAAACAACACAAATCTCATACACATGGAAGCCGAACAATGATCTATTCAATGATAACTTGGCCAGAAAAAAAATAAAGAAAGGAATTAAAGACTTTTTATAATTTATTGACAATAAAGGTATAACATACCAAAACTTATGGAACACAATAAAAGCAGAGCTAAGAGAGAAACTCATAGCACATAGTGCCTTCAAAAAGAAATGGGAGAGAACATACACATGCATGTTGACAGTGCGCCTGAAAGCTATAGAATAAAAAGAAGCAAAGATCCAAGAGGAAAAGACAGAAGGAATAATCAAACTCAGGGATGAATTCAACCATGTAGAAACAAAAAGAACTGTACAAAGAATTAACAATACTAGGAGTTGGTTTTCTGAGAATATCAACAAGGTAGATAAACCCTTAGCCAGACTAACTAGAGGGCACAGAGAAAGTATACAAATTAACAAAATCAGAAATGAAAAGGGAATTTTAAAAATCAGATGTTACTACAAAAGCTTATACTCAACCAAACTCGAAAGTCTGGATAAAAAGAGAAACTTTCTAGAAAGATACCAGGTTCCAAATTTAAATCAGGATTAGGTAAAGCATCTCAACAGTCCCATAATACCTAAAGAAATAGAAGTAGTTATTAAAAGTCTCCCAACCAAAAAAAGTCCAAGACCAGATGAGTTTAGCGCAGAATACTCTCAGAACTTCAAAAAAGACCTATTACCAATACTCTTCAAAGTGTTTCAGAAAACAGACACTGGAGTAGTCATACCCAATTTGTTCCTTGAAGCCACAATTATTCTTATACCTAAACCACACAAAGATCCAACAATGAAAAAGAACTTCAGATCAGTCTTTCTTAAAAACATCAATGTAAAATACTCAATAAAATTCTAGCAAACAGAATCCAACAACATACCAAAATGATCATTCATCATGATCAAGTAGGTTTTATTCCAGGAATGCAAGGATGATTCAATATATGGAAATCTACCAATTCAATACAGTATATAAACAACCTCAAAGGGAAAAAATTATGCTCATATCTTTAGACACTGAGAAAACATCTGACAGAATTCAACACCGTTTCACATTAAAAGTATTTGAAAGATTAGCAACTCAAAGCCTGTCCCTAAACATAGTCAAAACAATATATAGCAAACCATTAGCCAACATCAAACTAAATAGAGAGAAACTTGAAGCAATCCCACTAAAAACAGAGACTAGACAAGTATCCCCACTCTCTACCTACCTATTCAATATAGCCCTAGCCATAGCAATTAGGCAACAAAAGTAGATCAAAGGGACACATATTTGAAAGGAAGAAGTCAAAATATCACTATTTGCAAATGCTATAATAGTATAATTAAATGAACCCAAAAATTCTACCAGAGAACTCCTTAACCTGATAAACAACCTTAGCAAAGTGGCTGGATATATAATTACCTCAAACAAATTAGAAGCCTTTCTCTACTTTAAGGATAAACAGACTGAGAAAGAAATTAGAGTAACAACACCCTTTATAATATTCGCAGATAATATGAAATATGTTGGTGTGACTCTAACCAAGAAAGTTATGACAAGATCTTGAAGTCTCTGAAGAAAATCTCAGAAGATGTTCATTGGTTGCCAGGATTAATATAATAAAAATGTCCATCTTTATGAAAACCATCTACAGATTCAATGAAATCTCCATCAAAATTCTAACTCAATTATTCATAGACTTCGAATGAGCAATTTGCAAATTCATTTGGAAGATCAAAAAACCCAGGATAGAGAAAACTATTCTCAACAATAAAAGAACTTCTGGGAAAAATCATGATTCCTAACCTCAAGCTGCATTACAGAGCAATCATGATTTTTAAAAAAAAGTATGTTATTGGTACAGAGACAGGCAGGTTGATCAATGGAATGAAATAGAATTTCCATAAATGAACCCACACACCTATGCTTACTTGATATTTGACAAAGGAGCTAAAAACCATCAGTGGTGCGGGAAGACAATATTTTCAACAAATGGTGCTGGTTTAATTGGAGATCAGCTTACAGAAAAGTGCACATACATTGATCCATTCTTGTGGCCTTGTACAAAGCTGTAGTCCAAGTGGATCAAGATCCTCCACATAATACTCTGATCTTATATAACAGTAGAGAAATCAGGGAAGAGCCTCAAACACATGGGCACAGGGGAAAATTTCCTTAACAGAATACCAATGGCTTATGCCTTTAGATCAAGAATCAACAAGTGAGACCTCATAAAATTGCAAAGCTTCTGTAAGGCAAAGGACATGGTTAATTGGACAAGAAAGAAACGCACAGACTGAGAAAAGATCTTTACCAATTCTACATCCAATAGAAGGCAAATATCCAATATATACAAAGAACTTAAGAACTTAGACTTCAGAGAATCAAGTAAGCCTGTTAAAAATGGGGTACAGAGCTAAACAAAGAAATTTCAACTGAGAAATATGTAAAGGTTGAGAAGCACCTACGGAAATGTTCAACATCCTTAGTCATCAGAGAAATGCAAATCAAAACAATGGTGAGATTCTACCTCACACCAGTAATAATGGCTAAGATCAAAAACTCTTGACAGAAGATGCTGGTGTCAATGTGGAGAAAGAGGAACATTCCTTAATTTTTGGTAGACTTGCAGGCTGCTACAACTACTCTGGAAACCAGTGTGGTGGTCCCTTAGAAAATTGGACATAGTACTACCTCAGTACCCAGCTATACCACTTCTGGGCATATACACAAAAGATGCTCCAACATATAACAAGAACACAAGCTCCACTATATTCATAGCAGCCTTATTAATAATAGCCAGAAGCTGGAAAAAACCCTAGATATTCTTCAGCAAAGGAATGGATATTTAAAATGTGTTACATTTACACCATGGAGTACTACTCACCTATTAGAAAATCATGTCTTCATAAAATTGTCTGGCAATTAGATAGAAATAGAAAATGGCATTCTGAGTGAAGTATCCAAATAACAAAAGATTACTCTTGGCCTTGGTGCCTCCTTGCCTAGCCCCATGGCAGGTGGATGGCAACCCAGCCCTATTCTAAGCTGATCTAGTGACTTTCTTGCTGCAGATGCTTTTCATATTCACAGCATCAGACCTTTGTGTTTACAGTTACAATATCCAGTAACCCGGGTAAAATAAAAACTCTAGAATTTTGAAATGTTTCTATCAGATTTATATCAGTAAATTCTCACCCCCAATATGTCCACACAATAAACTCAGAGACAATTGATATTGATATACAATGCCCACCTAGATAAGACAAATTATCCTGTAATAATCCACCCCTTATAAAATATTCATAGCCTCCTGGGGCTATTTAAAGCCACACAGATCTGTGTCAAATTTCTTTGTCTCTATCTTGGTTTCTTTCTTTGTTTTTCTTTTATTCCCCTCCTGGCATACCCTCTGATTGTTCTAAATCTCATACCTCCTTCCCACCCCAGTCTTCATAGGAATGTTCCCACACCAACTGACCTCTAGACTTCCTGGGGTCTCTAGTCTCTTGACAGTTAGGTGCATCTTCTCTGACTGAAACAAGACCCAAGAGTCCTCTGCTGTATATGTGTTGACGGCCTCATATCAGCTGGTGTGTGCTGCCTGGTTGGTGATCCAGTGTCTGAGAGATCTCAGGTGTGCAGATCATTTGATACTGCTTATACTTCAACAGGATCACCCTTCTCTTCAGCTTCTTCCAACTTTCCCCCAATTCAACCACAAGGGTCAGCAGCTTCTCTTCACTGGTTGGCTGTATGTATCTGTATCTGGTTCTTTCAACTGCTTATTGGGTCTTTAGGAGAGCAGCCATAATAGGTTCTTTTTTGGGAGTGTTTCATAGCCAGTATGTATTCACTAATAAGTAGATACTAGCAAAAAAAATAGAATGAAATAAAAGTACAGAATACCCTTGATACAGTCCACAGAATTCAAAAAGGTCAAAAAGCTGAAGGGCCCAAGTGAGGATGCCTCAGTCCCACTTGGGAGGGAGAAGAAAGCAAGGAGGGAGGAGGGAGGAACCTGAGAGTTAAAGGGGAAGGGGCAGTTGGGAGAGTGTAAAATGATCTGGTATTGGGTGGGATGGGGAGGGGGGGAGAACAGAAGCCCTGAGGGCCAGCAGAAAAATAAAAACAGGCAACCTCAGGAGGTGGGAGATGGGAGGAACCTCTAGAATGTACCAGAGACCTGGGAGATGAGAAACTCTCCAGGACTCAAAAACAGGGAACCTAGATAAAATGCCCTAGAGTTGGTGAGAGAGATCTTATAGAGCCGGCCTCTAGCAGCAAAACAGGGCATCAAGTGAGGTATGGGTTGCTATTCCCACAGTCAAACTCTGACACATAATTATTATTATCTGAAGGAAGTACAGAGATGTAAATGGAGACGTACCCAAGGAAGAGAAGGTACAGTGGCAGTCTTCAAGTGGAATCCAGCTCAAGGGAAGGCCCAAGACTTGACACTATTATTGAGGCTATGGAGAAAGAAAGAAATTTAAGGGACTTTGGCGGTGTCATTTGTTTTGAAATTTATTTTAACTTTTGGTGAGAAAGAAATGCATACAGTATTTAATGAGACAGGATGCAATGCAATTACAATTTCCTTGAGTAAAATTTATAGTAAAATTAATATATGTAAATAAAGGAACGTAGTAATCAGGAGTAGATTGTTTACAGTGTTTCCAGAATGTACAATTACTATACCTTTAGAGAGAAGATTATTCATGTAATTGTTCTAAAGATCTACTCCTAGCTATTTTCCAGACAAAGTGAGGGAAGACAGGAATACAAAGGTGGGAGGACCTAAGTAGTTTAAGGCAATATGTGTGTAGTGAGTCTCAAATTAGCTTGTTTGTGCTTGAGGTTTCATGAGAATCATTCATAAAATCCAAGTATTATAGAACTCACAATGCTTTCCCATAGATAACAATATGCCTTTAAAAGATCAAAATTTTAAATTAAGCATTATGCTAAAATATACAAGAATTTTGTATCATAATGACAGAAAATTGTTATCAAACCCTTAGGTGTTAAGGGTATTTGAGGATGTGTTGCACAGCTAATGAATGGATGCAGTTACATAACAAGAATGTTCTTGGCCTGTGCTTTATGGCCATGTCACCAGTACTACAAAGTTATGATCATAGGAATATATATATAGATATATATACCGATACGCATAATTGCTCTTTAACAACAGTATTATAAAAATTGTAAAAGCGATATCATTTTCAATCTAAGAGCTGAACAACATGTATATTCAGAATGGAAGGACAACTTGACTTACTCTAATTTAAGCATCATCTTCATTGAATATATAATATTTCCAGAAAAAAAAGGACTGTCAAATTTCTTTCCATTTACAAATAAACATATATGTGGGTGATCTTGTGGACTGAGAGGAATGTGTATGAAATGGACGGCCTTGGGAATACAATACTGACAAAGTTCTGATTATTGTTCATCCGTGTTCAAAACATAGAAAAAGAGACTAATGTGTGGAGCATTAAAATGTATTTAAGGAATTTGATGAAGACCATAGTAAATAGGAATTAATCATTTCATTATTATTATATGAATCTCACGAATTGACCTTAAAATACGTATTTATATAAATACAATAAAAGTAATGGTACATTAAAGGAATATTAGAATATGTATAAAATCATGCATCTAGAGAGTATCATCCTGAGTGAGATAACCCAATCACAAAAGAACAGACATAATATGCAGCCACTGATAATTAGATACTAACCCCAGAAAGCTCTGAACACCCCAGAAACAACTCACAGACTGAGTGAAGTTCAAGAAAAAATAAAGTCCTAATAAAAAGAAAAGAAAATGAAAAACCATTATGCTTAATTTTTACACACCAAGAAAACTTTGAATATTTCCAGGTTACATCTTCTTTTACATGTACTTTATGCTCATTGTTACTAGTAAGATTTTAATGCACACTATCAAACCTTTAAAAAAACAAAGTACTGACAAAAATGTATTCATATAATTTTATGCAAAAATGCTTTAAAATCTGTACATTTATCTTTGTTTTATTAAATAAAGTTGTTCAATTTATAAAAAATCATTTTGTAATCTCACTAGCCTAAAATTACTATTATGATTTCGTATGAAACCTTTAAATTATTTATTTTATTTTTTAAGACTATAGAATAATTATATCATTCCACTTTTTCTTTTCTCCTTGGTAGCTCTGCTTATTTTCGTTATATTTTGTTGCATACATGAATGTAATATATATTTTAGGTATTTAAATACATAAAATTAGTTAGGTTTTTAAAACATACATTGTATAAATATTTATTTTCATCAGAAAGAAATCTTCCTATTTTTGATAATTAACATTTTAATGTAAGTTTTTAATACTAAACTGGCAATTACACAAGATTGCTGCTTTTCATGTATTGTATCTGAGAGAGAAGAAATTCTGCCAACTGTTATGTATAATGATTGTGGTCCTGTGAAACACACCCTTTAAATGTGCATAATTTAAGCAAAAGAAAACACGTGTATCAGAGATTGTATTTTTGCACGATGAGTGTTATGAAGAATGTGGCTGAAGTAACTCAGGTGTTAAGTGTATGCATTATTCTCTCAAAGCACAAGATGGTTATATGCACTCATTTTGTGGTGATGAGTTTTTCCGCTGCATTAATAAGTAGTATGACAGCCACATGAAAGGATCTGTCCCATGGTAAATACTGGATAATTTCTACCACTCTAACATGTATTATTTTTCACTCATGAAAATTGGCACTGTTCTTGCTTCTCAGACACTGCTTTCTGGTTTTAGTGAATAAATCCTGGGTCTTACACTCAATATTATGGATTAAGCAATATATTTCATATGTATTTCCACAAGCTGCCAGCCATACTACGAAATTCAAAGGAAGTAATTAAAACAACACCAGTGTCCTCAACATGAAGAAGTGCCTAAGAACAAGAATCAGTGGTTTCACTGCCGAATTGACAAAGTGTTTAGGTCTGTTACCCATTTCATTAGTTCCTACAATGTTAAAGTCGTTTAAGTGTTTGGCTTTAAAAATGTGAAAATAGAGCAAAAGTCTGTGGATATTAGAAGTAACCGGTTTTGCAATCAATGGAAAGGTCAGAGAGGCTTTTGTACCAAACAAGTCTCATTAGAGTAGTTCATTAACACAATCAGACAAGACGCATTCTCCAGTTGTAGCCATCTATTCATTTGAAGGCATTTTCTGCCTTGCCTAATCAAATTTAACAGGGTAGACATTTCTTGGCTACATAATCAACATGTAAATTAAAATACAGTGGGGTCTCTGAAGAAACAAAAAGCTAATTATTTAATCATTTCCTCCATCTATATTAGGTCGAGAAATTTAATTAAAAGTTGGAGAAAAGTAAGAAAAGCAAACGTGTCTTTAACATATGTTTATCTTTTATATAAAAGTGAAGTATAATTAATATCTAAATGGCAACTTGAATATTGAACTTAATGTCCAACTTTAATAAGAATATGGATTTAGGCTAATCAAATGTGGCCACTTTGATGGAAAAAATAATTAATGACAATAAATACAGCTTACAATACACTTTGTTTTCCTGATCAATAAATCCTGTTGTAATTATTTTCAAAATATGAAATGGCAATATGTGCTCGAACATGATGGTTGTAGATGATATTTCCTTTTCAAGTGACCATATGTTTACTAAGTAGTTTGTGCTAATTCAAACCGAAAGTATTTTAGAGATTTAAAGAAAGAGAGTGAAAATTCAACTGCTATTTCACGAACAAACTCTGCAGCACTTAATTTGAAGTTCCCTGTGCCCTCATTGAAGAGTTTATGAAATACAGAGGAGGATGCTTGCAGCCAACCACTGGACTGAGCACAGGGACACGAATGGAGGAGTTAGAGAATGGACTGAAGGAGCTGAAGGGGTTGGCAGCCCCATAGAAAAAACAGTATCAACCAACCAGAGCCCCCAAATCTGCCAGGGATTATTAAACTACCAACCAAAGAGTACACATGGAGGGACGTGGCTCCAGCTGCATACATAGCAGAAGATGGCCTTATCTGGCATCAGTGGAAGAGGAGTCCGTTGGTCCTGTGGGGGCTTGATGACCCAACATAAGGAAATACCAGAGTGGTGAGGCTGGAGACGGAGGGTTGACCCTTATAGAGAGTGCACAGGAGGGAATAGTAGCTTTACAGAGAGGAAACTGGGAAGGGGAAAACATTTGAAATGTAAATAAATAAAATAACAAATAAAAAAGAGTATAAGGTTTGACTTTGGTATACCATATGCATCTAGGTATTCTCATCCATTTAAAAATTTCCAGTTTAGTGGAGTATAAAACTTTAAAGTCTGATCTCATGGTTTTCTGAAAAATTTTCATCTGTGTTTTAAGATCCCTAAACTGTAGACCATTTAGTTCATTTGTTTGTTTAACCCGCCCTTTTTGGATTAATTTGTTTAACAGTCACTCTTGTTCAAAGAACAACGTCTTTGTCCTACCATTTCTTTGTATTTATTCTTTTCTTTCCTGATAGATGTTATTTCTCTATTTACTACTTTTGGGATTGGCTGGCTTTTATTTTGCCAGTGACTTGAACTCTTCATGAGTCTATCTGAGATCTCTGATTTTTTAACGTAGCGACTTTGGGTGATCAGTATTTTTTATGACTGCCTTTAGTTTACCTAGGGCATGGTAATGTGTTTTCATTTTTATTTAATCTGGAATTTGTAGTAATATTCTTTTATGCTTTAATACATCTCTCATGGTGCATTCCTTGATATGCCCTTGTTATAATTTCTGTAATTTTTGACTGAATTTTCTGATAGGATAGGACACAGGATATTATTTTAATTTCTCTGTACTTATTGAAACTTTTAAAGCATACTGATATATAATCTGTTTCTGAAATATTTCATGAGCTATAAAGACTTAATTCTTTAGTTGTTTAGTGAAAAGTTGTATAAATGCCCTTTGGCTCTATTTTATCTATGATGTCATTTGTTTAATCATTTAATGGTATGAAGGACATCAAGAGGTCTCCAGTTACTTCTATATCCAGGTTTATATGTGACTTTAAATCTAGCAAGCAAATAGCATGAATATTAAATCTATTGTGCTCTATTCATCTAGTAAAGATCACTATAGGCACATTTATTGCTATACTGACTTCTAACATAGCAATACGTATATACTCTTATTATGCAAAACTGCTGAGTTCAATTGCTGACAACTTTTGTTCTTTTATTTTTATTCTGTATGAGTCTATATCATATAAATTATGTTTTTCACATTTGAGAAACTCTTGGGTATGAGAGTGATGACTGAATTCACTGAGAACTCATTTGATATTGCTTTGATTTATTCACTTAAAGGCTCGTTCTGTTAGCATTCACTTATAGAGTAACAGTATTATCAGGGAGGTACTTTATCCATTGCTGATATATAAACCTGTGTTACTTAGAAGTACTTTTCAGAGTTGTAAAAGACATATAATATACACAGAACCATTAAAGTCTCTTCTGAAGCATATGTGTAAAACTTTGACCTGGAAAGTCTGCCTTTCCAGATTCCATTGGAACACTACCAAGTAACCTCTACAGGAGCATATTAAAGGCAAGTATTTCCTCCGTCTTCTAGAAACTGAGTTACTTCCTTGTCTGGATCTAAAATTTGAGATATTTGGTTGCTCTATGATAATTTAAAATCAAGAAAAAATCAAAATTACCATGGGGCATGGTTGCATTTAAACAAGCCTTAGCTGCTTTCTAATCCAGTGACATCGACTATTAAGGCTATGTGTATAAATGGCATGCAAACTTGAGGGTGTGGTCTTCCTAAAACACAAATAACATGATTGCAAATAAAAAATAATGTGTGCTTATGCATATGTCAGCAGATATTTTTACTTCCGTGTGTTTATATTAATTGCTGTATAATAAGAATAAATCATAATTTATGAAACCACTAAAAGTTATATATGTCATACTATAATTAAGTGAACAAAATTTAATAGACTTCATAATTATTTGATGTGTTGTCACTTCGATTTATAATAGCGTTTTGTTCTTAGATATGAATTTCACTTTCAGTAATAAAGCCGAAATAAACAGAATTTAAGTAAAACATGGGGCAGAAATTGTGCACCCAATAGTTGATTTGATACACTAGGATTTGTAGTCACAGTTATAATATTGTTATTATCCAGACTGAGATCAATTGGAATTGTTTTAGAAAGAATAGGTATCTGATAAATATCTACAAATATTTATTTAGTAGAAGAGATTATTTCTTTAGGAGAAGTTGTACTAAATGAGAAGTTATTTTGTTTTCTTCAGACAACTAGTAAGTATCAAATAATTTCACTTAAGGCATATATATATATATATATATATATATATATATATATATATATATGAAAATATATATGTTTCAATGTATTGTGATGCTTTCTTAATTTTGTGTACAATTTATTTACTTATAGCACATTTGTGTGCATGCACTGCCCCAAATATGCTATGTGGTTGCCATGGTATAGAAGGGGAGAAAATTCTCCTGCTGTTCAGATTAAGAAGATAGTTATCGAGCCGGAAAGGCGGCTCCAGCCAGAAAGGCGGCTCGTACAGGCTGAGCAACTGGTGAGTGGGAGACCTAGGCTGCGGGGGAGCAGAGGGACCCCTGCGGAGTGCACACGAAAGGGCACCCCCTGCCCTGATCTGCCCTGTCCTCCCCGATCCAGTAACCAGGAACGGATCTTAGGAACTTCTGTTCCCACCCGGAGAGGACTTCAGGTCGCAGAGCAGAGCCTGGCCCAACCACCAGCCGGAAAGGGGGCTCCAGCCAGAAAGGCGGCTCGTACAGGCTGAGCTACTGAGACCTGGAACAGATCTTAGGAACTTCTGTTCCCACCCGGAGAGGACTTCAGGTCGCAGAGCAGAGCCTGGCCCAACCACCAGCCGGAAAGGCGGCTCCAGCCAGAAAGGCAGCTCGTACAGGCTGAGCTACTGAGACCTGGAACAGATCCTAGGAACTTCTGTTCCCACCCGGAGAGGACTTCAGGTCGCAGAGCAGAGCCTGGCCCAACCACCAGCCGGAAAGGCGGCTCCAGCCAGAAAGGCGGCTCATACAGGCTGAGCAACTGGTGAGTGGGAGACCTAGGCTGCGGGGGAGCAGAGGGATCTCTGCGGAGTGCACACGGAAAGGGCACCCCCTGCCCTGACCTGCCCTGTCCTCCCCGATCCAGTAACCGTGAACAGATCTTAGGAACTTCTGTTCCCACCCGGAGACGACTTCAGGTCGCAGAGCAGAGCCTGGCCCAACCACCAGCCGGAAAGGCGGCTCATACAGGCTGAGCTACTGTGACCAGGAACAAATCTTAGGAACATCTGTTCCCACCCGGAGGTGACTTCAGTACGCAGAGCAGAGCCTGGCCCAGCTGCCACCCGGAACCTGGGCTGCTGGGGAGTAGAGAGATCTCTGAGGAGTGCACACGGAAAGTGTACCAGGGACACAGACCAGATACAAGGGAAAGGCAAGAACATATCACTGACAACAAAATGGCAAGAGGAAAGAGAAAGAGTATATCCCAAGGAAACCAAGACAATCTAGCAACACCAGAACCCAGCTCTCCGATAGTAGCAAACATAGGAATTCCAAACACTCCAGAGAAAGAAGACACAGACCTGAAAACATGCCTCAAGACGCTGATAGAGTTACTTAAACAAGAAAGGGAGGAAAAGCAAAAAGATTCAGAAGCTTTTAAAGAAGAAACAAGAAAAACACTCAAAGAACTCAAAGAACGAGACGAAAACAGAACCAAGGAAATAAAGGAATGGAAGAGGGAAATTAAAACAGAAATTGACACAATAAAAAAAGCGCTAAAAGAGATAACCCTAGAGTCAGAACACCAAAAAAAGAAATCAGGAGTCACAGAAGCAAGCATTTCCAACAGATTACAAGAGATCGAGGAGAGAATCTCGGGGGCAGAAGACAACATTGCAAACATAGACAAAACAGCCAGAGAAGATGCAAAAAACAAAAAGCTCCTAACCCAGAATCTCCAGGAAATACAAGACACAATGAGAAGACCGAACCTAAGGATAATAGGAATAGAAGAGGGAGAAGAGTATCAACTAAGAGGCACAGTAAATATCTTCAACAAAATCATAGAAGAAAACTTCCCTACCCTCAAGAATGAGATGACCACGAGCATAAAAGAAGCCTTCAGAACTCCAAATAGGTTGGACCAGAAAAGAAATACCTCCCGACACATAATAGTAAAAACATCAAGTGCCCAAAGTAAAGAAAGAATACTAAAAGCAGTAAGGGAAAAAGGTCAGGTAACTTATAAAGGCAGACCAATCAGACTCACACCCGATTTCTCAGCAGAGACTATGAAAGCTAGAAGAGCCTGGACAGACATCATGCACTCCTTAAGAGAGCACAAGTGCCAGCCCAAGCTGCTATACCCAGCAAAACTATCAATCACCATCGATGGAGAGACAAAGATATTTCAAGACAAATCAAAATTCATACAATATATGACCACAAACCCAGCACTACAACGAATTACAGGTGGAAAACCCAATACAAGGAGGGAAAATACAGCCTAGTAAAAACAAGAAAACTCCTAAACAAGAAAACTAAAAAAAGAAAAAAAACACGGACACAACTCAACCCAAAAAAGCAAAAATGGCAGGATACAGAAACAATTATTCCTTGATATCTACTAACATAAATGGGCTCAACTCCCCAATAAAGAGACACAGACTATCAGACTGGATACATAAACAAAATCCAGCCTTTTGCTGCATACAGGAAACTCATCTCAGAGACAGAGACAGACACTATCTCACAGTAAAAGGGTGGGAAAAAAACTTCCAAGCAAACAGCTCCAAGAAGAAAGCTGGAGTGGCTATTCTAATATCGAATAAAGTAAACTTCCAACCAAAAGTTATCAAAAAAGATAAAGAAGGACACTTTTTACTCATTACCGGGGAAATCTGTCAGGAGGAACTCTCAATCCTTAACATATATGCTCCAAATAAAAAATCACCCACATTCATAAAAGAAACTCTACTAAAGCTCAAAAAATACATTTCACCCCACACAATAATAGTGGGAGACTTTAACACCCCACTCTCACCAATGGACAGATCAGGGAAACAAAAACTGAACAAGGACACTGCAAAACTAGCAGAGAGTTTGAACCAACTAGAATTAATAGATATATACAGAACATACTATCCTAAAGTAATAGAATACACCTTCTTCTCACCACCCCATGGCACCTTCTCGAAAATTGACCACATAATTGGACACAGAACGAGCCTTCATCAATATAAGAAGATTGAAATACTCCCATGCATCCTCTCAGATCACCATGGTCTATGGCTGGTCTTTAACAACAACAAAGACAACAAAATGCCCACATACACATGGAAACTAAACAACACTCTGCTAAAGGATAGCAGGGTCAAAGAAGAAATAAAGAAATAAATTAAGGATTTTCTAGAATTCAACGAAAACGAAAACACAACATACCCAAACCTATGGGATGCAATGAAAGCAGTATTGAGAGGAAAACTCATTGCTCTAAGTGCTTCCAAGAAGAAACTGGAGAGAGCTCACATCAGCAACCTGACAGCACAGCTAAAAGCCCTAGAACAAAAGGAAGCAGATTTACCCAAAAAGAGTAGACGGCAAGAAATAATCAAAATTAGGGCAGAAATAGACCAAATAGAAACAAAAAAAACCATTGAAAAAATCAACAAAACAAAGAGTTGGTTCTTTGAGAAAATCAACAAGATTGATAAACCCCTAGCCAGACTAACTAAAGGGCAAAGAGAGAGTATCCAAATTAACAAAATCAGAAACGAAAGTGGTGACATAACAACTGAAACTAAGGAAATTCAAGAAATCATCAGATCCTACTACAAAAACTTATACTCCACAAAATTGGAAAATCTGGAGGAAATGGACGAATTCCTAGACAGATACAAGGTACCAAAGTTGAACCAGGACCAAGTAAACCATCTAAATAACCCTATAACACCTAAAGAAATAGAAGAAGTCATCAAAAGCCTCCCAACCAAAAAAGCCCAGGTCCAGACGGGTTCAGTGCAGAATTTTATCAGACATTTATTGGGGATATAACACCAATATTCACCAAGCTATTCCAAAAGATAGAATCAGATGGAATATTACCCAACTCATTTTTTGAGGCTACAATAACCCTCGTACCTAAGCCACACAAAGACCCTACAAGGAAAGAGAACTTCAGACCAATCTCACTTATGAACATTGATGCAAAAATACTCAACAAAATCCTTGCAAACTGAATCCAAGAACACATCAAAACCATCATTCATCATGACCAAGTAGGCTTCATCCCTGGGATGCAGGGATGGTTTAACATAAGGAAATCCATCAATGTAATCCACCATATAAACAAACTTAAAGACCAAAATCACATGGTCATCTCACTAGAAGTTGAGAAAGCATTCGACAAAATCCAACACCCCTTCATGTTAAAAGTCCTGGAAAGAACAGGAATCCAAGGCCCATATTTAAACATAATAAAAGCAATATACAGCAAACCAACAGCCAACATCAAACTTAATGGCGAGAAACTTGAAGCAATCCCACTAAAATCAGGGACTCGACAAGGCTGCCCACTCTCTCCCTACCTATTCAACATAGTACTGGAAGTCCTGGCTGGAGCAATTAGACAGCAAAAGGAGATCAAGGGGATACAAATCGGAAAGGAAGAGATAAAAACATCACTCTTTGCCGATGACATGATAGTGTACTTGAGTGACCCCAAAAATTCCACCAGAGAACTCCTACAGCTGATAAACAAGTTCAGCAAAGTGGCCGGATACAAAATTAACTCAAACAAATCAGTAGCATTCCTATACTCAAAAAACAAACATGTGGAGAAAGAAATTGGGGAAAAGGTACCCTTCACAATAGTTACAAAAGCTATGAAATACCTTGGTGTGACTCTAACTAAGGAAGTGAAGGACCTGTATGACAAGAACTTCAAACCTCTGAAGAAAGAAATTGAGGAGGATCTCAGAAAATGGAAAGATCTCCCATGCTCATGGATTGGAAAGATCAACATCTTAAAAATGGCCATCCTACCAAAAGCAATCTACAGATTCAATGCAATCCCCATCAAAATTCCAACCCAGTTCTTCATGGAATTGGAAAGATCAATGTGCAATTTCATCTGGAATAACAAAAGACCTAGAATAGCGAAAACCATCCTCAACAACAAAAAAACATCAGCGGGAATCACTCTCCCTGACCTCAAGCTATATTACAAGGCAATTGTGCTGAAAACTGCATGGTACTGGTACAGAAATAGGCAAGTGGATCAATGGAATAGAATAGAAGATTCAGAAATGAGCCCTCATGTATATGGTCACCTGATTTTTGACAAAGGAGCAGTAAACATTCAATGGAAAAAGGACAGCCTATTCAACAAATGGTGCTGGTCCAACTGGCACTCAACATGCAAAAGAATGAAAATAGACCCTTTCTTATCTCCTTGTACAAAGCTCAAGTGTAAGTGGATTAAAGATCTCCACATTAAACCTGATACACTGGAATTATTAGATGAGAAAGTAGGGAAAACCTTAGAACACATAGGCACAGGAGAAAATTTCCTAAACAAAACACCAATGGCTCAAGCTCTAAGGTCAAAGATTAACAAATGGGACTTAATGAGATTGCAAAGTTTCTGTAAGGCTAAGGACATCGTCAAGAAAACAAAACGGAAACCAACAGAATGGGAAAAGATCTTTACCAACACCACATCAGATAGAGGCCTAATATCTAAGGTGTACAAGGAACTCAAAAAGCTCGACACCAGAGAATCAAATAACCCTATTAAAAAATGGGGTACAGAGCTAAACAAATCTTTTTCAGTTGAGGAACTCCGAATGGCCGAAAAACATCTGAGGAAGTGCTCGACATCCTTAGCCATCAGAGAAATGCAAATCAAAACAACCCTAAGATTCCACCTCACTCCAGTCAGATTGGCCAAGATCCAAAACTCAGATGACAGCAGATGCTGGCGAGGCTGCAGAGAAATAGGAACACTTCTCCACTGTTGGTGGGGTTGCAAGCTAATACAACCACTCTGGAAATCGGTCTGGCGATACCTCAGAAAATTGGATATAGTACTACCTGAAGACCCAGCTATTCCACTTCTGGGCATATACCCCAGAGACACTTTAATACACAACAAAGATATATGCACCACAATGTTCATAGCGGCTCTATTTATAATAGCCAGAAGCTGGAAGGAACCCAGATGTCCTTCAGAAGACGAATGGATACAAAAATTGTGGTACATATACACAATGGAATACTACTCAGCCACCAGAAACAATGACTTAACCAAATTCTTAAGAAAATGGCTGCATCTAGAGAAGATCATCCTGAGTGAGATAACCCAGTCACAAAAGAACAGACATAATATGCAGTCACTGATAGTGGGATGCTAACCCCAGAGGCTTGCACTCCCCCAGAAACAACTCACAGACTGTATGAAGTCCAAGAAATAAAGAAAACAAAAACTATACATATATTCACAAAACAAGAAGACTTTGACTATTTCCATGTTGCGTTTTGTTTTGCATGTACTTTACGCTTATTGCAACTAGTACGTTTTCAATGCATACTGTCAAGCCCTTGAAAAAAATCAAGTACCGACTAAAAAACATATTCACATGGTTTTATGTAAAATTTATTTTAATGTCTGAAAAAACAGTACTGACAAAAATGTATAATTTTAAGCAAAAAATGTTTAAAATCTTTACATCTATCTTTGTTTTGAAAAATAAAATCGTTTAAAAAAAAAAAAAAAAAAAAGAAGATAGTTATCAGGTATCAGGTTTCTTATCACCTAGTGGATTCTGGCTATCAAACTCAGGTCCTAAGGCTTGGCAGTGAGTGCCTTTACCTGTTGATATATCTCCTCTGTCCATACATTATTCATTTATTCATTCATTCATTCATTCATTTCAATAGATGCGCTGCCATTCAAGTTTTCATATGCAATCCAGTCAAGTTACTTACACATTGTTAGCTGAGTATGATCACACTGTCTTTTAATTTAAGTTGCTCAAGACACTCATCACCATCTGATTCTATCATATAATATGTAAGTAACATATTATAATATATACTAATAATATAAGTGATATAATAATGTAAATAATATATTATATAAATATATAAATAATATGTAATATAAATAATAGGTAAACTTAATATGATGTAATTTTATATCATAATTTGACCAACCCCTGGTCTTATCTAGAGATGTCAAGATCTAGTAAGTGATTAGCTTCTGAGAATAGAGTATAAACATGAGTATTTTGTCATGACTGATTCCTGAGAGTATATTGATAATATTCATATTTCCAGTGGTATCTCTTACAAAAGTAGAAATAACTATAGGATTTTGATTTTTATATCGAGTTTCTTACATGGTGATGGTGTTGAACAAGAGACCTGTAAATTCTAGACGTCTTTGGGGACATAATAAAGAGAAGAATTCCCTGGTGTTGAGCATATAGTAGCTATAAAGCAACACACAACTTTCCCAGACAGTGTTCCTCAATCAAAGAAAAAACAAATGTATGGCACCCTCTCAGAGTGTGGTACACCTAGACCTTAAATCATTAATAATCCAAGAACTAAGAATATAGCCTTATGGCAATTTGGGGTATTCAAAGACCATTATGCTTAATGTATACTCACCAAGAAAACTGACTGTTTCCATGTTATGTTCTGTCTTACATGTACTTCATTCTTATGGTAACTAGAGGAATTTCAATGCATGCTATCAAACCTCTAAAACTATTAAGTACTGACAAAAATATTTATACAGTGGTATACCAAAATGCCTTTAAAAATCTGTATATGTATCCCTCTTTTTTAAAAATAAAGTAGTAAGAGAGAGAAAAAAAAGTAGGAACCAATGCTGAGGAACCTGCGGGCTAATATATGAAGGCTTGGTTATGTTAGCCATTATTATTATTTTAGTATTATTATTAATTATTATCATCATCATCATCATCATCATCATCATCATTATTATTATTGTAAAAGGAAATGACAAGAAACAATATGCCTTTGCAGACAAGTCGAAAAGACTTTATGTGAACACTCACAAGATGAAATTTTGTCTTCAGGAATGGGGAATCTTTCATTGTCTCTATCAAAAACAGAGATGCGTGTTAGTGCATATAGTGGATATGTCAGAGATTCCTAACAACTGCATCGCAGAGAGATGATTTTTTTTAGCTTCCCAAATATGTAACATTATTTCTATGCCCTTATTTGTATTTAGTTTGCATGTGTTGACTGAGTATAAAACAGAAATTTAATGTGAAAATCATAAAACACAAGGACTAAACAATAGACTCTGTTCACTGATAGACAAATGGACCAGTGGGACCATTGCGATGGAAAGGGTAGAACCAGAAATGCGAATTCTACTGGAAATATTGTGAAACTTCAGCTTGACATTGAAGCTCTGTGGCTTGCTTTTATTCATTATTCTTCCTATAAATATTCACAAAATTCTCCAATTACCAGCAGAACTGGCACAATCTATAGAAAGACACTTTGTTGCAAATGACCAAGGTTAAGAAGTACAGGGGAGAAGGAACAGACATTTTTCAATGGGTCTTGTTCTGTCCATGCCAAGGAACACTATCTGACAAGAATTTTCTTTACACATTTTTACAATTTTCTCTTCACATTGTTCGTGATTGTTTTGTGGAAAATATGAATCTGTCTTGGACAATTAAGACCAAATATTTTTAGATTTTCTGTTAAGGGAGTTCATGACTGATACTTTCCAATTAGTTCAAGAATTATATGACAGGTACTGTTTTGTATCATTTACCCAAATAAACAGTGTACTTGTGAAAGAAGTAGGCAGCTTTATTAATGAAAAATGTAGATTAGAACTTCAAATGTTATTCATGAGTGTTCTGATGCAGTTGTTAATGTAGTGTGTTCAGCTATGAACTGTGTCTTCAGCAATGGCATTGTGTGTTGAATGTTGAATGCCAGAAATTGCAGTCTAGCTGTACTAAAAATTTTCCTGAATGAGATCTATTATAATTCATTTCAGAAGAATATTTGTGTTGTCAAATGATTTTTTAAACTAAATATCTAGTATTGCTTGTTTTTCAGATAATATAATGATAAGCATCCAGAAAAATTTCCTACAAGATTGCTAGATCAAATTTTGTGCATTTACTTGTGAAATAAATTAGCATTGATATATTCATCAAAAAACCTCTATCTGTTGTTATTGGCATGTGAATGAAATGTGTGAATGCTTTTCTTGCTTTCAGGGTTTACTCAACTCACATTGACTAATAGCTGGGTTTCATTTAAACCTATGAAAATGATAATGTTACTTCCATATAAATGCTGAAGTATAAGTAAATAAATTATATGAGGTGATAGAGTTCTGTAGATTACTTGGCTATATTGTTGTGTCTCTCCGCCAAGAAAACTGAACTATTTAAATAGTTATTCAATTACAGACATATATTCAAGAGCAAATAAGCTTACTGGATTGATATGATTCATTAAAAAAGTTCTATATTATATTTGATTAATTGTTTTAGCAGAAGACAACATATGTTTGAGTGATAATTTCCATCTATTTTCTGCTAAAACAAACAAACAATCATAGGTCCTGATTTTTCTAGGAAATTTCAAAGGTTAATGATTATTTTCTAGTTTCTATGTATTTATTTTCTGAATTGTTAATGACAAACACAGAGTTGCTAACCAAGCTTATGGTGTGTAGAAGTGAGATCTATCTTTTCCACTTACCTTCTATGAAAGTAGAAATAATTGAGTGGAAGTAGTGATTCTGTTATGCTACATAAAAACCAGCAAGCCAGTAAGTGCGAAACTATTAAGCATCCAGATGTTAAATTACCCAACACTTACTAAAAATTGATGATGTTCCATAAGTGAAGGTTTAGGACTGATGAGCCTCCTCTGCATCTGGGAAATATACAAAGAAGTGTCACTCAGGTGTCTTTGCACACAGTTGCTTCTGTGTCACTTTTGGAAAGTATGGGCTACTGTTTTCCAGGAAGCCAAAAGGTATGTTGATAAAACAATTAAAGACCACTCCAATGCTATGTTATCACATTCTCTCCATTTGAGGAGTCCTCAATATCTCCTGTCCACTCTAATACAAAAAGTAGCATCAGTGTTACAATGGCATCAGGAGAAATGTCATAACAATTTTCTCTTCAAAACTACACGCACTTGTCTCCATGATCTCTAGTCTCAGGGTGTGAGAAAAGCCAGCATCCTGTACACAGATGCCAGAAGGTCACAGGAATGTTTTATTACCAGAGCTTCTAACAGGACAATGTATTATTATCCAAGTTTCTGATTCATGCCTAAGGTTTCATTCACATGGGAATCTGACTTAAGTGCTTTAAACATGGAGACACATATGTCAGAGATCATGGGGCAATGGTTAAGAAGGAGTCAGTGTTTATGTATACAGTGTGATGGAGGAGGGAAGGAAATCCTAAGAAATCAGTGTTGGGGGCTTCTGAAAATCCCAACACAATATGTTAACCACATATTTTATTTTCTAGAAGTGTTGTTGATATCTTGAACTATATAAAATGTCTATGAGTAAAAGACAGAGAAAAGAAAAGATTCCATATATAATATGCAGAAAATTATGAGATTAGACAACAATAATCCAGTTCAAGTTGTGTTTACACTATCAATATTATCATTGTATTTGTATTATTCTGTGTATTGTTATCTCATACAATGAAAATTTTTGATATTTCAAGAAGTATGAATAGAATTTACTTTCATGCTACATTTAATGTTACTTAGCAATAGTCTTACTATGTAATTTTTCTTAATTCTTCTTTGGAAATTTGTTCCTATTAGAATTACTGCTAAAGTATACTTTAACATTCAAATTAAGTATAATTATCTATTTTCTCAAAAAGCTGAAGAGGAGGATGATCCCATAAGAAGACCAGTGGTATCAACTAACCTCAACCCCTGAGATCACTTAGACATTAAGCCACCAAACAGGTGGTATACACCAGCTGATATGAGGTCCCTGACATATATACAGCAGAGGATAGCCTGGTGTGACATTATTGAGAGGAGATGCATCTAATCCTCAAGAGACTTGAGGCCACAGAGAGTGGGAATGTCTGTTGGAGTAGGGATGGGGACATTCTTTGGGAGAGAGGAGAAGGAAAGGGATGAGGAACTGTCAGAGAATGGACTGGAAATGCAGAATAATTGCATTGTAAAAATAAGATTAAATTGTGTGTGTGTTTGTGTGTTTGTGTGTGTGTGTGTGTGTGTGTGTGTGTGTGTGTAAGTACCTATAGAAGCAAAAAGGGGTCTTTGAATCCCTTGTAACTGTAGCTACAGACATTAGTGAGTATCACAAAAGCTGGCATATAAAATCTGGTCTTCTGATATAGGTACAAATTCTTTACTGCTAAGCCATGTCTTCAGTCTGCCACTGGATATTTCATGAAGACTAAATACAGGTTAGAGCTACTCATAAATAATTCACAAATTTATCAGTAATTGTACCTGCTTAGACAGTTTTAAATATAACACATTAGAAAATAAACATAAATCTATCCTAATATACTGCCAATAAAGGGCTTTTAAGTACAGGCAACCTTTCAGATAATCTCTAAAAGACCATATTGCCAAGCAGGCTATTTTTTCCCCAAGCTTTTGGACTGGTATCTGCTTATCATTGAGTGCATACAATGTGTGTTCTTTTGTGACTGGGTTACTTCACTCAGGATGGTTGTTAATAGTTCCATCCATTTGCATGTGAATTTCATGAAGCCATTGTTTCTAATAGCTGAGTAGTACTCCATTGTGTAAATGTATTACATTTTCTGAATCCACTCATCTGTTGAAGGTCATCTCTGTTCTTTGCATCTTCTGGCTATTACAAATGAGACTGCCATGAACATATATAAAGAGGATGTGTCCTTGTTATATGTTGGAGCATCGTTTGGGTATAGGTACAGGAGTGGCATAACTAGGTTCATGGGATCCATCCCATATTCATCCACCAAACCAAGTTATTGCTGATGCGAAGCAGTGCTTACTTACAGGAATCTGATATGGATGTCTCCTCAGGGGCTCTGCCAGAGCTGTAATGATACAGATGAAGAAGCTTGCAGCTAACCATCAGACTTAGCACAGGAACCCCAATAAAGGAGCTAGAGAAAGGACTGATGCAGCTGAAGAGGATTGAAACCCCATGGGAAGAACAATAATATCAACCAACCAGACTCCCCAGAGCTCTCAGAGATTAAACCATCAACCAAAGAGTACACATGGCTCCACTTGGAAATGTAGCAGATAATTGCCTTATCAGGCATCAATCAAAGTAGAGCCCCTTGGTCTTGTGAAGTCTTGATGCCCCAGCATAGGGGTGGGTGGAAGAGCACCCTCTTAGAGGCAAAGGAAATGTGGGATGGAAATGAGGGTTTGTAGAGGAAAAACTGAGACTGGGACAATGTTCGAAATGTAAACAAATAAAATAAGCAATATAAACAAAATTATCAAAAATAAACAAGTTTTTTTTAATTGTGTAAGATAACTAGTTTACCCCTGAGATAGAAATCTAGAAAAGTATTTTCATTCAATTGTAGATACTGTTAGAAATTTCAATTATAAAAATACCAAAAAATAACTTCAATATTTTTTGTTCTTCATATATTGTAACATCCGCATTTGGTTAATTAATATGTAGTATTTATTATTGTATGCATTATAATTATGTGTTCAGACAGTAATATACATATTTGGAGGTAAAACTAAAACATTAATTTATGCTATTTTGATAATTAAGTTACAACAAATAGTAGGTTTCTACTGGAAGTAGCTTAAGAGTACTATTGATGGAATATGTTAACTCAGAAGAAAAGATTTGTCTCAAGGAATACATACATAACAAAGCACAGAGACACAAGGGATGGAATCCTTATACTGAGAAGTAATTCGTACCTGAAAAATAAAATACACTCACAAGAGAGAGGAAACTTAAATATAACAACACAATCTTATAGTGAAAATCATTCATTTAATTATAAGGCAATTTAATTAAAAATTGCATGGCTTAAAATGCATTTTTATGTAGCTCTGTGGAGTCATGTGACCCCTTATTCTAAGAATAAACAGACCGAACCATTTCTGAAAATAAATTAAGTTCACATTGAATAGCAAGGCAATATGCATGTACTTGTGCACACACAAGTACACACACACACACACACACACACACACACACAAATATGCATATAACACACACAGAGAAACTATTAATTTAAATTTAAAAGACATTAGTTTGTCGTCACTACAGTATCAAATGCTTCATGTAAACAAGAGAAAATGGTTATCATTCATTCAACTCTGAGACCACATGTGGGCTATAAAGACATTAGGTCTCAAATAAAAATCCCCTAAAACATAGCTATCATAATTTCCATGTACCTGGTTTATTACAGGAGGGAGCAGAAGAGTTTAACGTTGTTTCCTAATATCAGTTTAAACAGATTAATTGTTCCAGGTTCATTGAATGACACTATTTTGTAATTTACAGCATATCATCATTAATGTTGTCTCCAAACTTGGCCTTAATTCTTTGAGTAAATCTTGAGTTTGATAATCATGTACAGTTGTGTAGTATTTTTGTCCAAACACAATTTACCTACAGATTCTAAAGTTCCAAGGTTCTCTGGTTTGTGTAAGAAAGGTGACGTGTTCCAATCCTGGTTTCAATGCATTCCACATTTCACTCTGAGATGTGATGGAAAATCTAAAAACAAAACAAAGAAGAAGAATATATAAAATAGCCTCTAAAGATTAATTACACCTATTTAAAAATAAGTATTTTAAAGTAACACCTATTTCAAAATCACAACACCATGAAGGTAAGCACAATATAATCTCACTAGAGGCCAGGATACTTTTGTTTTAATGCTTTATACCAATTGCCTATAAATATACTAGGTTAAATAAACAAAAGACAATTAGATGATGCAATGTTATTCTGAGCTTAGATAGGAATGGAGTCTGAATAGATTACCTCAAAATTCCTTGATATTAACAATTACAAAAAATTTTATAGGGGAGAATGTAATCTACCTAAATTGTCTGAAAATTCTCTGATATCAACAATTACCAAAAGTTTTATAAGTAGAAATGGATTATATTTAGAATATCTGAAAATTCCTTGATATTAAGTTACCAAAGGCTTTGTCACTCATGCAAAGATAGCATCTTGATAGGAAATTGGTGAGTAGAGTTGGCATGAAACTCAGAAATAGTACATTCTCCATGGAATCAAAGAGTCTCAAAACACTATTTTTTTTAAAAAAAAGCACATTTACTATGATATGAATGAAAACATGATACTCATCTTTCACAACCTTTATTAACCCAGGTGTTTAAGAGGAGTGAGAATCCAGGTACAAATGTAACCGTGGGAAAGCAATCACCATAAAGGAGCAGGAAACTCTGAACTGTATTTGTATGGATCATAGAACTCTTAGAAAAGGAATTAGAGAGGAGTTAGAGGTCATTGACTCTAATCTTATATCTGAGGAAATGATTCTTTCTTCAATTATAATACACACAACTGCAAAGCATTTCCATTTATCTGGAGTCTGTGTTACTGGAAAGCTCAGTGCACTAATTTATCTTCCCACTTGACTTTTATGAGAAAAAAAGAAATGACAAATAATATGAAAGATGGTTAATACATTTGAAGATGGCTCTAGGGTACTCCCAAAAACTGAAGTAGTTTTCAGTCATCAGAAAAAGATACAATTATCTTCAGCAGCATTTTCGTGCTAATTTCAGGCTTTGAAAGCAGGCGGGAAAAGCTTCTGTGGATGTTTAGTGTTATAGGGTTTGCTATAGGATGTATTACTGCTAAACACAGAGTGGAAAACTCAGAACTAATGCTTGAGGCCACAGGAGTGAGGAAGAGGCAAGAGAACTTGGCAAGCAGAAGCCACGAGGCCTAAAAGAATTCAGAAAGACCAGTCATTACACTGGATTCGGTTTTTTAAAAATCCAGCCACACACTTGGAAGATTTAGAAGGAAGATTTGGGAAGATAAAGACTTGTCTGAAATTTCTGATTCTGAGGCTTGTTATGGTATGTATCAGTTTCCTGAGTTTGCCTCCATTCCTCTGAGATACAGAAGTATACAGCTACACTAGAAGATGTTTCCTTTCAAAACTGTAAATAACATCATGGTCACCAAGGCAACATGAACAAGGTACCTGTTTCTTGAAATCTATCTTTTTAAATAAAGTGTACATGGTACAATCTGCCGTCTAAGTTACCAGTGATTAGAAAACAGTCTCTTTGAAAACTAATCCCAGTGTTCTTAGGATGTGAACTTACAGTTGCTGGCTGCTTTGATTCTTTCCTGTGACATGTGCCAGTGTGTTCTCTTCAGAAATTCCATAGGGAAGATTTTGTTTTTTAAGACATGACAGTCCTCATCTGTGACCCCAGAACTCTGTCAACTGAGGCAGACTTTTTAATATTACCCAATTTGAAAACAGTCTCAGCTGCAGTAAGAGAGCCAAACTACCCATAGGAGTAATTCAAATAAAAGTACACGGGACAGCACCATTTTTAGTGTTTAAAAGGTTTAGACCCAGTCATACCTCTGTTTTTCACACCCTTTCTCTTGTCCCATAATCTCCCTTATATCTCTCACATCTCAGGTAGTTGAAATACCTCTTCCTACCCATCTTTCACGCTGTTCTCTTGCTCACCCTGTTCCCTTTTCTATCATCTTTTCCATTTTATAAATTGTTTAAGTGTGGTGCATAAGTTTATGTTAGAGCACACTATAGCAATGTGCTAAATGCTAGTAGCCAAGGCTCCCCTTATGCCAAGATAATTATTCTGCACATGTAGTTCATGTGTCCTTAAACAGTAGTCATTACTACTTGCTAAGAACAAGTAAGCTATTAAGAGTGTCTCACAGTGGAATACCTAAAGCACATCTCCACTATTAAAGAGTTTGTAGTAGAACTTCTGAGATTTCAAATCCCACTTTTGTGAAAGAAGAGTCATTCTGGTGGTGTTTTCCCTCTTACAGGGCCACCTAGTACTTGCAGCAGTTCATGTGCTCATATGAGTTGGAAGCTAGCACAGCATGTTCTCCTAACTTCACTTGACTCATGCCTGTGATACAAAGTATTCCTTAACTATTAGTCAATTTTTGGAGAATGTTATATGTGAGTACTGGATTTACATCATTCCCCATGTCCTTCATACTTTCAACTCCTTCCACCTTCTCCCGAGTTCTCGAGACTCATGGGCTCCTCTTCTATTTTTTTTGGTTATTAATATCATACAAATGTACATGCATGCACATGAACATACACACAGACATACACAAACATTAGTAAAGACAAAATTTTGGTTTCAGTGCCATTCACATTTATAACTATTTAATTTCAGACACATTGAGAATGGATAATCCATCAGCAGATTTATCTCTGGAGAAGACTGATGTTTTTCATCAACCATTACCATGCCCTTGTTCTTGGCCCCATCAAATGAAAGTATCTTGGACACCAATTAATCCATAATGTCATAGTGGCTATTTATCTATTACACTTGAAAATATCAAGATTTTATCAGTTATTCTACTGGTACATTTAGTTGTAGGCTCCAAATAGACCTGAGTATATGTATATGTTTCTATGTATGTAAGTGTTGAATGCATGTTTGTCCACATGTATATAGGATTAAGAGACTGGTATTCTCAATTGCTTTCTGTCTTAGTCCCTCTGGTCACTCTCTCTTAGTGAACCTGGAGCTTGCTGTTCTATTTTTTTTTTCTGGTAAGTTATTGGCTACTCATCAAGCCTGACTCATCAAGGTTTACTGAACCATCTGCATACCTCCTAATAGATATTTTTAAGGTAGCATTTGATAAGCTTCGACAATAAGTAATATTTTCAAGGTCTGACATGAATGTTTTGCTCAATATGAAATAGTAATGTTGTAGCTGAGGTCATGGTATGAGCCATGGCACTCCTTTAAGACTCTGGTGGGGAGAAAAGGGACTTAGAAACAGTAGCAATTCTATCTGAGTGTGGCAAATATGCTAATACAGACGGCATGGAAATTAAATACAGAGGATAGGAAAGAGGGAATTCTACTGTAATGAGAACACTTGCAAATGTTGCAGAGGATGAAGCTCTAAAAGCTTAGCTTACCTGACAAGGTGTGACAGTCTAATCCCTGTGAGGACTTTGAAGAGGTCACCAAAGCTGTCTGAAGCCAGAGAGCTGTGACTCCTGAGCCCTAGAATCAATTCCCGCTGGGTTTCAGGGCCGCCAAGGGACGTTCTGCTTAAACAGCCTGCAAGACATTTTTCTTAACATATAGGGCCGTAAAGTGACAGAACATGTTGTCAGGTCCCCCATTATAACTGTCTCCCAAGTGAAGAAAAGTGCGCGGCTTCTTTCTAGCCTTGTCATTGTCAAGATCTGTCCAGGAGCCTCCAGATAAAATAGTTAACTTGAGTAACTTTGTTTTTAAGAAGGTGAAACAGAAGATAGAGCTTCTCTCTTAATGTGTGGCAGAGAAATGAGGAGGTGGATTTTCAGTTTGTTTTTAAACAAGGCTGTCTCATGCAGTGAGAAATGAAGCATCAAATACACTTATATGACAACTACAGTGTGCTTAGCCAGAAAGTAAAGTTACAGTTTCACGAAGAGAAACCATCTCAAGAGTCAGTCAGAATTGTGTCCTTGGCCTTCAGAAGAACTCCTAAGCTACATGGGACTGCTCCTTTCTGGCCCATTTCCTGAGTTTTCACTTGCTAAACCTATTGTAGCTATTATACATTATGCAATACATTGATACCTTTTCCTGGGAACTCTTTACAACCCTCTCAATTTCACCCATAACTGTTCAACAGTTCCCTAAGGTGCCTTGAGTCTTCTATCAGGGAATTATTACTATATTTAGAACATCAGTCTGAGAATAGTTTACCAAACTGCTAACTAAACCTAATGTTAATTTAGACTTCCAGGTCTTCTCTCTACATAATACAGTTTGTAAATGTAACCATGTTTCTTCTTTAAAAGTCACTAAATAAGTTTTAGTAAACGTTGAAATGATCAGTGAGTTAATTGGATCCAGATAATGTTATCAAGTATTTAGCAAGAGAAAATAAAATACTGTATGACAAAAAAAAAATCCAATTCAAAGAGAAAATTCTTGGGGGAAGAGATTTGATTAATAGGGACAGAATTTTCACACTAACAGCTTTTTAAAATACAGATGGGAAAAGAGACAAGAATTAGATTAAATAAAAGTTAATGCAACATTAGGTTTGCAAATTTAATGGAATATATAGAATTTCAAGTTTACGTTGCAAAGACAAGTCCAATTTATATTCTTTCATTGTGGTTGTTCACACACATTTTATAGTCATGGAATTACTGCTGGTAATAACCTTTTTCATTGTAAAAGTATGACTCGCAAGGGAGTTTCTTTTATTTTCATACCTAAGGATCTGTCTAGTCATAAGAAAGAAAAGAACATGAACACAGGTATAATTCTAAGCAATTATTCTAATTTCCTTATGTTTCAGCCTGTTATTTGGGTGGGAGAGTGACTGCAGTTGCAGATGCACAGAAAGTATGTGTGAGTCCTTGGGCTTTGTTTATGCATTTATGCATTTATATATTTATGTATTTATGTATTCATCTACTTATGTAGAGAGGAGGATGACCATACAAACTGACTGACTCACAGGTATAAATGGTAGTTTTCCTCTTTCTCCTTTTTATTCTATTATTATTTATTATATCATGTACTTACCTAATACTATCTAATGAAAACATTTCAAATATTTACTAAAACTGTTTCTTTCTTGCAATAACAAAAATAACAGACCACAGGAGACTCACATTTATTATTTCTCTTGCAAATCATAGTATTATGCAAACAAAACAAATTATGTCGAAAAATTACTGTGGTTTATCAAGTTGGCTATGTTAAATTCTGAAAACTACAACACCCAAAGCTCCAAGGGGAAGGAGTAATCAGATTTCTATCAGCCACAACTACCTAATCCAACTTAGTAGTTCTAACAGGAACAAATATTCATAGAATACATGTAAGCTTAAATGATTGAAAACCTACTTTAATATGGGTCCTTAAATGCTTTAGCCTCCCTTCTAGCCCACTACCTACTATAGGTACTAGGAATCCAAGGTTATTAGGATGTGGAGGACTACTGTAGGGGGACCAGAATTCTCAGTTTAACCTGGGATCTCTCAGACACTGAATCACCAACCAGGTCCAAAACATATACAGCAGAGGATCCCGGGTCTGGGTTCAGTCAGAGAAGATGCACTTAACCCTCAGGAGCCTAGAGTTCCCAGGGAATTTAGAGGTATGGTGGGCTGGGGACATCCTTGTGGAGTCAGTGGTGGGGGACAGGGAGTAGGAATGGTGGAAGAGCTGGAGCATAGACCAGGAGGGGAATAAAACCTGGAGTGAATAAGAAAGAAAGAAAGAAAGAAAGAGAGAAAGAAAGAAAGAAAGAAAGAAAGAAAGAAAGAAAGAAAGAAAGGAAGAAAGAAAGAAAGAAAGAAAGAAAGAAGAGAGGTTGGGAGGGAGGGAGGGAGGGAGGGAGAGAAGGAAGGGAGGAAGGAGAGAAGAAAGGAAAAAGAAGAAAGAAAGAAAAAGAAATAGTTCTTTGGGGGCAATTCCAACCTTCCTTGATCAGCTTACTAGTAAACCACCAAACATGAATCAGCAGCAGCAGCTTAATCCAGAATAAAGCACAAGGCTACACTGATTGGTGCCATTCCCTAAACCAAGACTAAGGGGGCAGAGCAAGGGGAGCCTGTGCTAATAAAGCTTTCTTCCATTGTCCGTGGGGTCATATACATCTTCTTTCTCAACATCACATGTCCCTTCACATGTCTATTTTAGCAAAACATCCTTTTACCTGTCTGCTCCAGCAAAACATCCTTGTGACCTAATTGAGTTTCCAAAGAAACTTCAGATCCCAGGAGAGTCCCCATTTCCCTGGTAACAAACAGGTTATACCGGTTTATTAGGGAAACCTGACTTAATTGCTTTTGAATAGTCAGTTCAAGTGAGTAATTCACCAGGTACAGGAGAGTAAAGAATTATGCTACTTCCTGACCTGACACCTACTTTGTTCCCTTCATCACCCTGTTTTCACATATCTGTTTTCAAAGTAATGTAACCATTGATGTTATAATAAGGTAGAAATTGTTGGCATCTCTGTTATTTGGGATAAAATAATAATTAGAAAGGGCAAAAAATAGGATATGCAAAGAAAATATAATATATTTTGGGATATTATGTTTTTACTGTGAAATGGGTAAATTTTTACACAAAAGTGTAATTCTATGTAAAAACTCACATAGTTGTCTTACTCCATCTATGTTCATAACACTAAGACCCAAAATGAATACCTGGTAAAGAAAGGACTTTTATTTAGCTGATAATTCTGGAGGACTAAGGTACACTGTTTCCTTTCGTTCATGTTTTGTGACAACTTTGTGACAAGAACAGGAACAGAGGGATCCAGAGTTGGGACAGAAAGAGGGAAGACCAGAAAAAGCATGTTTTGCCACTACTGATAACAGCCCACCCGAGCAAAAACACACTGCGCATAAATCCTTTTCCAGGAACAAGCTGATGACTCTGTCCATTACTGATGACTAGGTCCATAACCTCCACATAATAACCTCCACATAACTGAACTCCTTGCAGGGGAACTTTTGAAAGACACACTCGAGGTTAAAATGGCCTAAAACACAGTGATCATTTTAAGAATATAAAGTCCAGAGTGATGCTAAAGCCAACCATAAGATAACATGAAAAATAAGCATGTTGGACAAAAGGCATGTTCTTAAAATCATGATTTATCTTTCTGGTAAAAATTTAATATTCAAGGATATTCATATTTTCTTTGTGATTGTTTCATATAATTTATATGTCTGTACAAACACACACACACACACACACACACACACACACACACACACACACACACGCACACACACACACACACACATCCTAGTTAAGAAAATGTGATTTGAGTTAAAGGAGACAGCATAAACTATCAATGTCATATTCTTTTCAATGATCACAACTACTTGTCTGAGCTATTGTGCATGTTTTTTAGGTTTGGTTTTGTGTGTGTGTTGTACTAAAATGTAAAAGAGTTCTGAGAATTACTTGGATCTTTCATCTCTCTTTTAAATATTTGTACAAAGTAAAGCTACAATGCCTTCAAAAGTTGAATAGTGGAATTTAGAAAATCTGGCCATTGCTTTAGATCGTTACATTTTGCCTAGAAATTTTAGATTTCATATAAGTGTATAAAACATGACTCATTTGCAGAGTTTTATATGTTTCAATAAGATGTTATACATTGTTGCAGTAAATATTAAAAAGTGGATTGCCTATCTTTTTTTCGGCCCTGCAGTCTCATTTCATGGGATTCGCTTCTAGTGTGAAACTGGCACACACACTCGGTCACTGGGACCGAGCTGCCCTGTGGTCTCTGCCTCAGTCCCCGCGCAGCACAAACATGACTCTAAGGCCCGGTAGCTTTTTATACAGGTTTATATATCAAACTCTCAATCCACAAACCCTCTCTATAATAAGATTACATCTAATAGACAAAGATACAAATCGCCCTTCCATATGAGATAAAAGACCTATAAAATCCTTAAAATGTTCATAGCTACCCAACGCCAATTGAGTCCAACTGGATCCAGCTCATCTTTCTCAAACTCCATCTTGATCCTTCTCTGAGTGCCGGGTATGGACAGGCGATCTCCTTTAAAAAAAAAAAACAAACACTTATTTCAAGCTGGATGCTCTCTGGGTCACCACGCCCAACTTTAGTGATGCTTTCTTCCAGGTTGCATAAGGACTTTATCTGGGAGCCTCAAAAACCTCAGGGAAGGCAGTCTGCCCTCTGCTGCACTGGAGAGCGCCTTTTTCTCCAACAGTGGACCCTTATACCTCGGCCTCCAGGGAGTCCAGAATGTTCAGCTCCAAGCTAGTTTTGGGCCTGAGCTCTAGCCCTCTCAGGATTGCTTGACCCAAAGCTGTTTGTCACTGTTTCTTCCTTCAGTGATGGAAATAAGAAAGGCTTGTAAGATCCCATCAGAGATACTGTCGCCTGTGTTGTGAACCATGTCACCACCTCTGCCTTCTCGAGGCCAAGGTAAGAGAAAAGACAAGAAACAAGTTTTCCCAATGGAATAGTGTATGTGAAAAGGAATGTGATGTTTTCAAGTTGAAACACTTACTTACCTTATGTGACTAATGACTTTTGGAAAATTACTTAGAATTTTTGAGCCTCATTCCTACACTTTCATTGTTAAGTTATTTCTATTTTTATTAAATATTCCAAGTTTGTGAAACCTGATGACTACTCAAAATTCCAGTATTTCACTGAAAAGATTTGTAGGTATGATGTGTCAGCAAAGATGCCTGCTGTCAGTTTACCTAAGTTTGACCCATGAGACCCATATAGAAATTCTGCTCTACTTCCACATGATTACTGTGGCATGTACATGTGTGTGTGTGTGTTTGTGTGTGTGTGTGTGCGCACGCTCTCACACATGCATGCACACACACACACACATTGTCTCAAACAACAAAAAATTTAAAAGGTAAATTATTTAACAATAAGCTCTTAACGTTTTCAAATGTACCCCTGTGTTTCCTCTCTGCCAAGTATAGAGGCAAAGGGAGGAACAAGTACCCTCCAAGTTTTTGCTTTTTCTGAATAATTTCTTAGTAGTTTATACCATTGGTTGTGTACTCTAGGAAGAGTTTTCCGGTGTGAGAACAGTATCCAGCTGTGTGACAGTCTGGTATTCCACACTGAAACAACAGACTCACCAACTGTTTGACATAAAGATTGGGAGTTGCTGACACAGCTCGGAGTAAGCAGTGGAGCAGTGTGCTCAATGCCCCGTTCAGAGCACTGTAATAAGGATTTAAAAGTTGCAACCTTAATTTTGTATTCTGGATAGCTGCATTGATTGGTGGTTCCCTACGATGCTCATAGTCCCATGAACTCTTAGTGAAATTTAGGAATTGCAGGAGTAGAGTTTCAAATGACATTTGACAACTCACAAACCTACGAATAAAAGTGAATTCTGCTGCTTAAATAAATTATTGGTTATTGCTGTTTTGCAGGAAACTTTGGAAATAAATTTTTAAATCTGAGGAAGAATATAAACTTAATTTTAGCTATACTCTAGAAAGAAAATGTCACCCAAATTTATAAACAGTGCAGAGTAGTTAATAGCTATGTTTTCTATGGTAAATGTTTATATATTATATGTGTGCATGCTTGTGAATATTTATATAATTTCTCTTAGATATTATTAAAATAGATAGTGGAAGACATTTGAATTATACTAACTTCCACATTTAAATTTTACTGGACATATACCTACCATTGATAATTTGGAAATGGAGACAGGGTGACCAGATTTCACAGGTACAAAGTGATTCTTACCGTGGTGTGGGTTACATGACGCCCTTATGTTAAAGCAAAGCCAAATAAATTGAAATCATTTTTGTTGGTTAAAAAGTGTAAAGAATGGCCAGCTATATGGCTTAAAAGAAGAAAGAAGGGACCTCATTGATAAACCTTGGGATCTAAATTTGATAAAAGGAACACACAAACCAGAAGTCTGCAAGTTATCTGACATCCCTGTGTGCTGGGAAATAGATGTGGGAACATGTATATAAGTACTGCTTTAGTCACATTTCAATTACTGTCCAAGATATCATGAGCTATGCAACTTAGAGAATGAAAGTCTATTGAGGAACAATGGTTTCTGTGGGTGAGGTCATGACCAACATGGCAGGGAGTAAGGAATAAGGGACACATGCACTGTGCTAGGGTGTAAGACCTCGTTTCAATATCTACAAGCAGGTGGCCATGGGAGAAAGGACTAACTGAAAGAGGAGTGGGTTTTAAAACTTTGACATCTGCCTTCAGTGACATATCTCCTACTGCAGGGACATACATCCCAATCCTACCCAAATAACCTACAGAAGAAGAAATGGTCAAATATATGAGCATATGGGGGCATCGCCATTTAAACCAGCATAAGAATGTGGTAAAGAAATGCAATTTTTGAATAGAAGTAAAACCTGAACCCCAAAACTTGTATCTACTATGACAGTAGTGCTTGCATCTTAGACACATTTCTTCTTTAAGTATATGAAAGCATGCATGTATATATATTAGTTTCTTTAGATCAAATGGACACATGTTTTGAAAGCAGTAAAAGATGTTAAAATTAATTGTTTTTATCTTAATGGAAAAGATCTCAAATATATTAATCTTATTACTGAAAATGTCATTTTTAGAGATGTTACTATTTTCAAATATTATTTTATTAAAAATAAAGCATAGCTCTTTCATTTGACTCTACAACAACACTTTGCAGGAATGATGGATCAAGAAATCTGTAACATACTCTCTCTTGAACTGTATTTTATTATTATTATTATTATTATTATTATAGTTTTAGGACAAACTCTAGTCTTCTATGACCAGTCATATACCTCAGTTTTACATCTTAAACTTTGTTCAGGCATTTATTATTATTATTATTATTATTATTATTATAGTTTTAGGACAAACTCTAGTCTTCTATGACCAGTCATATACCTCAGTTTTACATCTTAAACTTTGTTCAGGCATTTAAAAATATTGAGGCTAGTGTAGGTGCAATTAATATATCATTTCACTCAATAGGTAAAGTGTGTGTAATTTTTGTCATGTCATGTTAACTCAATAGGAAAAATGCTGAAAATAGCACATAGTATAACCTCCATGCAAAAAAGTATTGAACTGATTTTGTTGATTCAGATGACACTATTTTTAATATAAACATTTTTTCTTCATATGGTCTCTCTCTCTGTGTCTGTCTCTTTCTCTATCTGTCTCTCTCTCTGTCTCTCTTCCTTTTTCCTTCCCTCCCTCCCCCTCCTTTCCTCCCTCCCTTCCTTTCCATCCCTCTCCCTCCCTCCCTTTCTCCCTTCCTCTTCCTCTCTCTCCCTCCCTCCCTCTCTCCCTTCCTCTTCCTCTCTCTCCCTCCCTCCCTCTCCCCCTCCCTCCCTCCCTGTCTCCCTCTCCCCTTCCCTCCCTCCCTCCCTCTCTCTCTCCCTCTCCCTCAATCTCCCTCCTTCCCTCCCTCTCTCTCTCCCTCTCCCTCCCTCCCTCTCTCTCTCCCTCTCCCTCCCTCCCTTCCTCCCATCCCTCTCCCTCCCTCCCTTCCTCCCTCCCTCTCCCTGTCCCTCCCTCTCCCTCCCTCCCTCCCATCCTTTCCATCCCTCTCCCTCCCTCCCTCTTTCCCTTCCTCCCTGTGTGGTTGAACTTGTCTTGTTGAAGGTACTCAGTTGGTACATAACTAGTTGAAGGTACTCAGTTGGTACACATAGCTAGCCCATGGTCACTGCACAGTCAGCTCAATTCTTTATTCTGTCACATTTTAGGATTGATAAGTTCACTGTTCTATTTAATTTTTTTAATATCAAAGTATCAAAATGTATCAATTCAAATGTTTCTACTGTAATAATAAATAGCAAAATAAATAGTTTTCTTGAAGTTTTCATGCAAACATAAAATTTAATTTCTCCTGCATAATTTCATATCACTCCACCTTTTGTTATTTTATATGATTTCTTTAACAATTGCTAAAATTCTCATGCATTCCCAAGTTCCCCATCATGATCTAATTCTCCTATCTTTTCTTCTAAGGACATTTTAATTATCCCTTTCCCTTCTTATATGTTATGTCTCCATCTTTTTCTTCGTTTTTTATGTGGTAACTGGAACTATTTAAATATTAGAGCCACGTCTTCTTAAATGGAGCACCTTATAGGAAATGTCTGACTCAGGCACCAAACAGTGCTCCGTGGATAACTGGCATCCACAGGAATCTTTTCAAGTTTATCAACAGACTTTCCTGCTTACTGCCTTTGTTACTGAAATGTGAATTCTCCATGAGGACCTCATAGGGGAACAAGGTCATGGGGGAAATGCATTACTCTCTTGAGGAAACACTGCAATGTGTGTGCTGACTGTAAATAGCACTCTAAATATGGATACTCAACATGCCACAGAAATAATCTCTTTGTGTGTATGACTTTAAAAAAACCTTTCATCTGGTTTGTGGGATGAAAATACTAAAAGCAATTAAGTCCTCCTCCCCAACAGATATAATGTGGATGATTCTTTTTTGTCAAAATGTCTTAGTAAAGCAGTCTCTTAATTGCAAGTTAGTCTAGACGTTTTTGCTATATTCATTTCAAGCCACACCAAGGAATTATCTAAAGAAAGTAACAAATGAAAATCATGTAATAACCAGCAATTCTTCCTCTTGATCTTTTATGTTAAATACGACAAAAAATACTCAGCTCTCTCTGTCTGAAAATTATAAACTATTTTTATCTAGAGAAGGGAAATGGGCAAGAAGGCAAAGGAAAGAAAGGGAAAAAAACCCACCTAAAATCAAATGTATCAGCTAGACTGTTGATATAAATGCATAGTATTGATTGCATTTCCATATGATAGTCCAATCAGGCAGGTTTGTCATCTACAGGTCTTGCTTTCCTCTATAAAACATCCTTGATATGCTAGAATCCAGTGATTGGGTTTCCTGTTCTTTTCGTCTCATTATCTTTCTAGGAGATGTCATTTCTCCCTTATCATCTGTTTCCTCCCAAAGTATATGGCGTAGATACCTCTATTACCAGAATACCAAACAGCCTTGGCAAGCTACACAATGCCACAATCTTAATCATATCTAGATTTTGGTTTATTTTTCTCCCAAAAAGAAAAGTCTTAATATTTTCGCATTGGTTTTAAAAGAAAAAAGAAAAAACATCTACAATAGATTCTGGAGGTTTGAATATATTTAAATGATTTGTTTTGAAGCTTCAGTGGAAAAGCTTGTCAATCTATTTATTTGGAGAAGCTTATTAAAATATTTAATTTTAATGTTAATCTAATAACTTTAAATTCAAAAATTCAGTATTACTAAAATTTTTTTACATCCACTTCTTTAGAACCCAATGCCTTAAGAAGTAAATTATTTGATCATGACCTTCTAAATCACTTTAAAATTACCTATTTATTCTTTATTTTTTGTATTTATGTGTGCGCCTGCATGGGTATATATCTACGCAGATGCTGGCAGAGGCCAAAGGAATTTGGCTCCCCTAAAAGTAGAGCTACAGAACGTTCAGAGCTACCTCATGTGGGTGCTCAGAAATGAGCCCACTGGAATACCAGCACATACTCTTAAGTACAAAGCCGTCTTTCCAGACCACGTACTCATTTTTAATTTAAAAATTATTTTACTTTTGACTACCAATAAATTCTATTTTTCCTTGAGAGGTCACCAACTGTGTGTGTGTATGTGTCTGTCTACATATGCATGTTTGTGTTTTCATGTGTGGTGTGCATATTACTATTTAGTCTTTTGAAAGTTCAGATTTTTTACTTTATCAAAACTAATACAATATTTTTCAGAACTGTATTCCTATTTTTGAAATGTTTGCTCATTGCTGCTCTTTGCGAAATTCTTCATAGCAGATTTGAAAACATACTAGCTATAATAGTTCTCACCCAGATTATTTTTTTGCATATATGAACAATTAATTCCATATGTGAACGATTTTATGAGCCTGATTGTCTAACATAGTGGTTCTCAATCTTCCTAGATACAACCCTTTAATATAATCCCTCATGTTGTGGTGACACCCAAACAAGATTATTTTGTTCCTACTACACAACTCTCATTTTGTTACTGCAATGAGTAATAATGTAAATTCCTGATATGCTGGATATATGACCTGTGTAAATTCTCAACCACAAGTTGAGAACGATTGGTCTAGGAGTCTCAAAGTTGTCATTTGCACCTAATGGAAGTAATGGCAATATTTTATGCTTCCTTTAAGCCAGGTCTGTTCCTGAAACACCGAATTATTGTTCGATGATACATGATTCATTGTGTTTTTACAGTTGATGTGAGTTAAGATGTAATCTTTAAGAAGGTCTCATTATATAAAACAGCAGGCTTGATATCACACCCTCTCTTAAATATCATGACATTCTAGACTAAATGGATGCTTCTTTACATCAAATGTTTGTCACATATATCTTCACACTAGCCTATTATATTTAAGGACTGAAAAAAATCTTGAATTCATTGTAGCTCTATTTTCAGTTGCTTTAAAATTAATTCTACAACAATCTTGGGTTTGACAATAGCTCAGTCACTCAAATCCTTGCCTCCGAAATATGAAGCAGCAGAATTCATTCAATCTCAAGGAGTTGCCTGGAGACATTAGCCATAATGATTGTGGCTACCATGCTGCCATAGTAGCAGATGTGGAAGAATCACTAGTGTTGAGTGCCGAACAGTCTGGTCTAGTTGGTAAATTCCAGGTTGATAAGAGACTGTGTCTCCATAGTCACATGCGTACACATGGTCTACTACATATTAGCAGAGCACAATGCACAAGCACATACTCAAAATGACTAAGTAAGTAGATCAGTTTGTTAAACAGCAGCAATTTCCTAAATGACAGCATGAAAACACAAAGAACCTAAAAATTCGATCATTTCCATAATGAAAATGAAGATACCATGTCAAAGTTTAAATTGATAGATTCAGATTCCAAAGATACCTGGGTATCTTAATGGTAGGAATTCTGTAGGAGTACAGTTCTTCATATTGAAAATTGAGAATGGAGTTCCCAGAAAGCCTCTCGGGACATTAACCAGCAAAATTTCCAGAAAGTTTAATCTGCAAAGAAAATTCCTAGGGATCCTGTCAACCACATCAGTCTTTGTTCTTGTCACTCACATTGAGAGTTCCAAAGGGAAATATAAAAATTCTATTTCAATGTTCCTTTTTGAAAGTGTTCAGGTAAATTCCGTGAACATCGCTGATTCTGTATTCATGATTTTTCACATTCCCACTTAACAGGTATTTGCTCTGTTAGAACCCTCATCCACATAATAAAACAATAATTCACCCTGCAATAATTATATTTTTTAAAAAGTGAAAAACTGAGGTGAAAACATGACAGGTTGAAATTACATATGTAGTCTTGACAGAATTGATTTTTTTTCTCCTAAAGTTTTCATCAGTACCTTGAAATTATTTACTGCTGTTTAAAAAAATCATCAAAGGATGTTATATGGAAAATAAATACCATGAAGACTGTATTCTTATATCATTTAGAATCTTTAAATGAAAAGATAAAGGTTTTATTAAGTAAAATCCTGTGGAAAATAGAATGTGGTAACCATTTGGCTTTGAGGCAAGTCCACCTTGCCATTCTTTATAGCATATATTACCAATAAAGCTCCACTAAGGCAGTGAGCTTCCTCCTTGAAGTGGACACTCTTCCTTCCTCCTTGAAGTGGACACCCATGAGCAAACCTGACTGGACACTTCAGTTGGGAATAATAGAGCATGATGTCTAACAGTTGGGCTATCAATGGTACTCTGAGCAGAAGAGATAATTCACTTACTGTTACTGATATCCTTTGATTAGGAATAGTCATGTTTTTATGCAAAAATTCAGTACATGGAATAGAAATATATGTGTACATGAGTGAGCTCCTAATTTTTCTCAAGTATTGATACATGTGGATGTGTTAGTTGTGGCGCGCTCCTCGACCAGCGAGGAAAGACGACCACCACCAGAGGATACTTCTCAGATCACTCTTTATTGTGGGAGCCTCTTGATTGAAGGGGAGAGGAGGAAGTGAGAAAGGGAGGAAGGGAGGGAGAGAGAGAGAACAATGCTGTGTGCTTGAGAAATTGGATCCAATCTTGCAGGAGTTGAGGGACAAGAAAGGATAGGACATATTTTGGAGAGTATTGGCATTAGGTCTTCTATGAAGGTATGATAGAATTCTGCACTGAACCCATCTGGTCCTGGGTTTTTTTTTTTTTTTTTTTTTTTTTTTTTTGGTCTGGGAGGCTTTTGATGTCTGCTTCTATTTCTTTACGTATTATGGGACTGTTTAGATGGTTTATCTGATCCTGATTTAACTTTGTGAAATTCCTAGGCAAATGGATGAAACTAGAGAATATCATCCTGCGTGAGGTAACCCAGTCACAAAAGAACACACATGATAATTGGATACTAGCCCCAGAAAGCCCTGAATACCAAAGAAACAACTCTCAGATCTTATGAATCTCAAAAAGAAGAGAGGCCAAAATGTGGAAGCCTCACTCCTTCTTAGAAAAAGAAACAATAGAAAGAAAGAAAGAAAGAAAGAAAGAAAGAAAGAAAGAAAGAAAGAAATTGTGTATTCATCACATATTAATATGTAACAAATTTTGTGAGCTATAATAATATTTTATAAAAATAAACAAATTAACTTTTAAAAAAGAATGTTATACTGTGTGAGGAAATTGATGTTTTTCTAGAAAGATAATCCTGACAAAACAGTAGATTCATTGTCAGTTAGGACAGGTGAGTTAGCTACCTTAGCTGGTCGCATAATGCTTCAGGTTTCAAACAGATTAAAGGGAGAAGAACAGGAACAGAAGAGTATTTACATTTCAGGTTGGGGACATGCAAACCAGCTGTGAGAGGAGCAACAGGCCGCATATTCTATCTTTGCAAATCAAACTAATCTTTGATAAATGGATGTTAAAAATTTGCTATTACTTTATCATATCCAATAGTTCAAAACAATCAGTTACTGAAGTATCCACTCAGCTTAGGCACTTACTTGTCTTCAGAGTGTCTCAGGAAAGTCACTAAGTCAGCAAAACAGCTGTAATCTGCACTCTCCTCTTTTGACAAATGTTCTTTGTTCCATGGTTTGTGATTCACAAAGAGAAATGAAAATGAGCAAAGTTTTAGTTGTTTTTTACATCCCGCACAAGGAAGTGCAATATAGGATTGTAATACATTTCAAGTTAAAAAAAATTTGTTAATAATTATTAAAGTGTTTGAAAAGTTAATTTACTATGATTATTGTCTATGAAATTTCATGGAAAGGCACTAAAGCTTTTACAAATAACCTCCTTCATTTAACTCTCAACTCAGATAAAAAAGGAAATTTATCAATCTTCCAAAAATTTTATTTTTCAAAGCTGTGATTTTGTATTCTAACAATGAATGAAGATATTTCACATTGAACATTCAATTTCCAGGCAGACAATTGCAATTAGGATTATAGAAACATTTGTATGATATATAAAAATTTCAAAAAATTGATGTAAATCCAGATAAACTGCATCCTACCTTTGCTACAAGCAGATTACTGAATATGTGTTCAACTCTACCAACTGTCTCCACACACATAATCATACTAACTTGTTGCCATATTTGATTTCTTATGGAAATTTCACTTAACTAAACTTTATACCCTGTTTTGTAATTTTACTTTCTGTCCACTATTTTACAACAGTTACATGATCTTTAAAATACACAGATCTCTTTTTGTCAGCATTCAACAAGTGGAATTTCATCTTGATTTTTTTTTTTTAATTAACGACTGGAATCTAAAGTGTAATGTCTGTCTAATATCAAGTAATACCACTGAATTGTTAAGTATGATATTGTTATAGAAGATTGCCCTCTTCAAAAAAATGAGTATATTTAATTTTAAATTTTCTTTCATTTTTATTGGTTATTCTATGTATTTAAAATTTAAAAGTTATTTCCTTTCCTCTAGTCTCATCCCCCTCCCCCTTCCCTTACTTCCATGAAGGTGCTCCTTCTCCCAACCACTCTCTCCTATTTCAGTGCTTTGGTGTTCCCTACACTGGATAAAATAAGCCTTCCCTGGACCTAAGGCCTCTCCTCCCATTGATGCCTCCTCAGAGGCTCTGCCAGAACCATACTGATACAGATGAGGATGTTTGCAGCTAACCATCAGACTGAGCAGGGGACCCCAATGATGGACTGAAGGAGCTGAAAGGGTTTGCAACCCCATGGGAAGAACAACATCATTAAGCAACCAACCACCCGCCACTCAAGCTCCCAGGGAATAAATCACCAACCAATGAGTACACATGGAGGGGCCCATGGCTCCAGCTGCATATGTGATGTGGGTTTATATAGAACACAGCATCATTAACTACTCTGTTAAGAGCTGGTATGCCAACTTGTATTCCAGCATTCAGATTTTCCCATTCAAACACTTACCTGCTGAGATATAGCTCTGAATTATGTTAACCATTTTGGTTTAGGTCAGTGCACACAATTTAAAAACCTACTCAATAGCCTGGGTCTGAACTTTCTTATTGACAGTCCCTATTCAGTGGGATGGAGGCACTAAAAAGGCAAAAGTCTTTCTTAGTTACTTTAATTTGAGCTCACATACTGTTTGACCTGTTTTACTGACATGGGAGAAATGTTATGAAGAATCAATATAAATCGTGAAAGAGTAATCACCAGAAGTATGCAACATACACACATATAAAATGAGCAAATAGCTTAAATGGCTATATTATATTTTATATTACATTCTTCTAATTTCTAAAGTAAATATGCACATACATCAGAACTATTGTTAGTTCTAAAAATATAGGGATATATATATATATATATATATATATATATATATATATATATATGCACTGAGTGAATTCATTGCTTTTCAAAAGAACATTCACATTTGACCTCTGAATACATCATTTAAAATCCTAAAAGCTAAAATTAAATTGTCCTTTCCTTAGTCTAAGGATCAATCTAATTAGACCAGAAATTATTAGACTCAATATCCTCATGGAATAGAGACTTCTACAGGGGGTGATGTTATGTAAATAGATATATATTCATGATTTCAAACTGAGTAAAACTAAGTGGATAGAAATGTAATTAAAGGCAAAGTGCTCTCCTTTAGAAGAATAAGTATTAAATGATTTTCTCTCATTCCAGAAAAAAAACCTTAAATTGTTTTTTCATAGAATAAACTTCTATTAAATTTATAGTCTTATTACTATATTTTAACCTACTCTAAAAATTAGCTCACCCTATATTTGTTTCTACAAATAAATGTGGTGCATATAACTCACCATAAGTTTAGTAAGATTTTACAAGGAAGAAGATATTAATTTAAAAAAAGTGACAGTCACATAGGCCGTGGGTTTTAACTACATACTGGAGGACAAAGGTTAACTGTAAAACTGAAGAGAGAGAAACATCCATAAGTTATCCTAGTGAGCCACCTGCAGCCAAAGCACTTGGAGAATTAACAGTTAGAAACTCTACATGACAGCATGTGTAAACATTTCAGAATGAGTGTCAACTCACTTAGCCTAGTATTTATATACAATTTTATTTTTTCTCTTTCTCTCTCTCTCTCTTTCTTTCTTTCTTCCTTCCTTTCTTTCTTATTCTTTCTTTCTTCCTCATTCTTTCTTTATTCCTTCTTTTCTTCCTTCCTTTCTTTCTTTTTCTTTTTTAAAGCTTTTTATTACCTAAGAACTAAAACAATACTCCAAGATTCTTGCATACAAAATAGCCATAAAGTTTAATGTTTAGCAATAATATATTATGAATAAATTTTCTTCCTAGAAATTTTATGACTATACAATATGTAACACATATAATCATGTATCCATGTAGTAAATCGGATATGTATATTACTGTGATAGAAGTATTTATTTATTTTTACATAGAGGAATCATTATTATTATTATTGCTGCTGCTGCAGTATACAAACCCTTTTTAATATTTCTTAGAGTTTTGACGTTAGTTTTTATAAGTATTAAAATGAGCATATTGCATTTCAGAATTGTGAAATTGAAAGTACCAGAGTATGTTCATTGTCATTTAACGACTGTCACTCTGCCCTAAATTCAAGTAAAAACTATATGAATCTCAAGCCAGCAATTCAAAGAGCACACTAAAAATTAGAAATTCTGAAATTATATGATTCAAAGATCCACAAATTTCTTTTTTTTAAACAACTTTATTCTACAAAACAAAGATAAATGTACAGATTTTAAACATTTTTTTGCTTAAAATTATACATTTTTTGTCAGTACTTTTTTTCAGACTTTAACATAATTTTTACATAAAACTATATGAATATATTTTTAGTCAGTACTTGATTTTTTTCAAGGTTTGATTGTATGCCTTGAAAACTTAATAGTTACAATGAGCTAAAGTACATGTAAAACAAAATGTAGCATGGAAATAGTTAAAGTTTTCTTGTTTTGTAAATATTTTTTTGTTTTGTTTTGTTTTCTTTATTTCTTGGACTTCATACAGTCTGTGAGTTGTTTCTGGGGGAGTGCAAGCCTCTGGGGTTAGCATCCCACTATCAGTGACTGCATATTATGTCTGTTTTCTTTTGTGACTGGGTTATCTCACTCAGGATGATATTCTCTAGATGCAGCCATTTTCTTAAGAATTTGGTTAAGTCATTGTTTCTGGTGGCTGAGTAGTATTCCAAAATTACCAGAGGCTGATTTGGACCTTAGAATACAGCCCAGAATGGTATCAAGTTTAATAATATCCTCATGTCTTAGACTGGCCTTAGAAGGAAAATAATTCTAATAGTCACTTTGTTGGTTATTGTTGCTTTTTTGTGTTTGTTAATTTGTTTTTTAAACTTTTTGATGATACTTACTTTTCTGTAGTAAGGTAAAATTTTAAATTATCTCTTATTCATATTTCCTCAAAGGTCAGAAATGATGAATGTCTTCTTATTAGCTATCTTTTTGTTTGTTTCTGAATTTTTAAATTTTTATTGAAAACTGATTCTTGTAGAGGAATTTTAATCCAGCAACTAATGGGGTCTGGCAAGGAATAACATCAACAGACATTCTTAGTCTATATGATCTGGATGAAACACAGGCTTGCTCTGGATTACTTTATGATCTGGCTGGGATACATACATGCCCTTCATGCAATGTTTAATCCCTAACAGGGAAGGTAAGGTTAGTTTTAGAAGGAAGCAGACGTGTTTAAACATCATATCTAATTAAGGAGTAGACAAAGTGATGAATCAGAGTAAGATTTGACAGACTGAGTCAGAGATAGGATATGTCCAACTCTCATGAGAACAGTACAAGGATAGGCTACTTAAGAGCAGTGCAGGGAGAGAAAACTGTGTGGGTGTTTGGCAATTTAACTAGGACAGTTTAGCAGAGACAGCTTGTAGAGAGAACCAGTTAGCCACAGATAAAGACAGAAAAAGCTAGAGATTAAGTAACATAAAGAGTAGATCATACTGCCAAATTAATATGAGGCCAGGCAGAGCAATTCAGTGAGAACCCTGGAGAATTGGGATTGATTAAGTCCTTTTGGAAGATGACACTGTATGGAGGCTAAATGCTTTTAGGCCCATGCCTTGAAATAGGCAGAACAGAGAAAGAAATGCTTTGTGCTCAGCCCAAGTCATGTATCTGTACAGCTCGGCTCTCATCTCACCCCATCATCTAACGTAATAAAAGCATCATATCGTTTATACATCCTTGTTTCGTACAGTAGTCCTGCCCACAGTTCACTATCATTCCATTCCCGCCAGCTCCCTCCCACCACTTCTCCTTCCACTTTCCACCTTTGGAACCCTCAGTATACATACACTCCCTGCTTTTATTCAAATTCATGACCACATCTTCATGAATTGTCATATATGTAACCTATGTAATATGCAATATGTATCACCCTGAATAATTCTACTTGTGTGAATGTTTTCAGGGCTGATCATTTGATATTGAATAACAATTGGCATGTTCTTTCCTTGCCAAGACCTTTCAGGTCTTGGAAAGGGGTTCTGAGAGAAGTGGCATCTGGCAAAAGAAGTGTCTAGAAGTCTAGAAATCAAATCTTGGGCCTAAGCCTGCAATCTACATTTTGCTAGAGACAGCTTTCCTGCCTACTTTATTTGCATTTTGCTTACTTTCTCTCTGATTTCCTTTCTCTGGAGATCTCTAGACAGCTTTCTCTCTATATTCAGCATGAGATAGTTCTCTAAGCAGGTATCTCTTGCTATTCTTTAAAAAAAATATCTCTGGGTAGTTCATTTGTTGCAGATCATTAGCCCTGTCTTTTCTTTACATATCAGTTTGTTCCTGGTTACATTTTGATTATCCTATGGGTCAGTATCCCATGTCAGTTTTTATCTTTTGGAAAATGCCCATCATGGCAAAGCTGGAGTGCATAACCTTTTGTGTTTCCTATTTGGACTGTAGCCCATATAGAATGTGAGTATGTGTCAATGGTAGCAAAGACATATTTTTGTTTGCTGAATTGAAAGTGGGTGACATCAATTTGCCATTGGTCATTGGATTTGAGACCTCAGGAATTAGTGTCCATTGTTGTACAGCTGGGGTAATAAGCAATAAGGGATGCACAAGAGAAGAATACATTTAATATCCTCTGAAACCGAGCAATAGGGATGTGGGGAAATCAGGCATGAAGCCCTTTTATATTTTTTGTGTGCATGAAATTGATCTCCTTGCTCAATGGAGGTTGAGTATGTTTCTGTAGAGGCAGTCTGATACAAGGGGACATTCCCCTCAGACACCAGACCTGGCAATAGAGTGTGGGATCTGATGTTGTGGATGTAGAGGGGGAGACTCTTCCCTGTGAAAGGGTGGAGACCTATGCAAATAGACAGCAGAGTGGACATTGTCTAATTTTGCAAAAGATCTTGACAGAGAACAAATTAACAGCATGAACACAGTCTGAATAAGGATTAAAGGACATATTGACTTCTTTTATGGCTAATAGATAGCATATAGTTCCTAATGTTGGGGAAAGTATTCAGGTAGATTTTTGAAACAGATAACAAAGAATTCATCTCCAGGGGAATAGTATGGTATTGCTGTTGTTTCCCTTATTTTTCCATCAGTAAGTATTAAGGGGGCCCTGGTGACTGGCTTCTTTGTAAGAAGCCAGGGTGGGAGGGGAAGACAGGAACCCATTTATCTTAGGGTAATGATAATCAATTGGTCCTGAAAATCCTATTAAACTAATAGCAAAAGCAGGAGTTATTTCTTTAGTAGCCTTGGATGTTGAAGAGAATAAGGGGAGTGACAAGAATAGCAGATTCTTTTCCTAAGGTTTGTAGAGTTCTACATCTGCCATTTTTCATCATAATATTGAGGACACCCACCTCAGTTAGAATTCTGAGTGCAAGTCCTACCCATGAATAGAGCCATTCTAGCATTCCCAGGGGCTGATAAGGAGCTCTCTGAGATGTAGAAGAGGAATTAAAGAGAGAAAGCTGTAAAGATGATTTTGAGTCACTTCTAGCAAGTTGCTGTCCTTTATGACTGATTGTATTTACAGAATCTAGAGCTTAAACTAGCTCTGGGGCAAGTGTTAGTAGGGGAGGAGGACCTTTCTTTTTCAAGAAGTCAAAGGAGGGCTGAAAAAGTGCTTGTGCCCAGGGGGAGCCAGTTAAGTTTACTTAAAAAGCTCTGGAGGGAGTTGAGAGTTTTTTTGGGGGGAAAAGACAAAATGGTTTAAGGGGGCATTCTGAAGTGAAGAAATTTTCTGATTCCTCGAGTGTGATAGGAAGAACAAGCTGTATTTTGTAAGTCACCATGTTGCATTCTGGGGAGCATAGGGAAGGTACTAATTGAGCTTTAATTTTGAAAGGGGAAGTGGAAGGATCTTCCCATAGTAGTGTATCATCTATGTAATGGCAGCTATTGAGCCCAATGTTGAATCAAGGTTGTCTGCAGGGGTCACAGCATCCTTGCAAAGGGTGGGGCTGTTTGTAAGATGATGTCTCTAGGCAGGAAGGCATGTATAAGATGTAGGTTGATGTCAAGAGAATACATGATTAAACAGTAGAGAGTGGGTCAGGGACAAATTTGATAAAAGCAGAAGAGGAGGAGAGAGGTGAAGATACAGTAGGAACCTAAATGGAAGCAAAAATGAATATTTCTCTAGGCACATCTCTAGATTGGTAAGGTTGCTATGGTTTTTCTAATGGTTCCTATGTTCCTATTTATCTCATTTAGATAGGCAGTTTATAACTTTGTTCATTGGTTGTAAGCTGATTGTTTAGAGGGTTTGTGGTTTGGGAATTTAACATATAAATCTGTTTGATAAATTAATGATTTTGGAGTCATGTTTCTAGCAGGAAGTGGTGGAAAGTGAGTGAAAACAACTCTGGAGGGAGGTCGTATCCACCTGGGGCAGAGGAGAGCAGGCACGGGCAGTGGACCACACCCTGGTCAAAGAAGCCACAGGAGCCGACTGAAGCATGGCATAAAAGGTTATCAACTTTTTATTATTTAACTCAACAGCAAGATAAAACAAGGCCTATCACTAGACGAGAGGAAGGATGAGCAGAACAAAATTTTAGAAGGAGAGGGAGTGAGAACAAGGAGAGGAGGGAGAAGCAACATGGAGGCAGATGTAGATATTCCTCTCTGCAGATATCTGCATAGGTACAGGTTGTTATGAATGTTTGATGAGAGACGGCTGTGTACAGGATGATTTGTGATATCTAGATAGGCAAATTATATTATATCAATTAAATCTGAGTTTATTGAGTGGTGTTTTCCTTCATGTGGAGAATTAACTGAGTTCAGGAGGAGGTGCAGTGGTGGGAGGCACCAAGCTTGCCACAGAATCGGGATGCATGGGCTTGGTGCCAAGGGACTTGTCAGTGGGAGGAGCGTGGCGAGGTGCCATGCTGGAACAGCTCACAGACTGCCCGTGTCAGAGAAATCCAGGAATATTGCAGATCAGTAAGGTATGAGAACTGGTCACATTTTTTTTTTTTTTTTACTGCAACAGTTGTTACCCATTCCCTGAAAAAGAACTGTCCATTCATAATTTCTCATCTCAACTCCACTCTTGTTACACTCCACTCCACCCATTATACTCCCTCTACCCACAATGAGTCGTATGTGGCTCAGAGGCAATTATGCCTGGGATTAGAAACCTAGTCAAATACACAGTGCTGTCGAACTCACAGATATTAGAAGGAAACCTACAACCACCACTTTATTAAACCAACATAATCTAAGCAACAATAGAAAGACTTGTCCTTACATCTTCAGATAAATGGAAACTCATCAAGGAAACTTCTTTGTGCCTCAAATTGAGGTCATTAGATTTTTTTTTCTAGTTTATTGAAACATCTGTTAGGATGGTTTTTAAAACTTAGATTATCTCTTCGTTGATTAGCTTTTCAAATATCTTATGATATTTATGCAGAGATAAATTTTAGAGGATCATAGATAATACCAGCCACATACCATAATACCATAGATAATAATAAAGCAACACAGCTGCTATCTTCAAATATTGTCATGATATTAGGCCTAACAGGTAAATGTGCGATCAGTTTTTGCATTAATTTTTACATAAGACATGAAGAAGAAATATTTCCACTTTATAGATACATGTTTATTACATTTCCTAGCACTAAGTGTCCAACATGCTGTATTTCCTTCACTGCACTTTTGATACTTTGTTTTTTTTTTAATTGAACAACTTTATTTTTAAAAAACAAAGATAAATGTACAAATTTTAAGCATTTTTGCATTAAAGTATACGAATACATTTTGGTTTTTTTAAAAGGTTTGATAGTGTGCATTAAGATATTACTAGTTACAACGAGCATAAAGTATATATAAAACAGGATATAACCTGGAAATTGTCAAAGTTTTCTTGGTGTGTAAGGATTAAGCATAATGGTTTTTTATTTATTTTTTCTTTTCTTGAACTTCATATAGTCTGTGAGTAGTTTCTGGGGTGTTCAGGGCTTTAGTTTTCTTATGCCCATTAAAAAAATCAATTATTATTCAAGAGAAGCATTATGAAAATAAGTTAAGAAGATTGAATATTAAACTAATATTTTTTCTGGCTCTCAAATACTTTTATTTATTTATTTATTTATTTATTTATTTATTTAAACTTAATTTTAAAGAACAAAGATAAAAGAAAAAAATTTAAACATTTTTGCATAAATGTATACAAATACAATTGTGTCAGTGCTTGTCCTTTTTTTTTTTTTTTTTTTTTTTTTTTTTTTTTTTTTTTTTCTTTTTCTTTTTTTCTAAGGTTTGAAACTCTGCATTAAGGTCTTACTAGTTACAATGAGCAAAAAGTACATGTAAAACAGAATGTAACCTGGAATTAGTCAATGTTTTCTTGGTGTGTAAGGATTGAGCATGATGTTTTTTTTTTGTTTTGTTTTGTTTTTGTTTTTGTTTGTTTTGTTTTTTTCTTGAACTTCACACAGTCTGTGAGTTGTTTCCGGGGCAGTCCGAGCCTCTGGGGTTAGCATCCCAATATCAGTGACTGCATATTATGTCTGTTCTTTTGTGACTGGGTTATCTCACTCAGGATGATATTTTCTAGATGAAACCATTTTCTTAAGAATTTGGTTGAGACATTGTTTCTGATGGCTGAGTAGTACTCCACTGTGTAAATGTACCACAATAGTTGTATCCATTCATCTACCGAAGGACATCTGGGTTCTTTCCAGCTTCTGGCTATTATAATTAGAGCTGCTATGAACATTGTGGTGCATGTATCTTTGTTGTATATTGGGGTGTCTCTGGGGTATATGCCCAGAAGTGAAATAGCTGGCTCTTCAGGTAGTACTATGTCCAATTTTCTGAGGAATCGCCAGACTGATTTCCAGAGTGGTTGTATCAGTTTACAACCCCACCAACAGTGGAGAAGTGTTCCTCTTTCTCTGCAACCTCACCAGCATTTGCTGTCATCTGAGTTTTGGTTCTTGGCCAATCTGCTTTTGATAATTTTTAAATAGTCAGTCATATTTGACCCTGTGGACTCTTGCTGAGCACTCTAGCTTGTTTCTCTGACCAATGCATCAACATTTACAATGGTGACATATTTTCCCAGATACTGAAGCTTACAGAAGTTTTTGAAAGTATTTGGTGATGTTTGTCCTCTCTTGGGTTGTTTGGAAAATTGATGGTTTTCTTTTTGAATGAATTTTCAATGTTTTTCTTTTTTAATGCATTGGGGATGTCATCAACATTTGACAGGGGTTGTTTTGAGTGGATACATAGATTTTAATAGTACCTATTATTCGCATTGGGTGTTTATGGAGGGGAAATGGGAAAGGGGATAGCATTTGTAATGTAAATAATATATACAATAAAATTTAAAAATAATTATATATCAAATGCACATGGTTATGATCAGATTTATTTGGTCCACAACTAAGTACCAGATGATTATATCAAATGGCTCTCTGTGTGCTCTAAAGTTTAGCAGAAGACCATTTAGAATGTTACATTTAAAAATGAACAGGTACACTGGGTGGGAGGGACATAAATGAGTGCAGTAGCAATTCCTGCCAGTCTTGGGCAGTGTGCTAAGTTGTCCCAAGAATATCCATAGGTACACTTGGCAGGCCTGCCTTCCTCCTTACCCTTGGAGCCTCAGGCTATGTTTGTATCTGCCAGGCTAGACTCATAGACAGAGCATAGCCTAACAGTTCCCTGAGAGACTCCATCCATCCAACAACTGACCTTAACAGATGCAGAGACCTAGTTCTGGAAGTCCTGTGGAACAGGTAGGGGAAGGTTTGGAGGACCCCAAAAAGACAGAAACTCCACCAACAGAGAAAACTAACAGGGAACCCCGATGGCTCCCAGAGACCGAATCACCAACCAAGGACCATACATGGCCTGGACCCCCACCCAACTTATCTCTGTCCCATACATATGTTACAGATGTACAGCTTGACCTTCAGACCAACATCTGGCCTGGAGACTTACCTTGATTCTGTTCCCTCTGGATCTCATTCACTTACCCGGGCTACCATGTCTCGCCTCACTGGGAGAGAATAAGCCTAGTAGTGCAGTATCAAACCAGGGTGGGTTGGTATCCATGTGTGTGGGGATATCTCCCCCCCTCTTTAGAGGTTGAGGGAGGGATGGTGGAGGGAAGGACTATGTGAGGAAAATACTAGAAGGTTGTAATTAAGACATAAAGTGAATAAATTAATTAACAAAAAAATAAAATCTAGATGGTGAAATAAAAAAAAACAACACAGATAAATAAAAATCAGGTATAAGTGTATTTTATGAATAAACGAAAAGTAAAGAAATGGACTCCTAATTTAAGAAATTGCAAACATCGGAAAGAATATGGAACAAAAAGCATAAGAGAGGCAAATGTAGGAGACACAATAAAATACTTTCCTGACATAGCAGAAAAGTTGCACCTATAATAAACTCATGAAGCAACAAGCACAGAGCCTGCATGAGCTCCTGCCAGACCATATCCAACTTATACAGAAAAGCCCCACCCTTGCTAAAAATGTACTGGCAGTTGAGAACTGATAGATAGAATTAGTTTTCATTAAAGGTACAGCTCAGTTGACATTGCCCATGATTGCTGGAACATCCCACAGTTTATTAATTGAACAATGTGTACTTACAGGGCTTTGGAAAGAAAACAAAATACCAGATAAGAATACAGAAAGTTGGGTGGTTAGAGCAGAGGTCAAGTCTGCTTGGAGCCAGAGAAAGGGTGAATAAATCAAAATATACCATTTTACCTGTCAAGGAGCTAATAAAAATGAGGGAAAAGCAGTTCAAAACATAGCTCCCTTTATGTTAATAAAAGTATATTTTATTTTTGCAAAATATAATTTTTACAAACACAGTTATAAGCTTTATACCCAATAAAGTTGAGGATATTTTAAAATAGTAACTAATTAGCCAAACATAAATAAACAATTTTGCCATTACTGGGCTCATCTAAATGTGCTGTACCAAGATGTCAAGTCATGGTATATCTACCTATTTCTTAATAACATAACTTCATGCTGCTCACTGGCAAAACTAACAGTCATTTCTAACAACACATAAAATTAGTCATCACGTTTAGTACATTTTGTGAGTAGATTCATATCAGACATTCTTTTAGATCCAGATAAGTACATTAAAAAGTTCTTCTACCTTCTAATCACAAATAAATTGAGATCATCCTCCTGGATCTTACAGAGTGTGTATGAAAGTGAACAAAGATTCTCCCAGAGAGTAACTCTTCTAGGAAGGGCTTTCTCTAGCTTTTGTCCTTTGAGGGTGTGAGTGTGTATGTGTGTGTTGTAGGTCTGATTGTGTGTTCACATGGAAGTGCATGGGTGTGCTTGTAGCTGTGCTTGCATGAGTATGCACAGGTGCATCCACATGCAAATGTATAGGTACATAAAGGTCAGAGAATGACAGCATGCCTCTTCCTTCCCACTTTACCTCACCCCTTACTGGTTTAAAAGTATTTTTGAAATTAAAATAGGATTGTGTAATTTCATCTTTACATTTCCCCTATAGCGCTCCTAGGCCTACTTTTTGATATTTCTAAAATTCATGGCATACTTTCCTTAAATTGCCTATATTTTGTAGGTAGTATATCAGTCTCTATTTTTCATATATATATATATATATATATATATATATGTATATATATATATTAGTTGTCATTGAACCCAGAGTTCATCAGACAGATTGCCTGTCTATCCATTGAAATCTGTAAATCCACCGGGGTTTGCCTCCCACTTCCAGAGGTCACATGTCTGATTCACTGTGTTAGGTTATTTTTATAACTCCCTTTAAGAGGACAGTACAACCACTTTCACTAAAGATAGTTTAAAGAAACAGACACTATCTTTACCAACACAAAGACTTTCTGATGTGTTAATTTAGTTTTGTTTCTTGCACGTATTTGTTATAAACATTTAAAACTCTAAAGAGAATTCTTTGTTGAAAGACATGGATGTCCAACTTAGTAGAGGAAATACAGTGCAAAATGTCTTTGCAGCAGAATTCTGTGATTGCTCCAAGTTGTTCTGTAGTTTAAGGCTAACTATGACAGTATGAACCAGCTCCCAAAGTACCAGAGATCCTTTGAAATTTATGAACATTATTGATTTCCTGTGCACAACTAAAGAAGAGATTTCATGGCTTTCATGTCCCAATCTAATGCTTTAGAGAAAAATGTCACCAGTCTAAATGTATTGTCCATGTTGAGAATCAAGGATATTTACATAGACAGGTCCCTTTTATCTTTTCCTTCCACTCTCTACCCTCATAGTTCTTGAGTCCAACTTTGAAAAATGCTTCTGCAGCAAATCAATACACATTTTATTAAAGCCCAATTCATAGAATTGTTAAATTGGCCTTAATTTTCCCCCTGCTGCATGGAAGCATTAATTCAGTTCAATATGTAATATTTTTATTATATTGACATTGCCTATGGCTAAGACTACAACTACGGTATTGTTTTGAAAGTTAGATTGTCTCACAATTGTAGCCTTAAATCTCCAATGTCCTAATCTTTGTCATATGTAACATTTTTGAAAAATGACTAACAGAAATGAATGAAGCATTAGAAATAGACCAGACATAGCCAAGTCCTTCAGTTTATTAGCCTGAAGCATAGAGTGTTCTACCAGAGAGTCAGTTAGATAAGCTCATGTCTGTTAATTCACATTTATGTCTGTTTCATTTCCGCGGGTCATCTCTGCATTTCATTTGTATTATTCTCAGCTTGTGTATTGGTTCTTACATAGTCGTGCTTGACACAGAAAACTACAAACACCCTGCATACGAGCCTCTCACTAATTTGACAAGTGTAAGCAGAGAGTAATGTAAAGCAATGAATCTAGTCACACAGCTTTTGAATTCAGATTACATAAACTCATTAACTCAGGTTGTACTTTATTTTGAATATTCTCACTGACACTCTAATTACAGTGTAAACTATTCTAAGTCACATGGACTGGAACTGGCAAAATGTCTAAAAAAGTCAATTATTTGTATTTGCCATATTCCTGACTTAGAAAATAAAATATAATAATCTTAAAACTGATTTGTGTGTTCCAATATTCTCAGACTTTAACCTTCTATTGAGGATGAATAACAAATTGTTAGGGGAGCGACAGATGATTTTTTGGTCTGCCTGGACTCAGCGGCTATGAAATCCCAGCTCCCACGAATGTCACTTTCCCTGTCCCACCATGATACTATCATCACTCCGCAGCTCTGAACAAAACAAGTGCAGCTTGAGTGGCCTATGCAAAATACACTTCAGTTCAACAATAATAGCTTTCTCTTTCCATGCTCAAAATGAATAGTCACCCCCCACACACACCCTTAAAAAAGAAACAATGAAAGAGGATTGCTTTATTGAGCAATAAATAATAAATGGGTTAATAACTTCTATGTGGCTTTTTAATTTAATTAACAAGCACTTTTAGAGGAGGTCTATGTTGTGAGAGCATTGATAACTCTAGAGAAAATTCCTCCAATATTGTAATAACAATATTAGCCCCCTAGGCTCTATTATATACTTTCATTTTTACAATATTTTTCAGCCATTTTCTCCTTTAACTCACCCAATAAGCACTTGAAATAGATTTCTCTAGCAATGGCACGATTAAAAATATATTCATGAAGGTGTTGGTATATGCATATATTTTCAGTAAATATTACTGGCTGTGATGAGGTGAGACTGTAATCCAAGTGCTGCAGCTTGTAAAAGCAGGAGGATTGTAGGCTTGGGGATGGTTTGCTTAATACAGAAAAAAGCTTCTGTAAGGCAAAGGACACTGCCAATAGGACAAAACTGCAGGCACCAGAATAACTGGGAAAAGATCTTTACTAAGTTTACATCCAATGGAAGAGTAACATCCAAAATACACAAAGAACTCAAGAAGTTAGACTCCAGAGAACCAAATAGTCCTATTTAAAATATGTTACACAGCTAACTAAACAAATAATTCGCAACAGGAGTATCAAATGGCCACAAAGCACCTAAAGAAATATTCAACATCCTTAGTCATCAGGGAAATGCAAAATAAAACAACCCACAGATTCCACATCACACCAAATAGTGAAGATCAAAAACTCTGGTAACAGTGGATGCTGGCAAGGATGTGAAGAAAGAGGAACACTCCTCCACTGTTGGTACTATTGCAAACTGGTACAGCCAGTCTGGTAATCAGTCTGGCCAATCTCATAAAATTGGACATAGTCGTACTTTATGACCCACCTATACCACTGCTGGGCATATATCCAAAAGATGCTCCAACATATAGCAAGGTCTCATGCTCTACGATGTTCATAGCAGCCTTGTTTATAAGAGCTAGAAGCTACAAAGAACCCAGATGTCCCTCAACAGAGGAATGGATACAGAAATTGTGGAAGATTTACACAATGGAGGACTACTGTGCTATTAAAAACAATGACTTCATGAAGTTTTAACCAAATGGATGGAATTTGAAAATATCATCCTGAATGAGATATCCCAGTCATGAAAGAACACACATAGTATGTACTCACTGATAATTGGCTATCAGTCAAAAAATAATCTCAGAATTCACAGCCCATAGGAAACCCAAGAAGAGTGTAGATGCTACAGTCCTACTCAGAAGAGAGAAGAAAATAATCTCCGGGAAGTAGAGGGAGAAAAGGATATGTTAGGGAGAGAAAAAGGGGTGGGAAAATGAGGAATTTTAGATAGGGGAAGAGATGGGGGAGAAGTACTGAGGGTCACGAATTTGGAAGTAGTTGTGAAGCAGTGGGGGATGGGAAGTGGTGGTAGCCACTAGAAAGTTCCATATGCCAGGGACCCAAGTGGTTTTCATGACCCAATAAGAAGGACATTAGCCAAAATACACAACAAAGAAGAGTGAACCTGTAGAGACCTTATCCAGTGGGTATGAACTGCCCCCAGCTGAGGCATGGGGCCACCCACCCATCACAAAAAATTAATTTAGAAATACTCCCGACAAAAGAAAAAACAGGGACAATGAGTAGAGCAGAAACCAAAGGGAAGCCCATCCAGAGACTGCCCCACCTAGGGATCTGGCCCATCTACAGACACCAAATCTAGACACTATTGCTGATGCCAAGAAGAACTTACTCTGAAGCCCTGTATAGTTGTCCCCTGAGGGGCTCTGCCAGAGCAGGACCAATACAGATGTAAGTATACACAGCCGAGTATCACATTGAGCATGGGGACCCCAATGCAGAAGTTAGGGCAAGGATCCATGTTTACTCTTCCATCCCCAGAACTCTGCTTATTTTGACGCAGCTCTTTTCTGGCTAGAACACCAGCCATGCCATTCTCAGAGGACAGCACTGCACTAGCCTTCTTCAAATTCACCAGAAATAGATTTTCGCCACCAACCAATGAACTTAGCACTGGTCCCCAATGGAGGAGCTACAGAAAAGACTGAAGGAGCTGAAGGGCTTTGCAATCTCATAGGAAGAGCAATAATATCAACTAACCAACCAACCCTCCCAAAGCTCCCAGGGGCTAAACCACCAACCAAAGGGTACACAAGTGGTACCTATGGCTCTATCTGCATCTGTAGCAGAACACTGCCTTATCAAGCATCACTGGAAAGAGATCCCCTTGGTGCTGTGGAGGATTGATGACCCAAAGATAGGAGAATTCTAGGGCACTGAGGTGGGAAGGGGGGATGGGTAAAGGAGCACCCTTATAAAGGCAGGAGGAGAGGAAAGAGGATAGGGAGCTTGTGGAGGAAAACGTGGGGATGGGATAACATTTGAAATGTAAATGAATAAAATAAAAAATAATAAATGAACAAAACACACAGAGAAAACATGATAAAACCCTTGTTGGACTCTTTCAGCTGCTTTCCAGCCTTTTGGAGGACAGTCATGATAGGCCCATTTGTAAGTATACCATCAGTGATTGTGTCAGGCATTGGGTTCTCCCTTTGAGCTGGATTCCAATTTGTGCCTGTCACTGGACCTCCTTTTTCTTAGGCTTTTCTCCATTTTTGTCCCTGGAGATCTTTCAGACAGGAACAATTCTGGAACAGAGTTTTTGACTGTGAGATGGCAACACCATTCTTCCACTTGATGCCCTGTCTTTCTACTGGAGGTGGACTCAGTACACTTCCTCACCCATGAGATCTCTCAGACGGAGGACTGCCTGGTCTTGACTGAGTCAGAGAAGAGGCACCTAACCCTCAAGTGACTTGAGGCCCCAGGGAGTGGGAAGTCTGGTGGGAGGTGTGAGTGGGGGTGAGCATCCTGTTGGAGACAGGGGTGGGAGCTATTACTATGGGAGGCTGAACAGACAGACACCTGACCAGAGGGAAATAAAGTCTAGACCATAAAAAAAGATTAAAAAAATACATTTAGAAAAAAAAAAGAAAAAACAAACAAACAAACCAAACCAACCAACCCAACAAACAAACAAACTAAAAAACCCAACAGGAAGAGCAATGAAATTCAAAACATTAAAAACTATGAATTAGAATAACACCTGTAACATTAAGATATTTATACTTTTAATATTAACTCTTTGAGAATTTCATTTTATACTCAGATCATTTTAATCCCCTCTATGTTTTCTTGTTTCTCCTAGAACCATATTCCCATCACCCTCTCTATAATGTTCTATGAAATAAAAATCCATTGTGTCCGATTTGTGTTGCCTGTAGTAATCTATTGTTTAGAGGCCACCAGTGGAGTGCTTTCAAGTTTTCAATAATCATAATCTTAGAAGAACCTGACCCCATTCTCCCTAGAAGCCATCTAGAATCTATAGCTCCTCAGAGTTTCATGTGCCTTTCCTACTTAGTGCTGGAGTAGTCCAGCACACAAAGAAACTCTCCAATGACATATGGGGGCTGCATTTATCTATGGAGTAGAGATAAATAAATCTAAGTAAATATAAATATAAAGTGTAGTTAATACTAAGTAACCCCAGTTGAGAGAAATAGTAGGCACACAGAATTTGGAAGGCTTTATAGTCATGGCTTCTTAGGCAGATTTACACTGCTCCTATTTGACACGTTTTAAATAATATCATCTCATGATTAATAGATATTTCTGAGAACATCACATCTACCATCTCTTTGATGATGCAACCATTCCTTGTTAGTATGCATTAGACAACACATCTTGTGACTGTTGTAACCATTTTTTTTCTGCTTAATGCAAGAGCATGGCCTTATATTCCAGCCTGAGATATTAGGATTCTAATACCCAAAATGTTTCTTCTTTTTTTTTAATTCAATATTCTTTGTATTTGCATTTCAGATGTTATCCTCTTCCCTCAAACTCATCTGCCCTCCCCTCCCATTGCCTCCATGAAGGTGCTCCCTCTCCCAACCTCCCTCTCCACCTCAGCGCCTTCCCATTCCTCTACACTGGGAAAATGAGTCTTCACTGGACCAAAGGCCTCTCCTCCCACTGATGCCAGAAAATGCTATCCTGTGCCACATATGTGCCTTGGGCCATGGGTCTCACCATTCGAACTCATTGGTTGATGTTTTAATCCCTGGGAGCTGTGGTAGGTTTGGTTTGTTTTTCATTTTATCCTTCCCATGGGGTTGCACACCCTTTCATCTCCTTCAGTACTATCTCTAGATCCTTCATTGTGGTCCCTATGTTCAGTCTAATGGTTAGCTGCAAGCATCCTCATCTGTATCAGTATGACTCTAGCAGAACCTCTAAGGAGGCATCCATATCAGGTTCCTGCCAGTAAGCACCTCTTGGCATCTGCAAAAGTGCTTCTGTTTAGTGGCTGCATATGGCATGGATCCTCAGTTCAATGAATTACTTCTGAAGATCTAAAAGTTGATCTACTTTTGCAATTTCTTCCTTCCTTCCTTCCTTCCTTCCTTCCTTCCTTCCTTCCTTTCTTCCCTCCCTCCCTCCCTCTCCCCTCCTATCTTTCTTTCTTTCTTTGATGTTTCTTCAATCTACAGCTCATGGACTTGTAAAGTGTAACAGGGTTTTGTATTCATAGTTATTTAGAATTATACTGGTTTGCAAATAAACTCATCAATTGTTAACAGAGCCAAAAACCTCAGAAGATACCATATTTGCAAAGTTCTTTTGCAAGAGAAGGGAATATAGTGTACCTACAGGCTCTAGTTTAAGTCATGCCAATTGTTCTGGGTTCAATATTGGTATACCCATAATTATAGAGTTTACAAAAACTGGTTCAAGTCCCCTTTATGTTCTTCAAATCAACAGGTAAATTGTCTCAGTTAACTGTGTCTGCTGGGTAAGATGAACCCTAGAATCCTCCCAGAGACATTGTTAACTTTTAGAAGTTATTGTCTTAGTCAGGGTTTCTATTCCTGGACAAACATCAAGACCATGTTACAAGTTGGGGAGGAAAGTGTTTATTCAGCTGACACTTCCACACTGCTGTTCATGACCAACAGAATTCAGGACTGGAACTCAAGCAGGTCAGGAAGCAGGAGCTGATGCAGAGGCCATGGAGGGATGTTACTTACTGGCTTGCTTCCCCTGGCTTGCTCAGCCTGTTTTCTTATAGAACCCAAGTCTACCAGCCCAGGGATGGCACTACCCACAGTGAGCTGGACCCTCCCCCCTTGATCACTAGTTGAGAAAATGCCTTACAGCTGGATCTGATGGAGTCATTTCCTCAACTGAGGCTCTTTTCTCTGTGATAACTCCAGCTTGTGTCAAGATGAGAGAAAACCAGCCAGTACAGTTATAGTTTCTCTATTTTCCTCTTCTTAAGGTTAGATATCACAGATGACATAAATACTCAATATTTTAAAAAATATACATCAAGTTTTGACTCTAGTGAAACTATTTTATTGGCTTTGAATGTTTATCAGCATATATTCACATTTTTCAAAACATCAGTTTGAAAATGTATTTAGTATCAGTATATAATGAACTTGGAAGATGTTAGCACTGAGTATTATCATTGGTTGTCTCATTCTTTTCACACTAACTTGTTCCTTTACTTTATCCAAATAGTCTAATTATATTACAAGCACACATTATCTGTGTGTGTTTGTGTGTGTGTTCTAGCTTTCACTTTTGGAAGAGATCATATTGATTATCTGAATAAAGTCTATTGTGTTTAATAACATCTTGCTTCATGATCTTGCAAATAATGTGTGTTCTCTTTAATGACTGAATCAAACTCAACTGTGTATGCACCACATGTCATTTCCTTCTTCCAAATTTAATAATACAAATTCAAGCTAATTTACCTTCCTATCACCAGTGTATAAGGACTTCATTTCCTGAATGTTTACCAGAATTTATTGTTATTTTACTTTTTGTTTTTTGAACATTTCAGAATTTAAATTTTTTAAACATTAACTTATTTAATATATTTATTTATAATTGATTTATAATATATTTATTCATTTTAACACCCCGATCACTGCTTCTCCATCCTGTCTTACCCTCACAAGTCCCTCAATCCAGCGCCCAGCCCCTTCTCCTGAAGGAGAAAGGGACTTCCCCCTGTGTATACACACACACACACACACACACACACACACACACACACACACCACACGCACACACATAACACACACTGACTCATCAAGTCTCTGAAGAGTTAGGTGCATTCTCCCCCACTGAGGCCAGAAAAGGACGTCCAATTACGGTATTTGATTTCAAAGATAAACAACTGCTTGAAGCATACCCCGTTTCTTCAGTTGTTCAGTACCCACATGAAAACCAAGATGCACATGTACATGTTGGGTAGGGTGTGGCTCAGCCCATCCTAGGCATGGCCTATGGTTGGTGGCTCAGTCTCTGAAAGCCCCTAATGTTCCATGTTAGGTAACTGTGTTTGTCTTCCTGGAAAGGTCCTAACCACATACAAGGCTCTGAATTACACAACTAATTATACAAATAATTGGTTATTTTACTTTTATTAATTTCCTACTTTATTCTGCATCTGTTTCAGTTGGCTGGTGAGTAGAGCCTCTCAGAGGAGTTATCTTAGGCTCCTGTATGCAATTAATACTGTCAGGGATCTCTGTTTGCCCATGTGATGGGTCTTACACTGGAGCAGTTTTTGGTTGGCCATTCCCTCAGTTTCTGCTCCATCTTTGTGGGGAGGGGGGAGATGGAATCTCAATGTTGTTTTTATTTCGAGTTCCCTGTTGAATAAGGATGGTGAAATTTTCCAAGTATTCATAAGTCATTCATACTTCCTATTGACAGAATTGCTTTTACTGACCTTTCCTTAAGTTCCTAATTTACTCTTTTAGGATATAAAGTCTAAATATCTTATATAGTATAAATATCTTATATAGTATAAATATGAATAACCTATCAAACACATAGTTGGCAAAGAGTTTGTGAAGTCCTATCAATTATGCCTGAAACCAGAGTTATGTTTCTTATAGTATTCAGAAGATTTTGAACTTCATAGTCTTCCACTTGTGATTTCCTGCTATTTTTTTAAACCAATGTGTTAAAATTCTTAAAAAAAAAAAAAAAAAAAAAAAAAAAAAAAAGAAAGAAAGAGAGACCTTGCCTGTACTTTGAAGTGTTTTCCTTAGGAGTTCCTGTTTCACATCTTACATTAAAGTCTTTTAGGAATTTTAGATTTCTTTTTGTGCAGGGAGAAGAACAAGTTTCAAGCTTTCTTCTTTTACATATGTTTTTTTTTTTCCATTTTTCTCACAAGGTTGGTTGAAGAGGCAGCCTTCTCTTCTATATCTATCTTTGGAATCAGAGTAAAAATGTGGGTGGCTGTAGAAATGGAGATTTTCCTCACTGGGGTCTAGTCTGTTCCTTTGTTCTACATGTCTGCCATTAGTCTTTACCCTTTATTTTTGGCTGCAGTATTCTATCTAGCAATGTACATAAGAATTTTTTTCTGCACTCTTCACATTCTTCACTAGATTATGTTGACTGTTGTTTCTTTGACTCTCAATTTATTTTAGGATATTTATCATAAGTGGCAGTGAAGTTGGCCAAATTCCTTTTTGTATTATTAAAAGGATAACTTGATTTATTTCCTTAATTCCATTTATGTGTCACATGACATTTATTGATTTTTCATATGTTGAACCATCTGTGCATCCTTGGAATGATGCCAACATTCTCATAATGTATCATTTTTTAAATGGGAATTCTTTTCACAAATAATTTAATTAGCATCCTATTTTCTATTTATACTATATATCCATTTACTGAATAAATCTTTGTGTAATTTGTGTGTGTGTGTTCCTAATGGTTTTAGTTCCAAGTAATGGATTTTTAACAGGAGCTTGTTAGCCTTACCACTCTTTCTGTTTCTTAGAATTCAGCAGATGACTATCATTTAATTTTGTTTAAGACATAGTGCTATTCAGGGAACCCACTCACCCCTGAGCTGTTTTGAGTTGGAAGATGCTCTTCTGTTGTTTCACTTCCATAGATGATTAACAACCATTTCAGTAATTTGAAAGTAATTTGAACCCTTTTGCTTAATTCCTCTAGGAAACATCTGTCCCAAGAGTGTTCCCTCCTTCTAGATTTTCACCTTTCTTTTAATGTAGATTTTCAAAGAATTTGTAAATGCCTCTTTGATTTTTATCCATATCAATTAAAAGCTCCCTATTTCCATCTCATTTTACTAACTTCAATCTTCCTTTCTATTTTGATTAATTTAGCTAAGGTTTAGCCAAACTCTTATTTTCCAAGAAACAAGGACTGGCACACAGATTACTTCATTATTTTTGTTTCTTGCTCTTATTATTTTTCTACATTAATCTTATGTTCCTGTCTTCTAACTTGGAGGAAGTACAGAAAACCATTATGTATCAAGTCCTCATAGCTGATGAGCAGTTTGGATACACACAAAATTAACTGTAACTACTTCATGGATATATTGATTCTGACAAAAGCAAAACCAACACAAAACCCAAGACCACCAAATAAAAACAAAGGCATTGGTTAGCTCTTTCTCTTTATCTTATTCTGTAAGAAGGTTGACTTTCCTGGGAACCTTAAAGACTGGAACTACAGATTAAGTTTTGGATAGAAATTATTGACATATTTTGATGAATAGAAGCTTTGAAAGTTTTGTATTAAAATATAGCATATACATTTATTTTCTTACATTATAATTAATATGCCACAAAGTCTAACCATTTGAAATGTAGAATTTAATATAGTAGTCATTTCTCTCAATTTAGGATATTTCCATCTAAAAAGGCCACCCAATAAGAACAATACCAGCCAACCAAAACTCCCAGGGACTAAATCACTACCCAAGTAGTACAAATGGAGGAACCCATGGTTCCAGCTTCGTATGTAGCAAAGGATGTCCTTGCTGGGCATCAGTGGGAAGAGAAGCCCTTGGTCCTGCCAAAGCTGAGTGCCCCAGTGTAGGGAAATGCCACTTCAGGATCTACATCCCCCACTGCTAGAAATCTCAGGTAGAGTTGCAGGCTTAGACACTTTGTGACCTCTCCCCCACCAGGTCTCTGGAGCTTCTTAGAGATTGACTCACCCCACCCCATCCCAGCCGATCTCTCTTCTCTCTCTCCTGCTCTGGTAAATAAGGTGAGAGATACAGAGTTTGACACCCAGAAAGAGGCTTTCTCTTCTAAGAGGAATGGGGGGGGGTTTAAACTAACATGAAGATGTACTGAGAGGAAAGGAAGAGCTGGCAATTTAAGGTGTAAAGTGAATAAATAAATAAAAATAAACAAACACAAAACAAAATAACAACAACAAACCCTGCAGCCTGACAGTGGTATCACATCCCCAAAGGGACTGCCTTGTCTGGCCTCAGTGGGAAAGGATGTAACTAATTTGGAAGATAGTTGATATACCAGGCTGGGGAGATATCCAGGGTGGATACTCAAAGGAGGAGTGGGGATAGAAAAGGGGACTCTGTGCAGGAGGGACCAAGATAGTGGACAGAGTTTGAATGTAAATAAATTAAACAAAAGAAAAAAGTTTCTGTTGATACTGCATTTGTAATGATTCACGTAATTAACTTATTATGTTTTCAAAGCTCCTTCACATTTCCACACATATCAACATTTACAGTTTCTGATGGATAAATAATGTTTCATGCTATGGTTAAACATTTTGTTAATTTATAAATCAGTCAGTGGGTTTAATTTGTTTCTACCTTTTGGTATATCACAGGTATTTCTACTGCTATGAACACTCATATACAGCTTTTAGTTGTGACACATCTTCTTTTCCTTGGTGTGTAGCTGGCTGGGTACTTATCAGCACTATGATTATAAAGAACCAGTTTAACTGTTTGTGATATGCTCTGAGAAAGTGTTTTCCAATATATTTCCATGACTTTACAATTACAAAATAGTGTCTGGGGTGGCTCACACAGGCTTTCCCGTGCATGTGAAGTGTGGTCTCATGTGGTATGAATTTGTGTTTTCCTACCCAGTGAATTCTGTTGAACATTTATTCAGATAGAAGTTAAATTGTGCACACCTTTTTCCAGAAAACTGTTCAAAACCTTTATGAAAAATTTAACTTTCCATTTTATTTATTTATTTTTTTAGTTCAGGTGTGAAATTTAATTTCATGAGCTATTTATCAGATTCTATTTTTTTAAACTTTATTTTAAAAAACAAAGATAAAAGAAAAATAATTTTAAACATTTTTTTGCATAAATGTATACAAACACAATTGTGACAGTGCTTGGCTTTTTTTTCTTTTTCTTTTAAGGTTTGATATTCTGCATTAAGGTCTTACTAGTTACAATGAGCAAAAAGTACATGTAAAATAGGGTGTAACCCAGAATTAGTCAACATTTTCTTGGTGTGTAAGGATTGAGAATGACTTTTTGTTTTGTTTTGTTTTGTTTTGTTTTGTTTTGTTTTTTTCTTGAACTTTACACAGTCTGTTAGTTGTTTCAGGGGCAGACCGAGCCTCTGGGGTTAGGATCCCACTATCAGTGACAGCATATTATGTCTGTTCTTTTGTGACTGGTTTATCTCACTCAGGATGATATTTTCTAGATGCAACCATTTTCTTAAGAATTTGGTTAAGTCATTGTTTCTGATGGCTGAGTAGTACTCCACTGTGTAAATGTACCACAATTTTTGTATCCATTCATCTACTGAAGGACATCTGGGTTCTTTCCAGCATCTGGCTATTATATATAGAGCTGCTACGAACATTGTGGTGCATGTATCTTTGTTGTATATTGGAGTGTCTCTGGGGTATATGCCCAGAAGTGGAATAGCTGGCTCTTCAGGTAGTACTATATCCAAATTTCTGAGGAATCACCAAACTGATTTCCAGAGTGGTTGTATCAGTTTACAACCCCACCAACAGTGGAGAAGTGTTCCTCTTTCTCTGCAACCTCACCAGCATCTCCTGTCATCTGAGTTTTGGATCTTGGACAATCTTACTGGTGTGAGGTGGAATCTCAAGGTTGTTTTGATTTGCATTTCCCTGATGGCTAAGGATGTGGAGCACTTCCTTAGATGTTTCTCAGACATTCGATATTTCTTAATTGAGAACATTTTGTTTAGCTCTGTACCCCATTTTTTAATAGGGTTGTTTGATTCTCTGGTGTCTAGCTTTTTGAGTTCTTTGTATACCTTGGATATTAGGCCTCTATTTGATGTGGAGCTGGTAAAGATCTTTTCCCATTCTGTTGGCTGCCATTTTGTTTTCTTGACAATGTCCTTCGCCTTACAGAAACTTTGCAATCTCATTAAGTCCCATTTGTTAATCCTTGACCTGGAAGCTTGAGCCATTGGTGTTTTGTTCAAAAAATTTTCTCCTGTGGTATGTGTTCTAAAGTATTCCCTACTTTCTCATCTAATAGTTTCAGTGTATCTGGTTTAATGTGGAGATATTTGATCCACTTATATTGGAGCTTTGCACAAGGAGATAAGAAAGGGTCTATTTTCATTCTTTTGCATGTTGAGTGCCAGTTGGACCAGCACCATTTCTGAATAAGCTGTTTTTTTTTTCCATTGAATGTTTATGACTCCTTTGTAAAAAATCAGGTGACCATATACGTGAGGGCTCATTTCTGGATCTTCTATTCTATTTCATTGATCCACATGCCTATTTCTGTACTAGTACCATGCAGTTTTCAGCACAATTGCCTTGTAATATAGCTTGAGGTCAGGGATAGTGATTCCCACAGTTGTTTTCTTGTTGTTGAGGATGGATTCCGCTATTTTAGGTCTTTTGTTATTCCATATGAAATTGCACATTGATCTTTCCAACTCAATTAAAACTGGGTTGGAATTTTGATGGGAATTGAAATGAATCTGTAGATTGCTTTTGGTAGGATGGCCATTTTTAAAATGTTAATCCTTCCAATTTATGAGCATAGGAGATCTTTCCATTTTCAGAGATCTTCCTCGATTTCCTTCTTTAGAGGTTTGAAGTTCTTGTCATAAAGGTCCTTCACTTGCTTAGTTAGAGTCACACCAAGGTATTTCATAGTTTTTGTGACTATTGTGAAGGGTATCTTTCTCCTAATTTCTTTCTCTACATGTTTGTCCTTTGAATATAGGAAGGCTACTGATTTGTTTGAGTTAATTTTGTATCCAGCCACTTTACTGAACTTGTTTATCAGCTGTAGCAGTTCTCTGGTAGAATTTTTTGGGTCACTTAAGTACACTATCATGTCATCAGCAAAGAGTGATGTTTTTACATCTTCCTTTCTGATTTATATCCCCTTGACCTCCTTTTGCTGTGTAATTGCTCCAGCTAGGACTTCCAGTACTAGGTTGAATAGGTAGGGGAAGAGTGGGCAGCCTTGTTGAGTCCTTGATTCTAGTGGGATTGCTTCAAGTTTCCCACCATTATGTTTGATGTTGGCTGTTGGTTTGCTGTATATTGCTTTTATTATGTTAATGTATGGACCATGATTTCCTGTCCTCTTATTATGTTTTGGTATGGACCATGGATTCCTGTTCTTTCTAGGACTTTTAGCATGAAGGGGTGTTGAATTTTTTCAAATGATTTCTCAGCATCTAGTGAGATGACCATGTGGTTTTGTTCTTTGAGTTTGTTTATATGGTGGATTACATTGATAGATTTCCTTATATTAAACCATCCCTGCATCCCAGGGATTAAACCTACTTGTTCATGGTGAATGATCATTTTGATGTGTCCTTGGGTTCGGTTTGCAAGGATTTTGCTGAGTATTTTTGCATCAATGTTTATAAGTGAGATTGGTTTGAAGTTCTCTTTCCTTGTAGAGTCTTTGTGTGGTTTAGGAACGCGGGTTATTGTAGCTTCATAAAATGAGTTAGGTAGTATTCCATCTGATTCTATCTTGTGGAATCGTTTGGAGAGTATTGGTGTTATGTCCCCAATAAATGTCTGATAAAATTCTGCACTGAACTTGTCTGGACCTGGGCTTTTTTTGGTTGGGAAGCTTTTGATGACTTCTTTTATTTCATTAAGTGTTATGGGATTATTTATATGGTTTACCTGGTACTGGTATAACTTTAGGATCTTGTTTCTGTCTAGGAATTCATATATTTTCTCCAGATTTTCCAACTTTGTGGAGTATAGGCTTTTGTAGTAGAATCTGGTGATTTATTGAATTTCCTCAGTTTCAGTTGTTATGTCTCCACTTTCTAATTTTGTTAATTTGTATACTCTCATGTCCCCTCTAGTTAGTCTGGCTCGGGGTTTATAATTATTGTTGATTTTCTCAAAGAACCAGCTCTTGGTTTTGTTGATTTTTTTGAATGGTTCTTTTTGTTTCTATTTGGTCTATTTCGGCCCTAAAATTGTTTATTTCTTGCCATCTACTCCTCTTGGGTGTATTTGCTTCCTTTTGTTCTAGAGCTTTTAGCTGTGGTGTCAAGTTGCTGATGTATGCTCTCTCCAGTTTCTTTTTGGAAGTGCTCAGGGCTATGAGTTTTCCTCTCAGTACTGCTTTCATTGCATCCCATAGGTATGGGTATGTTGTGTTTTTGTTTTCATTGAATTCTAGACAATCCTTAATTTATTTCTTTATTTCTTCTTTGACCCTACTATCTTTTAACAGAGCGTTGTATAGTTTCCATGTGTATGTGGGCTTTTTGTTGTCTTTGTTGTTGTTAAAGTCCAGCCTTATACCATGGTGATCTGAGAGGATGCATGGGAGTATTTCAATCTTCTTATATCGATTGAGGCTCGCTCTGTGTCCAATTATGTGGTCAGTTTTCAAGAAGGTGCCATGGGGTGCTGAGAAGAAGGTGTATTCTTTTACTTTAGGATAATATGTTCTGTAGATATCTATTAATTCCTGTTGGTTCATAGTCTCTTCTAGTTTTACAGTGTCCTTGTTTAGTTTCTGTTTCCCTGATCTGTCCATTGGTGAGAGTGGGGTATTAAAGTCTCCAACTATTATTGTGTGGGGTGAAATGTATTTTTTAAACTTTATTAGGGTTTCTTTTATGAATGTGGGTGCTTTTGTATTTGGAGCATATATGTTAAGGATTGAGAGTTCCTCCTGACAGATTTCCCCTGTAATGAGTAAAAAGTGTCCTTCCTTATCTTTTTTGATAACGTTTAGTTGGAAACTTACTTTATTCCATATTAGAATAGTCACTCCATCTTACTTCTTGGGGCAGTTTTCTTGGAAGTTTTTTTCCCAACCTTTTACTCTGAGATAGTGCCTGTTTTTGTCTCTGAGATGAGTTTCCTGTATGCAGCAAAATGCTGGATTTTGTTTATGTATCCAGTCTGATAGCCTATGTCTCTTTATTGGGGAGTTGAGTCCATTTTTGTTAATAGATATCAAGGAATAGTGGTTTCTGTTTCCTGCTATTATTGCTTTTGTAGGTTGAGTTGTGTCTGTGTCTTATTCTTCTTTTGGTTTTCTTGCTTAGGAGTTTTCTTGTCTTTACTAGGATGTAGTTCCCCTCATTGTATTGGGTTTTCCAGCTATAATTCATTGTAGTGCTGGGTTTGTGTTCAGATATTGTGTAAATTTATATTTGTCTTCAAATATCTTCATCTCCCCATCTATGGTGATTGATTGTTTTGCTGGGTATAGCAGCTTGGGCTGGCACCTGTGCTCTCTTAGGGTCTGCATGATGTCTGTCCAGGCTCTTCTAGCTTTCATAGTCTCTGTTGAGAAATTGGGTGTGATTCCGATTGGTCTGCCTTTATATGTTACCTGACCTTTTTCCCTTACTGCTTTTAGTATCCTTTTTTTGCTTTGGGCACTTGGTGTTTTGACTATTATGTGTCGGGAGAAATTTCTTTTCTGGTCCAACCTTTTTGGAGTTCTGAAAGCTTCTTTTATGCTCGTGGTCATCTCATTCTCAAGGGTAGGGAAGTTTTTTTCTACAATTTTGTTGAAGATATTTACTGTGCCTCTTATTTGATATTCTTCTCCCTCTTCTATTCCTATTATCCTTAGGTTTGGTCTTCTCATTTTGTCCTGGATCTCCTGGATAATTTGGGTTAGAAGCTTTTTGTTTTTTGCATCTTCTCTGACTGTTTTGTCTATGTTTACAATGTTGTCTTTGGCCCCAGAGATTCTCTCTTCCATCTCTTGTCGTCTATTGGAAATGCTTGCATCTGTCACTCCTGATTTCTTTTGTAGTTGTTCTACCACTAGGGTTATCTCTTTCAGTGTTTTCTTTATTGTGTCAATTTCCGGTTTAAATTCCTTCTTCATGTCTTTGGTTCTGTTTTGCTCTAGTTCTTTGAGTGTTTTTCTTGTTTCCTCTTTAAAAGCTTCTGAAACTTTTTGCTTTTCCTCCCGTTCTTGTTTAAGGATCTCTATCAGTGTCTTGAGGTATGATTTTAGATCTGAGTCTCTTTTTCTTGAGTGTTGGCATTCCACTGTTTGATGTGATGGGAGAGCTGGGTTCTAGTGTTGCCAGTTTGTCTTGGTTTCCTTTGGATATGCTCTTTTGCTTTCCTTTTGCCATCTCGTTTTCAGTGCTATGTTCTTGCCTTTCCCTTGTACCTGGTCTGTGTCCCTGGATCTCCACTGATCCAGGTAGCAGATGGTCTGAGCCCTGTTCTGTGCCCCAAAGCTGCCACGTGGGAACAGAGGTCCCAATGCTGGGTTCCTGGACCCTGGATCAGGTTGGGCAGGGGCGTGTTTTCCATGAGCACTTGGCAGAGATCTCTCTGCTCTCTGGCTGCTCAGTTCCCCTTCTCACCAGTCTTTAAATATTTGGGAACTGCTGGTCCAGGTTGCAGATGGACTGAGCCCTGTTCTGTGCCCCAAAGCCACCAGGTGGGAACAGAGATCCCAATGCTGGGTTCCTGGTCCCTGGATCAGGCAGGGCAGGGGCGTGCTTTCTGTGCACACTCAGCAGAGATCTCTCTGCTCCCATTTTATTTTTGAAGTGTAAATTCCCTCTACATTGTCTAAACAGTATGTTTATGCATTTTTTTTTTTTTTTTGGTATTTTTATTTTGAAAATGACTTGGTTGGCTGAATATTAGCATATAAAATCTCTGTTTTCTTGTATTCTTTTATGGTTTGTAGTTTCAATGGGTTCTTATAAGAAACTTTGGCTAATGAAAAATGAAGATTAAAATTATTTTAACATTTTTAAAATAAAATTTAATGTTAAATTATTTCTTATCATTAGTTTTATTTCCTACCTGTTTTTAAAATTATGTGTATTGCTGTTTTGTTTATTTTTCTTTCTTTGGGTTTTCTGTTTGTTTCTGAGTTTGTTTGTTTTCTGTGTTGGACTTGCTCTGAGAAGGAGCTATCCCTTTCAGCTCCCCCTGTCTTCTGTATGATGTAAAGCATCTTCCTTATGATATTCTTTAATCCCATGCAGGATTATTTCATCCCAGTGTCAATTTTTGCAAGAGTAGTTTTCTAATTGTATTGATTCTATGGGTTTCCTCTAATTTAAATATAAGAGGATTTCTCTTTTACTCTGGGTGTAAATCCATTACTTTATCCATATGGTAGAAATTCTGCATCATACTAATGTCTCAGATTTGGAATAAATATGTAAATAGAGAAAGAGAAGTGATTTTCGTCATTATTTATATCACATTTATATTGCATATGGCAGTCTATAGTTTTGTTATTGCTTTAGGTGGTGGTCTTTCAAATCATGAGGAGAGTGGAAGCATGAAAATCCAGTCCATGTATTGCTACACTGCATTATCATCGTCCACATACTTAGCATTAGCATTGCCTTTGTGCCTTCATGGAGATGTTGACTAACAGCTAGTGTGCTTTATGTGTCAAATCAACCCTCATCACCAATGCCTCTTAATACACACCTCTTGTACGTTCTGCTGAGTTAGTTCTTCAACAGTGCTCATTGGGAAATACTTTAGTGGATAATTCCTTTCTAAGGAATGGTATGGTGAAGCATAAAGGCTATGATCAATCATGGTTTTCCCTAAGTTGTCTGCATCGGTCATTCCTTCTTCTTGTCCATATGACACTCAGGAAAATGGTGGCTAGTTTTTAACCTTGTATTGTTCATCATTTATATATTTTTTTAACTTTTCATCTTCCATCTCCTAATGTTCTTCTTCATAAATGGAAATTTTAATACAGCACATATAAACTAATTTCTTCTGACAATGTTTTTATAGCTATAGACAGAAGAGAGGACATCCATCTTTAAAAAGCCATGCTCACATTTAAGTTTTGCTAAGATCATAAATGTTGACAATAACAGTTGAATTATCAATGAGTGTTTAACAAACATTAATCCAAGAGCTAAGAATATAGCCTTGTGGCAATTTTTGGTATTCAATAATCATTATGTTTAATCTATACACACCAAGGAAACTCTGACTGTTTCCATGATATGTTCTCTTCTACATGTACTTTATGCTTGTGGTAACTAATAGATGTCAATGCATTCTATCAAAATTCTAAAAGAGTTAAGTACTGACAAAAATATATTCATATAGAGTTATGCCAAAATGCCTTTAAATATCTGAAAATAAACAAACATTACTGCCTTACTGATTTGTACATATTAATTCATGAAATATTAGTGAGAATATTTTAATTTCTCACCAACTCACTGAAACAGTCATTACAATAAACTTATTTTAGAAATAAAGATACAGAAGCATCTTCAGTTTAAGTGATTTCTCGGTGGCACACACAAATGCAACAATAGGTTATTACTCACAGTGAAACTATATAACCCACAATACTGTGGGAAAAATCAACAAAAGAAATTCTAACTTCTTATCCTAGATACCTTTTTGCTGTGATGCAGTTTTAGGAAAATTAATTCTGTATCTTGAGTTAGAGAAGTTCTATATGCACTATCAGAAAAGTTCAGCTCTTGCCTGCATGCTTCTCCTCTTGTATGGAGTGTTAAAAATGAATTAAGTGGGGCAAATGGATGATTGTGTTATATTATCAATTTTTAACATCTTCAGTTTGCCAGTGTACACTTGGTCAGCATTTGGTGATTATAGTCTTACACTGCCATTAGATATAGCATGAAATTTTGTTTTCTCTTGGATATAGTTTAAAAATAGAATAAAATCTCTTCTTATGTAGTCTTATTACTCTAGTTCTTTATGGCATCCAAATTCTTTCTCTAGACGTAGTCATTAATATCTATTTTAGGCAAACATCTACATATTTTTTCTATTGGCTCAGAAACGAAATATTGTAACAATGCCTGGGGCCAATACTAGAATTAATTTGATAAGACAGGGAAGGCCAATTATCAGGACTTGGAGTTATATTTTTTCTTCCCATGTGAGGAAACTTAGAAGCAAGTCTAAGAGTAAGGGTCCTCAGGAAGTCATTGCCTATCAAAGTAAACTGTGAAATTCGGAACCATTTGATGTCTTTACTGCCTGCTTATTATATAGAATTAAATCTATAAATTGCCTTGTTAACATCTTTGTTTTAATGTATATGCAATCTTTGAGGTAGGGTCATTTTATAACTATAGTTATTTATCATGAAACATTATTTTCCTCGTAGAGCTTGAGCACATTAAATGCACATAAATGAATTTGTATGTTTTTCTTTTATAAAATATTATTATAAATTAGGTTGTCATAGTAAGCCATATTATTCTTCCTGATCTTTCACCCCAACACAAAGAAATTGAACTGTTAATTACTTAACAATATCTAGTGACTAATTAATAAAATTAAAAGCATTCCATCTTTGGTTTCAGGTGTACAGTAGGATCCTCCTAAATAAATAAAATTAAGCAACATAAATGTATTAGGTAGAAATTTTACATAAAGTTAGTTAGAAATTTATGCTATCCAGTTTAGGAGCACTGTGAAACAGAAAAAGATATTGCTCTTTGACTCTACAGTTTGTCAATCTCAAACCAGTCAGAGGGCTCTCATGCAATCCACAAAACATTGATGGTAAGAAAAACAATTAAACAAGTTTTGTGTGTAGGAAATGTCCACTGTGAGTAGAACATGGATGTAGGTGGAGTGCAATAAATCCCAAGCAGCACTGTGTCTCTGATGCCAGGTTCATCACTCGACATGATGAAAATATACCGGCTTAGCTGAGTCTGAAGCAAAGTGATGATTAGAGTATTGAATTCTGGGTGGAAGAAAGAAACAGATTCCATAGGACAAACTCACAAAACTGTGTGTGTGGAGTACTGAGGCACTAGCAGGTGGCCAGGATTAGGTGGATGAGTTAAATCAACGTGACATAAAACAAAATCCTCCTTTGCCAAATATGTTTAAGGGCCAGGTATGGCAGCATATGTCTTGATTCTCAGCACATGGGAAGCAGGTGGCCCACTGTGAGTCCAATTCCAGCCTAGCCCAAATAATGAGTTCTCGGACAGCCAAGGTTATGTAGATTGACTGTCTCAAAAGGAAACAAAAACAAACCCCAATATGTCCAGGAAACTTATGTCTTGACTAGTTCAAATTCTTGAGCATTAATTAACTGAGTAAAGGATCTTTGACTAAAGACATACAAGCAGAAACATCCCTCTGTAGGAAAGTGAGTTAAATTCAATTAAGTGTCAGCTGTAGAAGAGACCAGATTGACATTGAATAAAACCAATCCTCTTGTAGTTCATAATTTTTATTTACAAAATTTTTCATACTCTCTCTTCCCTTTGAAGATCCTATGAACTCTACAAGTTGAATGCAGTTCAAATATTTTCTCTTTCTTAGTTGGTTAATAGATGAAATGTGTTTTCCCTGTTTTAATTAGCAGTCATCTTATCTTGGACAGCAGTAGCTTATGAGTCAAAGTAATTACATGTCATTGAAGATTATACTAAGCCTTTTAATCTCTGATAGTCTGAATTTTACTTATAATAACCTGAAAACCTATTGAGCCTTCTTTGAGTTAATAAAATGGATGATAAGATATTGCAAGGAACCAATCTAATCCATTGTATTTGAATATCTGGTGATGGGCAAATAAGACTCAGAGGGAGCAATAGTGAAGTCATTTTTTGTCTTTAAGAGATGTTACTGTGATTTTTTTAGTTAATAGTGGTGAAGAATATTCATAATGATAAACTATAAGTATTTTTCAAGATAGTACTATTGAGATAACCTTATGCATTATGGGATCTGAGTTTTTATGTATAAGAATTATATGTGTGTGTATATATATATATATATATATATATATATATATATGTATAATTTATATATAAAATAAAATAAAGTTGTATACTTTGATCATACATTCATAGAAAAATATAAGTCAAGGTAAAGGCATCCCAGAATTATTATTTTGTGGAAGAAAATAATTGCTGCTTAATTAACAAAATAAGTGATATGATATGCATGTCGTATGTGGTTTCCTTTTATCTAACTAATTTCCGTGCAGTACATCTGATGAAGACAAATTCAGTATAGTAAACAGAAGATGATAGTGACAGGAATTTACTTTTGTGAAGATCTTTACATGTGATGAAATTTTCTATTCCTCTCAAAAGACATTTCTCTCAAGTCTTTCTGAAAAGTATGGAAAGATGACAGTAAAAAAATAAAAACATTATTTAAATACATTATTTGTGGTTTTATGAAATATATTTTTATTAAAAAACTATTGTAAAAGTCTACTTTTATAGGTGTGAAATAAAATTTCTTTGTGGTATTAACAGATTTTGGAAGCCAGCCAATAACTAGAAGTTGTGTATTTTTGATTAATACTTCTGTTTTTTTTTTCCTTTACTTTATTTACTCACTTTATATCCTGATCACAGCTGTATGTCTAGTCAGATCGTCCCACAATCCCCCCACCTTCCCTACTCCTCTGAGAAGGGGAGAACCTCATCTCAGCTATTCCACAACCATGTTTAGTAAAGGTATTCTCATAAAATATTTACTAAAAGAGAAGCAAACTATAACTACAGCAATCAAGAAAAATACTCTTTAAAATAAAATTTAATGGTTAACTCTTACAAAAATCAACAATAGAGAGATAGATTAAACTTAAGAAAATGAAAAATAAAAAATGTATATATTATAGAAAATATCAGGAAAAGCAAAAAAGTCAATTAGAAATACTTTAGATATTTATATTTCAATAAAGTTGAAAATCTGAAGACATTCATGGTCCACAGAAATTAAGCAAGGGAGTTCAAACTACAGAAATGGGTCTATAAGGAGCAATTGAAGTAAATCAGCAAGAAAATATCTCCCAAGAACAAGGAGCCCAGAAATAAATGGATTCTTTGCTAAATAATGCTAAATACTAAAGAAGAACAAAGAGTAATGAACAGAAAGTTTAGCAAAAATATAAAACCCATCTTATGAATCTATTAGTCTGAAACTAAAATAATAAAAAATACACACACAGGCACACACATTTTCTGGCATACATATAAACACACAAATTATAGTCAGTTTTTCCTGGAAACAACCCCCCCCATACATGAATACTAATTAAATTACTTGTGAACAAAGTACACTTTAAAAATCAATACATCATGAACATGCTGGCTTCATTTCAAGGATGCACAGATGGTTCAACATATGAAAATTTAATAAATGTGATATGGTACATAAATAGAATTAAGGGACCAAATCAAGTGATTCTTTTAGAAATACAGAAAGAGCTTTTAACCATTCTCAACATCCCTCATGATTTAGGTCCTGAACACAGAGAATTAAAAAATATCTTTCAACATAATCAGAGGTATAAAATACAAAAGGGGCGATATAGTAATCAGGAGAAAACTGTCCACTCACTCAACATTGGCCTTGACATTCTAGCCAGACATTAAAGCAAAAAGAAAAAAAAAAAAAAGAAATAGAAGAGCTACAGATAGAAAAATAAAAGAATGAGACATCTGTGGATTCAGATGATGAGATCCTTCAAGGTCATAAAACCTAAGTCAGAAAAGTTTTAGAATTTACAAACATTTCAACAAACAAATGTGGCAAAATTTTAAAAAGTCTAACTATTTTATATACCAACAATAAATGTGACAAAACCAATTACCCCCTCCCCCAATAAAGGAAAGGAGATTTATTAAGTTTCCTGAAATCAACAAACACGATTAAGAAGTAAAAACTCGGCATAAATATTCACAAGATTTAAAATTTAAAGGTATCCACAAGGATACCCTTAAGACACTGTAGGGCATAACCAAAGAGAACATAACTTTCTATTGAAAATTAAAAAAAATTAATCATAATTCCTAATCTTAAAAGTACAGAGTCCTAAAATAACAAAACCAGCACTTTACAGACAGAAAGTTAACCTGAAGAACAAGGGAATAGACTAGAAAACCAACAGGAAATCCACACAGCTATAGTCACCCAGATATTAATACCAGGTCCAAAAATGCACATTAAAGAGAAGACTGCCTCTTTAATATATGGTGAAGGACAATACACAGTCTTAAATAAAATAATAAAGTTTTATATTGTTCCCTCAAAATACTCTACACCCAAAAAAATCTAAAATGGATAAATAACATTAATGCAAGATATAACATTAAATGACCCAAGGAAAGCACTTTAAAGTGTAGGAAGAATCTTTCTTTAAAGTCACCCAACATCTCACAAACTGTAAGAGAAAAAAAGTACGCAACAGATTCCATCAAATTCAAGATTCTGATTAGCATAGGGAACAACTCAGCTAATGAAGGATAGCCTACAGAATAATATGAATATTTTGCCATGTGTACACTTAACAGATTGTTAGTATCTACACTATATATGGATTCAAGAATCACATAATAAATAAGTAAACAAAAAACTCAGTACATGGAAAAGAGAAAGGGATTTTTGAAAAAGTAAAAATATAAATGAAGCACACATGCACATAGATACACACACACAAACACATATGTATGGAAAATTTCAATATATTTACTCATAAGCAAACTGTAAGTCAAACTTCATCGACCTTTCATTTTTAGTCAGGATGGCAATCCTAAGAAAGAAAACAAGAAGAAATACTGGTACACGTTCAGGTAGAGGAGTATCCTCACTCACTGGACTTTTCAATGTGTTTTAGACAGTACTAGGTAAGGAGAAATATGTGCTATATTTATATGTAGTTTTACTCAGCCACATATAACACATTTATTATTTGCAAAGATATATAATAATATATTACCTTATTAAAGAAAAGTGCTGTACTCAAAAAGGCAACTGACATTCTCTCAGCAGTTATAACTAGAAGATGTGTCTGTGTGTACATGTACACATATGTGCTTGTATAGATGTGTGCATGCTCGTGAGTGTGTGTGCATTTGTGTGTACTCTGTAAATACAATAAATAAATAGCAGTGAAAATTCAAAACATGATAAAATTAGGGTGTTTGGCTAGGGTAAAATCTTGGTATTTTATTATAATATTACCTGTTATTAACTTCATTGATGACCTTTTCTTAGAGAAGGCAAGAATATGAAGATGATATCCATTTTAAAATTTTTAGTAGCTATTAGGATAAGGTTGAGAGGGCTCATTGCACTACATTACTAGCCTAGATAGATGGATAGATAGATAGATAGATAGATAGATAGATAGATAGATAGATGATAGATAAATAGATAGAAAGATGATAGATAGATAGATAGATGATAGATAAATAGAAAGATGATAGATAGATAGATAGATAGATGATAGATAAATAGATAGAAAGATGATAGATAGATAGATAGATAGATGATAGATAAATAGAAAGATGATAGATAGATAGATGAAAGATAGATAGATGATAGATAGGTAGATCATAGGTAGATAGATAGATAGATAGATGATAGATAGATAGATGATAGATAGATAGATAGATAGATAGGTGATAGATAGATAGATGATATATAGATAGATAGATAGATGATAGATAGATAGATAGATAGATAGATAGATAGATAGATAGATAGATAGTGATAGATAGATAGATAGATAGATAGATAGGTGATAGATAGATAGATAGATAGATAGATAGATAGATAGATAGATAGATAGATAGATAAGGGGAGAGGGAGAGACTGGGAAAATCATACTGAAGTAGCTTTCATGTTGGTGTGAAGACCAAGAGGGGCATTTATTTTCAGCCTATGTGTTCAGGTGTATAAAGTTGTGGTCCACAGGCTATGATGTCATAACAATATCAATATCATAAACAATCCTACAGGTGTTTTATATTCCCATATATCACAAAGCAAACTTTTTATAAATGACATCTCTTATCTCTTTTGTTGGGAATATTTTCTTCATTTTAGTAGGTCAATGTAATCATAAAGAATTAGTAGAACAAAACCAAAGGTCATAGCTTGCATGGCTTGGAGCCAAGAATGAAAGAACACTGGAGACTGCAGGGTATATAAATTACCTCTTGGACCTTCTTGGGGAATTCATCCCAGCAACACTTTGAGTTCAAGAGTCCTGACCCCTCCAGCAGGTAGGTAAAATACAGCTTTGTCACTGCACAAGCAAATATGTGGCAATTTGTTGAACTTCAGTAGAAACTTACATATGCATACTAATTGAACTGAGGATTATGCTACCAGAGAGAAAGGTAGTTGTTATTATGTTTGGAGAAGTCTCTATTAGTTATAATATTATATTATTCAAAATGCAAGTCAAATAAATAAGAAAACTCAGGCTTATGTGCCACTGGGGAAGTGGGGAACATAAGACAACATCAAATAATAAAATATTTTTCTTTTCTTTTCATTTTTTTTGATATAAATCAACCCATTTGTTTTCACCTTGTCAAGGTTACCATAAGGGAAAACTTCATACATTCTTAAAAATGAAAAATTATGACCAAATTTTGAGAAGCTGAATATAATTACAGAAAGAAAGCAAATATACAAATAGTGCAATGCAGGCAGCCATGCAGGCTGTAAGCCCTCCTTCAGTGTTTACAACTGCTGGAGACATTTCCCACCTCTGTGTCTTTCTTCTCAGTTTTGAATGAAAAAAAATGGAGATAAGAACCTCTGTGATGTGAAATTTAGTATTTTGGGAAATATCTGTGATTGTTATAAATGTCTTTAGTGTTCCCAGTAGTCCACGCACTACACTTTGGTTGGTCAATAGTTTTCGTTCAAAGTTGTTTTATCTCTGTCATTCCTGAAATCCCTCTCAATGGCTTCTGTATTCTGTCCTATTGTTTCCTGTGATTATAAAAAGTATGTCCCTTTCAGATTACTATATCAAAAATCAAAACAAAAGAAATAAAAAAATCCAAAATATGCACCCAATCAAAACAAAACAACAACAACAAAAACAAAATCCCACAAAATAACCAAACAAAATACTTAGAGATTGAACTTAAATACTAGGAGTTAGAAAACAGTCTTGAGTTCTTTATAAAGACATCATTCATTTCCTCTCTAAAAGAAGTTGGAAAGTAAGGGTAAAATCATATATGAATAGTCTATGAAAAGTGTATATCAAATACATTCTAAGCCTACTGAAAGATTGGAATGCACTAGGTTCTGGAGAGATAGCTCAGTAGTTAAGAGAGAGTGTGACTATCTCAGAGAGTATGTTTTCTACACTTCTACCACACAACTCGAAATGTCTGCAACTCCAGTCACCAAAGACTTAATGTCCTCTTCTGGTCTTCTTGGTCACCTTCACACATCACAGACACACAGACACACACACACACAGCCACACACACATACACACACACACACACACACACACAAACATGAGGGGGAAGGGGAGGAGGAGGGAGAGAGGGAGGGGGTACACACAGAGAGACATAAACAGGAACACCCAAATAAGAATAAAATAAAATGAAATACTGCAAGTTTAATACATCATTTTTAATATAACACCTATGATAGTATCTGAACAAAAAATGTACTAAGGAATGTTTGTGAAATACGTCATGAAACATGCCCTGAGTTTTATTATTTACTGTATTACTATGATGCCATTCTGCTCTAACAGATCTCTAACAGGTCTGTATCCATAATGACAGAAATTACTCCTTACGTCCATAGCAAGGTGATGGCGCAGCTCATATCCAGAAGATCACAGAGAACTTTTTCTTGTATGCTAATGACTAATTCTGAGAGAGTGAGAGGTGCCTGGGGACGGAAGTGGAACAAGGAAGAGATCAAGAAAAGAAAGATGGGGAAAGGAAGACTGATATGTTGGAGAGGAAGATGGGGAGGAAGAGGTAAAGGGAACAGGGTAGGGAAAGGACACGACAGCATGACGAGTTTAATACAAACAGTGATTATGCTGAGCTCATCACTGGCTTCAGACATTCACCCTCTGCACCTAGGTTCACTCACCCCTCATCCAGGGCTGGAAACATTTACAGTTTCCTTAACAGGTTGGCTGGTGTTCTCATTCTGCTGGTCTTTCCAGGCAGTCTCATTGTTTAGGATGCACACATGCATTTTCTCTGTCATGTTTAGGTGACACCATTTAATGACAGATGTCCTAAGCCGCGGTCTCTTGAAATCTTTCTGCTTTCCCACCTTCCACTACTTCCTCTAATGTTGGTTTTTAAAATATCAATATAGTCAAGCTCCACCTCAGCTTTAAAACAGCTTCTAGTTTAGATTATGGAGAACTCTTTATGAAGAAATTTAAAATTGTAAACCAGACATTAATAAACATTTTCTGTAAAAAGCTACATGGAAAATATTGTAAGCTTTGTGGGCTACACAGTTTTATTTTAAATGCACAATTCTATCAATAACAAGAAAACAGCTGGAAAAAAATCGTACTGTGTGAATGACTGAGCATGGGTCTGTCTGAATGATGTTATTTATGAATAGTAAAATTAAATTTATTATATTTAAGAGATCATAAAACATTTTTATTTTAATGCTTTTTCCTTTTATTATAAACATGAAACAAATTATTTGTATGCTTTTAAATACAAATATTTGAAAGGATGTTATACTGTATAGCAATTAGGAAGTCGAAGTTAGTAGCCTTGGGGAACTACTGAAGGAGGTTTAGTCAGTGTCTTCAGTCCCACAACCACTAGAGTAACATATAGAATACACTTTGCTAACTTCCTAATTGAAATTATGTTCCTTTATTCTATTCTTCCATGGGATCCTGCATTTTCACCTCATGGCCGTTTAAAATGGATACCTTTATATTGATTTTATAATTATTTACAACTATTCTTGTATCACTGGAATGGAAGCTAAAGAAGGACAGGGCTTCTGACGCCCCCCATTCAATACATGAGCCCCCTTCCATTTGTTCTGTACACACTAGAAATTTTATGAAAATTGTTGATGATTTTAACTGATTATTTTATTTTTTTTGATTTTGTAATTATATTTGTGTACAGGAAACTTAGTGTACATTTAACCCAGTTTAGTGGCGAGTTGCCTCTTCCAGCTCAGCAGTGCGAACCACAGACTTTGGACCCAGAACGTTGCCTCGCCAGTGGTGGCGGGTCTCATCATATCTGTCATTGTGATTGGTCCTAATAGCTTCCACCGTCTTAGCCAGAGCACGCTTGTCTTCTGAGTTAACCTGTGTGAAGGCAACAGTGTGCATGTCTTCCTGTGGACCAGGCGCCCCAGCCTGGCCTTTCCCTTGATGATGCAGTTAGAGTACATTCATCTTTCGACACAGGCAGGAAAACCACCAGCTCAATGGGGTCTAAATCGTGGGCAATCGCCACCAGCTGAGCCTTCTTGTTCTCCACCAAGGTGGTGACTGTATTGACTCTGTTGACTCCTGCTCTGAGGACAGGGCTTCTTTTAGTTGGGATGTCCACTTTGCCAGCAGCTTTCTTCTCAGTACGGGCCTTTCATTTTTCTCTTGCTTGTCTCTGTCCTATACTTATGGGCAAGCTTAAGCAGCTGAGTAGCTGTTTGCCTGTCCAGGGCCTGCATGAACTGGTTAATGGCAGGAGGTACTTTGAGCCACTTATAGAGGATGGCTCTTTGCTGCTGCAGCCTGACGTAGCGTGGCCATTTGACGAAGCATATTAGATCTCTTTTGGGCTGAATATCCTGCCCAATGCTGAAGTTCTTGGGCCTTTTCTCAAACAAGGGATTGACCACCTTTTTGGCCTTCCTGTTTCTTGACAATGGCAGGGGCATCTTGCTTAGCTGGAAGAAAGCTTTTCTTGTTTTATTTATGTATTTATGTATTTATTTATGTATTTATGTATTTATTTATTTGTTTGTTTGTTTGTTTTTTTTACACTCCAGATTTTATTTCTCTCCTGGTCCACCCTCTGACTCTTCCCCATCCCATACCTCCTCCCCACACCACCTGTCTCCACAAAAATACTCCATCCTACCCACCTTGCCAATCCTCCAGGCTCTCTGGGGCCTCCAGTCCCTTGAGGGTTAGGTGCATGTTCTCTGACTGAACTCAGAACCCAGGTCCTTTGCTGTATATGTGTTGGGGGCATAATATCAGCTGGTGTATGTTGTCTGGTTGGTGGTTCAGTGTCTGAGAGATCTCAGAAGTCCATGCTAACTGAGACTGCTGGTCCTCCCACAAGGTTGCCCTCCTCAGATTCTTCCAGCTTTTCCCTAATTCACCCACAGGGGTCAGCAGCTTCTGTTGATTGGTTGGGTGCAAATATTTGCATCTGACTCTTTCAGCTGCTTGTTGGGTCATTTGGAGCACAGTCATGATGGGTCCATTTCTGTGAGTGCTCAGTAGCCTCGGGAATTGTGTCAGTCCTTGGGGCTTCCCCTTGAGCTGGATCCCCTTTGGAGCTGTCGCTGGACCTTCTTTTTCTCAGGCTCTTCTCTATTTCTATTCCTGCAGTTCTTTCAGACAAGAACAATTATAGGTCACAGTTTTGACTGTAGGCTAGTAACTGCTATAAGGGAACTGGCAAATGTTTTACATGAAAATATACAGGAAGTAAAAGGAAAAAAAAACAGATTTCAAAAAGCAAAGCACATGAGATTTAAACATGTTGAGAAAGACAATCTTTTCTCCCATTTTTATTTCCTGGCCTTCTGTACCACACATTTCCCTTTCTTGGCCTCTTTGGCATAGGTGAGCATACTGGCATCCCACTGACCATCATGATCAGTTTTTCCAGTGATGCAGAAGTTCCTTAGAACCACTGGCTCCTTAATATCCATGGGCTTTATGCAAATAAACTTTCCCAGAAAGTTTTACCACTTATACATCAACTAGCTAGTTAGTAGCACACTTGAGCTTCACCAGAAATTTAAGTATGACAGTAAGTTGCATAAGTGCACTAAGAGTTGATATTCTATTTTTTTCTCATTCACCATCTCTGGTTTTTCCTTTGAGGAAAGTAAATTCTATTTTCATCAAGCAGCCCCCCGGTAAATCAGGAATGGCAATGGTAACCTCACATGTTAGGCATTTTCACCTCTGTCAGACAGTTTCTATTACAAAAATTCCCTCTTCGCGTTCCTTCTAAGGAACACATACATTTTTTATTACAAAGAGATAAAGAAAGCTGCCGCAAGCTAAATCATGTTTCCTTGGCAAAGGCAGTAATTAATGTTTCAGACAAGAGGTTTCAATTTACGTATCTGTGGAATTTTTAGATGCACCCCATTTATATTTGTCTACAGCCGGATAAAGAAAGATACCAAGATAGCAAGCCAATTGGGACAAAAAAAATAATTTGGCTTTTTCAAGAGTCTGAATTTTGATTGTTAAGATGTTCCAAGGGGATATCAAGTTGAATGCTATTATCACTTGTGAAACTACTTAATTGCATTTTTCTATTCTTACATATTTCTTCTCAAACTTGAGATGATGAGCTATTGCTTTTCTGTGTCATAAAAGATGTATTTCTTAGTTTACCAGTAGGAAATAAGGCTGCTCAGAATTTGCATGTTTATAATTGTGTGTGGGCTGGCATACATGTGTCCCAGTTTGAATTTTAAATATAGCTTTAAATGTCTTAAGGGAATGTCGGTCATAGTTTTCTTTGATTGGGATGGAGACAGCCACTGCATGTGAGGGGAGAAGGGGGTGGGGGGATACAGAGGACAAAGGTTCTTGTAGGTGAAAAAGTTTCACTGGAGGATGCAAATAAGGAAGAGGGTTAATATTGGGGAAGAGATAAACAGGAAACTAATCCTTCCTGGGGTGATTCATAGTTAAAGTGATTTTTTTTCAGTAATAAGAGTGTTAAGTTCAAATCTGAGTCAAAATTGACTGTTACCAATTCAACAGTATTTCTTTGCAAGTTATACCTATAGGTATTCCAATAAATATGTCATATATGTGAAGTCAAGTTAAGGTACTTTCACAAGTCAGCAATTTTGAAATACTGAAAATGTGATACAAGATACTCATTTAGACCAGGCATTCAGAATGGCATGGTCTACTTTGCCACATGCTTTACCCTATTGCTGTTCTTTCAGTTGACACACAAAATTACCATCTCACCTTTTAATATGAAATATCTGTATAAGGCACACTGCCTGTCCCATGTCCAGTGTCTAGTTGGAGGAAGAGATTCATAATAGCTCTGTATTAAGTCTGGTCACACATTGTTCAGCAGATCTACTCCATACACCAGAATCAACTTTCTTATCGTAGTGACGTTAGTATCTCTAGATATAATCAAATATGGCAAAAATAGGTCAGGTTGTGAGAACAATGGTTGTAGGACCAGGCAGTGGTTATTTTAATTGTGTTGCCTTTTTCAAAGCAGGTATAGGTCTTGTCTTAAAATTCATGTCTTACAATTTCTGCATTTAGTGAGCTACTGTTGGAAATGCTTACATCTTAGTGTGTACTGAGAGCTTTGCAGTTGATCTGGACAGAAACCATGTACTCAGGAGAACCTGGGAGACACTGTTGAGTATTCAAAGAACTATTATAAACTTCAAATAAGTCCAGTGTAGCAATTAGTTCCTATCACTTGATACAGCCATTGGATCTTGACTGTTTCCCAAGTTAAGTATGTTAAATATTTGGTATCTAAAGTGGTATTATTGGGATGTATTAGATCAATAAATGATTTATGTGTTTTATCCTTTCTTAATCCTATTGTGACTTTAATTGCTGCTTAGTTAGTTATTTTGAATAAGAATAGTTTCTTCAGGCTTATATGTAGATTGCAGCACTTGTCCTGCAATTGGTGGAACTGTTTAGAAAAGATTAATAGGTGTGTCCTTGTTAAAGGAGGTGCAACTTGTACTGGTTTTAAGGATTCAAAAGCTTATATTGTTCCGAGTTAGCTCTGCCCCCGGTTATTATTTCAACATGTAAATTCCAAATTACTACTCCAGCATCATGCTCCTTGTCAGAGACACAGTGTTTAGACAGAAATCCCCAATAAATTCTTTTCCTATAACCCACCCTGTTCATGGCATCTCTTTACTGCAATAAAAACATAGCTGAGACACATACTTTTGATTTTGCTTTCTAATTTCATTTCAAGTTAACAGATACATGGAGATAGTTTTATTTTGAATGATAATAATGAGTATGTGATGATTAACTGAAACTACTTGAAATGTATCTAGAAAATTATTGGCTGAGAATAGTGGAAACTGGTTGTTTTTCAGCTATGGAAAAATAGATAACTGCAATCAAGGTGCGGTTTGATAATGAGCGGACTCTGCAGAACAAACTTATTTTTGTTTCCTGGGTTTCCCAGTATTAGCTGTGCGTGTGTCTTAGTTTATGGTAGTTGCTCATCTGTTGCCTGTTTTTTATATTTATATTAACTTCTCTTTGAAGTTTTTTTCTTATCTCCATATATTTTGCCTCTTCTACTTGATCCAACAATTTACATGGTGCTAGGATAAATAAAACCTTCTCCTCTCTACATTTTTCTTATGATGTTTTTATACTATTCAGTGCTTAATATCATTGAGTAACACAACAACAACAACATCAAAAAAAAAAAAAAGCTGTAGGATTAAGGTTGCCAATGTATTTTAGGGATTCTCACTTTATCTACCATAATACTATATGTTCAATACATTGAAAACTGTTGAGATAGTTCTAGACAACATACACCCATGTGCATGCTGACCTTTATGTCAGTGTTAAACCTGAGGGTTCTCTGTCTTCCTGTCTTACCTTCTTTACTGCCTAGACTATAGACATACTCATGTCACTATGCTAAATGTAAAGTATTGGATTAACTCCTTTAGCATTTTTGTTGCATTATTTATTGAATAATATATTTTATTATCTACATAAGATTTTTATATACTTCTATGAGACTTCTGTAGTAATACTGAATAGATGGGGTAACAGGTACAATGAACCAAGCTGACAAATTCAGACTTGTTTTTGTTTTATTAGATACTCTCTGTATTTACATTTGTGATATTATCTCCTTTCCCCATCCCACTCCCATCCACCCTCCCCTTCAACGTGTCTTCATGAAGGTGCACTCACTCCTAATCACTCTCTCCACCCCTTTGCCATCCATATCTCTCTACATTGGAAAAATATGCCCTCTCTGGACCAAGGGCTTCTTCTCACTTTGATGCCAGAGAATCCTGTTCTCTGCTACACATGCAAGACTTGTAGATAAACTCTCCTCCCATTTTCTCTGCCAACAAAGAATACTGCTTTTACCCAAATTTGTGTTGTGGTAGCCTTTCTGCATTCTATCTGAGTCAACTAAACTGTTCCATGCTAGGCACAGTTTTTAAATGGTTGTGTGTGTACCTGTGTGTGTCTTCGAGTCATTGTGCTGTGTCTGTTGGATAGGAAATAAAACATTGAATAAGAACAGCACATATGATTATTAGGTGTTCTCCCAAGTAAGTAAGTAGGTTTTCATGTTTAGAAATAAGTTTCTTATATATCCTTCATTTATGTCCAATCTGTAGAATCCAAGTTTTCTATTTTATACTTATGGTAACCATTATATTGTGGATGTGATTATGACAGTTACTGAGAATAATATAAAAGAATTGAAGTTCATATATAAAGGAAAACAGGTATGTTGACTTATCAAAATGATAGGTTTTTTGGACTGGGTTTTATATTGGCAAAAATATGAGCTAAAAAGTCAAATTCACATTTGTAACTTAGCATTTGTCTCATTTATAAAATGTTTAATTTCCTCAGTATAAGCATCATCAACTACAGCAGTGCATTATAATGTAGGTATTTTATAAGTCTCTTTAATCATTAATGCATAGAGATAAACAGAAGAAATCAAGATTTATACACACATGTATTCATGCCTAGACAAATTCTTCATTGTGTCAAAAATTACAGTATGTTAATTCAAAAGTCTATTCAATGTTTTCTTTTGGCTCTCCCTCCCCCAAATGGAAAATATTAAATTTTACATAATAAGTTCAGTGTCTCTTATCCAAAATTTCTCACAGTACATGTGATTCACATTTTTAAAATTTCAGGCTTTTTAATAGTTGTAGATTTTGTTAGTTGAATATCTACTGTAACCCCCAACATACAAATTCTACAAATGTTCTATACCCAATGCTTTTGAGTATCAAAACCTACGATGTTAAATGAGTTTAAGCAATTTTAAATTTCTCTGCTTAAATTTTTTTTATTTATTGATTTTATGAATACGGGTAATATACCCATGTGTATGTTGGTGTACCAAGTACCTATCTGATTTCTTTGGAGGATAGGGAGGTTACTAGGTTTCACCTGAGTTACATACCAATTTGATCTACCATGTGTGTACTAAGAAATCTAACCTGAGCCTCCCAAAATAATAGCCAGTACTCTGAATTGCTGAGATATTTCTCTGGCCCCAATTTTTTCTATTGTAAATTTGTGATTAAATTAAAATTGATGTAAGAGAGTATGGGTTGATAGAAATATGCCCTGCTTCCTTTCTGGTAAATGGCATTTTGGTCTTAACCAGCTGTGGTTATCTGGTACTTAATGGCATGACATCCATGGGAAATGAGGCTGTGGTATATTTTATGGACAAAAGGTCATAGTTTTAGAAGCTGGTCATGTCTTGACATAGTGAAGTTTCTTTAACTTGTTGACCTACATTTGCCATCCATCGGAAACAATCCATTCTGCAGTGAGAAATAAGGTTTCATTTATCTAAAACAGTTTGATTTGGGTCTCAGCTTGTTTTTACATCAGAGTTTAGCCTAATCTGACACAGGATAGTCTTGAGAGGTTAAAATTTCTACTCACTGTGCACAAATATGCAATCATAGCACTTGAAATGTGGAGGTAGGAGGATCAAGAGTTCAAGACCAGCTTGGTCTTAACTTCTTCCCCCTAAACAAAAAGATAACATGCATTGTATAATGTCTTTTTATATGAGCAATGGTGAATAATGTTTGAAGTAGTTACTTACCTGGAGTAGATTCAAGTCTGTCAATGTCTATAAAAATTCATGGAATCCTAGTTTAAGAGCTAATATTATTTGCATATGATTTTTATAGTTCAAAATAATAATAAACATAAGTTGGTAGCTTAAAGTATCCAAGCTGCAAGTCATTAAAGCGGAATAAGCACTTGAAAATGCACATAGGCTCTGATAAATGCATATATTTAGTCAAACATTTCTGAATGTACTTTCACTAACGGGCAAATTCAGGAGCATGGAAATAAATTCAAGTAATTTGAGTGCTCTGCACTGGCATTTAAATACAAGAGAAAAAAATGTTAATAGGATAAGTACCAGAAAGGATTAAGTGTCGCTAAACACTAAAGAGGATTAGTTATTATCCTGCCTTTACAGGCACCCAGGTTTCATGTGGCCAAGTAGATATGAAACAGAGAGCCAGGCTTAGAAATTGGAATTTTCCCCCTTTGCAGCAAGCTTATATTAAAAATCAGTTTTATTATGGCATATAAGTAAACAAGTAACATAACACCCGAGCTTTCCTCTAGATAATCTAAAAGGTAGTATGCTTTTAAACGTACCTTAGGAAAATTTCAAAGATGTTTTTATGCTAAACATTGCTTTTAAGATAAGCACCTGGATTTGTTGTGAAACAATAGTCAGCCTTTTCAAAACTGTCCTTCATACGTGCGCAGTGAGTCCTCAGTATTGATGTCAAAGGGAGCTGCAGGTTGACAGTTTTTATTTCATTTATTGAATACATTTCTCTGTATTAAGGTGAAAAGGTAGTTTTAAGAGCTCTGAGTGAAACTCACTACATTTTATTATAACTAGGCCTATGTTTAAGCCTCCCGAAGAAGCAGGTAAGGCTTTTGGGGGGGAAACACAGAAAATGGGCCATTAATCAATAATGGCACCTGCCGTCTAGCCCAGCAAGATAGCCAAGCCCAAGGACTAAAACTGAGACTGTTCCTGCATTTTTTTTCCTCAGGCTTGAACAGAAATGGTAAAGCTAATATCCAGACCAATTAGATATGTACTAATGTAACCGATGCTTACCCAGCCAGTCTTATTAAAAATAACCTTAACTATTCCTAAAATTCCCCTACTACACTTAAAAAAAGCCTGTGAACTCACCTTTTTATTGCCATTTTATAAGAATGGCTGACTCCCACATGCTGGTTCTTTCTGCAGAATAAATGCTCTCTGCTTTTGCATACTGTTTGAGTCTCTGGCTTTCTTTTAGAGACTTTCAGACCCTTACATTTGGTGCACAGGCCTGGAAACTGGGGTCCCCCTGACTCAATTGTAGAGCTATTGTCTCCCTGCAGATATGTGAGTTGGGGCATGCCTCCTGTGTTGTGTGTCTTTGTCTCACTCTGTGCTGTTTGCTTTTTATCTTACCACATTCTTTGGTTTGTCTGGTGTCCTGGAAACCAACATAGGCAAAACAAAGGCTCCACCAACTCTTTCCTGGCCACAGCGCTCTAAGGACTCCCTGGACCTTTTTCTGCTGGAGCTATGGAGTTCCAGTCTGACTCAGGTTTTGGTGGGTTGTGACATGTCACTCTTTCCCTTGCAGCCTAGCCTGTTTACTAGATAGACTACAATATGCACCATTTCAATTCCTTTTTTGATCCCCTGTAGACCTGTTTCTGTATCTGTGTATCTGTGTATTATCCTATCCTCTTTAACTTTCTTGAAAGGAACCATGGGACCTGCAAAGAGCTCCACCCCCTGGATCCAGTGCAGTCATACTTTAAGGACTTAAACACCTGGCTGAGAATATGAGTGTAAATCTTTTTCTGGAATGAACAACCTACATTCAATGCGGGATGCCCAGAAAGGAGCACTTTCCATTTCCCCAACAACTATTTGATTAAAGGCATAATTTATGGAAACTCTGGGCACCCTGTCCAGGTCCCACACAGCACTGTTGGCCAGTATCTGGTGGAGAACCCCCATTCTTGGTTCAGAACATTTTTGCCACCAGGCCTACTAATCTTGCAGATTAAGGAAACTGAGCCATTGAAAGACCTTAGGCTGATGACCTTACCTTCCTCCACATAAGAGGTGAGCCTTTATCTACCTCCTTATGACTTTGTCCAAGTGCATGATCCTCTTCAACAAATGGCAGATCCAGTCCCAGGGGCGGCACAAGATGGCATAGCAAGCCTCCTCAAATACAGGCCTAAACCTCATGACAGGCAGATTCTTCCACAATTGGACTGTCCCTGCAGGTAACTGGCCCCAAGATGAGCAGACCAGACAGTACAGGACCCTGGCTCCCTTTCCACCAGCAACTTATACAACCAAAAAATGCTGAAGCCACGTTTCTCAGAGAAACCCTCCACTCTGTTAGATCTATTAAACTCAGCCATGATTATTCACCAACCTACATGGGATGCTGTTAACAGCTTTTGCAGGTGCTCTTCATGACTGAAGAATGAAAATGTGTGACAGCTGCTGCCCAAAAATTGTTTCCGGGAGCTGATGGCCATCCCACAACAATTAAAGCTGATTTTGATGTGTTTTTTCTTTTATCAACCCAGACAGCACCAAAAAGCTGGACTATAGGGCATAGTGATAAGTAACATTCCTGGACAGATAGGCAATGTGTCTTTTCCAGTAACCTAAGGTCTGGGTCAGCACCCCTTTGGCTATGCCTGTATTCTCATCTATATCCAGGTAGAGATGCTGCCAGGGCTTTAAGAAGTAGTTCCAGGACAGGTAGAGCCTGGCTAAGAGTTGGTTCCAACACCCGACATTTTCAATTCTGAGATTTACTGGGCTATTTGAACCACTTTCAGCTTTAACAACTCTTCTGTCTGGTGCCATGGTATACTTGCCCCATATTACCAATTTCTGCTGAAACCTGTCCTGTATCTGGTAGCACCCGGCCTAAGCACTTAACCCGCTTACTCCATGGCCAGATCCAGATTTAGATGTCACCATTGACTGGTGGGCAGTATTGATCAACATCGGAAATCAAAGACTAGATCTGACAGACATCCCTTGACCAGATCTAGAGATAGACTATTTCCAGGAGGGGAGTTGTTCCCTGCAGGACATAGTCAGGTAATCAGGGGTATAAGTTCTAATTCTTGATTCTATGATGTAGGCTTCAGCATACTGACCAAATATTTGGGACACTGACCAAAATAGTTGAGTTAATTGCTTTGATTCAGGCCCTAGAACTGCCCAAAGACAAGATTGATATGATATCTACATGGATAGCCAGTATGCCTTTGCCACAGCTTATGTCCATGGGCTTGTCCATAAGGAAAGGGGGTCATTCACAGCAGAGGGAAAGAGTATTAGAAAATATAGACGAGTTCCTGAACCTATTCCAGGCAATATGGTTACCTCTCGAGATAGCCATCATTCGCTGCCCACTACATCAAAATGGTGCATAAGAGAAGGTAAAAGAAACAGATTCTCTTCAAAGACTTCTAAGAGGCAGCATCAGACTCCATGGCCAAGGTCTTGGTAGTTATGATCTTGCTAGGGGTCTACCTTAAACCACACTAAAGGCCAGAAGATAAAAAGAATTATGGCAAATGTCAAAAACCATACTATATGTTATTAATTTTGTTCTACCTTACTTCTATTAGATTCAAATGACTACATTTGCATTATCTTAGTCAATGTATAAGCTAATACAATAAATAATATTTTTAAGATTCAATTTTAGTTTATGCCTTTAAAAGGTTTTTGTACTTATGTATGCATCCTATGTCTATGAATATGTTTGTCAAAAGAAGCATCAGAGTTCCTAAAATCACAGGTATTGAAAGGTATGTGCCAACTTGTGCGTGCTGAAATTGAACCCAGGGCCTCTGGAAAAACAACTAAAGCTCTTAATCACTAAGCCATGAAGTATGAAAATCTCTTTTTATTAATATCTAGGAGAAGCCCTTATTTGTTTAGTTTTCAGAAAAACACTTGTTCTTTTGTTTACTTATTGCATAATGCAAGCAATAACTTTATGCCTGCCATCCTTTGCACATAATTCTTCTTAGGTGTTGGTTCACTAGAAAGTTCAGTGACCCCGGCTCAGCAGCACATGCCTGTATTCCCAACCCTGAAGACACGTTCAAAGACAAGTGACTCTTATGTGAGGCAAGTTCTGTTAGCTATAAAGCAAGTTCAGGCAAGCCAGGTCTATAGATTGATAACTGGTTTCAACAAACAACCAAAACTATTCTGAAAAACAAGAATGGCTTTGTATGATAGAGGGCCAAATAATCCTTTTCTTCGAATATGCTTAAGAAAACTTAAAAAGCTCCTAAGGAATGTTATATAAAGTATTTTCATTTTGTCCCTGTGATGGATGAGGTCATTTCCCAATGCCCAGTCTGTAAGGCAGTAAATCTCTTGACTATAGGTCAAGGGATCCTGGGAAACAGGGTATATGGACAAAGGCCAGGCACAAGCTGGTAAACAGACCAAACGGAAGTCAAGCCAGGTCTTTATGTATATAAGTACCTTTGAGTCTTTGTAAATACTTTTCAGGTATCCAGGTAGATTTATAACAAAGTCAATATTAATATCTCTAAATTGAAGAAAGTATGTTGTTCAGTAATATTTACAATGAGTCATTGCATAAGTGAGAGATACTACTGCTGTGTTCAAACACAATAACCAGAAGCAGCTTGAAGAAAGGGTTTATCTTGTTTACATCTCTCTATCAATCACATTTTGTCCTTGAAGGCAATGAGGACAAGGCAGCAAAAGGGGCAGGAATATGGAGACAGGAGGAAGTGCAGAGGACATCAAGAGGTAATCTTTGCTGTCCTCCTCTCTCGCTTAACCAGCTTTCTTATAAAACCCAGGACCACCCACACTCAGACAAACATTTCCACATCAATCAGTATTTAATAAAATGCCCTACCCTACATCCTGATTCTGTGGAGCCATTATCTCAACTGAGGTTCCCTCTTTTGAGGTGACTCTAACTTATGTCAAGTTGACATAAAACGAGCTAACATTAAAAGACAGAAGAATTCTTCAAATGCAAATATAGTGGAACTAGTTTGAGTAGTCCATAGGGAAACACTGATTCTCAAACACAAATTATAGGCATGGTACACATTTTATGTAGTTGGAGTTAAAGGAAGAGGGCAGAGTAGATAAAATATAGAATGTATAGATCAAAATATTATTCAGAATACTATAATATTCCATAGGGATGTTAAGGTTTTATTAAAATTATACCTATAAAGGACATAGAACAGGAAGCAAAGACCAAAGCTAAAAAATTAAAAGGATTATTCTGTCAATGATTTGAGTTTTTCTTGGAGTGAGCTACAATCTAAATATAGTAAGAGCTCGAAAGCCAAGACACTGAAAGGTTGGCAAGAAATTTTGAATCTTAGTAACTTTAGGAACAAATGAAATATGTAAGGGACCCAAAGATTTACCCATAACTCTTGAATTTCCTTTAATTATTTGTGTTGAGGTAAATATTATTTGGGGATTTCTATCTAAGCTTAGACTATTTAGTTCCAAAATAAAAGACACAAAATCTTTGTTTTTGTAATATGCCTTAAATCATTAAAGCTGGGCAGATACCAACCCTCTAATCTATTTTTTCTACTTCCTAGTCAGTAACCCATAAGATATCACTTGTCATGCTCTGCCTAGGCTCTTCCTACTATAATTGGCGAGCCTTATGTCCATGTGCTCATGGACCACCTACCCACAGCTTGGTGCCTTCACCTTCTCTCTCTTCTCCTTGTTTTGCTTAACACCCCAATCCCAGGAACCAAAGACCCATTTACATCTCTTCTACCTTGATGCAGGCTGTAGGCATCTTTATTCAACCAAAAACAATGGTTTTAAACTAAGGAGCAAGGTTTGTACAACAAAAATTGTATGTATGAGAATTAATTTGTTTTGAGGCTATTAGACCTTGGGATACAGAGTTTAGCATTGCAATACATAGCAAGAAACAAAACCTCAACATTTCCTCTCTTTCTCTAAATAATAAAGTTCATTCTCTTGCAAGAATAAACAACATACAATAAAACAGTAATGAAACATTTATGAAAATTGTTAGGGAGAGTTAGGTAGTAACATAACATAATTCATAATGTGCAGTCCATTTATATTTGACAACTTAAAGTATTCTATCATCTATTCTATCTTGATGAATTGAGAATTCTGAATCTAAATCAGTTTCTATACTAACATGTATTACCATCCTAAAAAAATCTTTTGAGACCTAAAACATCTTCTTGAGTGTTAACTATGTATGCTTAATTATGGGAATATAACTATCTAGTCTTCAACCCCATCAGACTTGAGAAGGAAATAAGCATTATCTGAGTATTTATACAGTTCAGGCAAACACTTCAAAACTTATAAAAATGCAGACAGTTGGCTGCCAGAACTGCTTCCCAGTATTCTAAAACATTGGAGCATCTGCTGCCTTCTGGCACAGACTGACAGACCTTTTATGAAGCAAGAATTATGAAGGACTTGCTCACCCTGCCTTGGCAGAGCTTGGCAGTTGACTTTACTGTGTCTGTTTGTCCTTTCTGTACAGCATTTTGTCTGCAGAGGAGGTTAGAACTTTTGCCTGCAGCGACTAACTTGCCACAAATGAAGCCATCTCCAAATGGAGGTCCTTTGATGCTCATCATGTTCTTGCAACTCAAATGGGCGCCTACCAGAAACTGACATAGCTCATGAAAGAAAAGCCTTAAGTTAGTGAAAACATCTTCAAATGCTATATTTTGTGAGTCTCTGGGGGTTTGATGATCATTTATATATTCATAGCATAACTAAACTATTAAACATTGTTTATTTGTAGCTATTTATTATGTTTAACACAAGAAGCATGTTTCTGTGAAAATCTAGACTAGCATCTGACAAGGCCATGAGTTTAATTGCCTGACCATTAACTTGAACCTTTTAGCCATCCCTAATAGTTTCTAGTAGCAGCTATTTAAAAGACTTGGACTAAACCTTGTGTTTTTAAATGAGGTGCATATGCGTAATACCTATATGAGAGTAGAAACATGCATACATCATGTTGAAATGAAATTAATCTTAATTTTTAAATCAATATACAAATATTTATATTAATGAAAACTTTAAACCTGTGTCAATATATAATTTTCATTATCAATGTAAACAAAAATAACCTTATTTGAGAAAAGCAATAGCTCTATGCTAAAGAGTAGATCCAATAATCTACCCTTTTATTCTAATATTTCTACATAATAATTCTATATTTTCCCTTTTTATTCTTAATGCTTTTCTCTTTATCTAAGAAATAAAGAAGGATAGAGATAAGGGAAAATTATATAGATCCTTGAGTCTAAGCTTCCTATTTTAGTTTTCTTCTTGTCCAGAAGCATAGCTGTCTATAACTATTCACTTAAATGGCAATATATTTACAACTCATAAAATGACCAAAACAATCCACCCAACTTAGGAGAGCAGGACAACTTTAGTTTTATGATTGTTTCCTACTACACTGGGACAAAGTATTTCTTTTTGTAGGCCCAAAGTTTAAAAAGATCTAGCAGCTATTTCTTGTCCAGTCTCTGAGTGCTATGAAAGTTCAGGCTTCAGTGAAATCCTGACTGTCTCTGTCTATAAGGCTGAACAAAATGAGGTCATTCAGAGATAGAGTACATTTATTCTGGAATCTGAAATCTCAAGTTCTTGACCTACATTATAGATTTACACTTAAGATTTTTTAATATAATTTAATATATATTAAAATTTTATGTATTTTAATATATTTTCACATTTTAAGTAGGACTGTACATATATAGTGAAATTTAGTAAGTTAATCGATGGCAAGTTTTATAAGACAGCATACTTTGTTATTTTTTTCAATTACTTATTTATTTGTTGACTTTAAATCCTGATCAAAGCTCCTTGCCCCATCCTTCCAGTCCCTCCTTCACAAATCACTCCCTCCATTACTCTCCTGAGTATCTCCTGGGTGTCCTGTCCTGGGACATCCAGTGGTAACAAGACTCAGTGCATCCTCTCACATTGAGGCTCACCCAAGTATTCTAATTAGAGGAAGTGGACTCAATGGCAGGTAACAAAGTTCTAGTTAGACAACCACTATTCCGATTGCTAGAGGACCCACATAAAGATCAAGCTAAACTGAATTTCTGCTACAAATGTCTAGGGGACCAAGAACCAGCCTTTGCATTCTCTTTGGTTGGAAGTTCAATCTCTCTGAAAACTCATGAGTCTTCTTCTGGTCTCCTTGATCAGTCTGACTGACTAGATCCTATACCCCACTTTTCTATAACAACGGACTAGTATGCAATAAAAACAAAAAAACCCAAGAAGTTAGACTCCAGAGAATCAAATAATCCTATTTAAAAATGGGGTTCAGAGCTAAACAAAGAATTCTCAACTGAGGAATATCGAATGGCTGAGAAGCACCTAAGGAAATGTTGGACATCCCTAGTCATGAAGGAAATGCAAATCAAAACAACCCTGAGATCCCACCACAGAAAAGTCAGAATGGCTGAGATCAAAATCTCAGGTAACAGCAGATGCTGGTGAAAATGTGGAGAAAGAGGAACACTCCTCCACTGTTGGTGGGATTGTAAGTCGGTACAAGCACTCCGGAAATCAGCCTGGCAGTTCCTCAGAAAACTGGAAATAGTAGTACCTGTAGACCCAGCTATTCCACTTCTGAGCATATACCCCAAAGATGCTCCAACATATAATAAAGACACATGCTCCATCATGTTCATAGCAGCCTTATTTATAATAGCCAGAAGCTGGAAAGAACCCAGATGTCCTTCAACAGAGGAATGGATACAGAAATTGTGGTACATTTACACAATGGAATACTATTTAGCTATTAGAATCAATGACTTCATGAAATTTCTAGGCACATGGATGGAACTTGAAGATATCTTCCTGAGTTAGGTAACACAGTCACAAAAGAACTCTCATGGTATGTACTAACTTATAAGCAGAATACCCAAGAAACAATTCATACAACTTTTGAAGATCAAAGAGAAGGAATTCCAGAATGTGAATACTCAGTCCTTCTTAGAAGGGAGAACAAAACAGTCCTGGGAGGAAACAAAGGGGAAAATAAGGGAGCAGGGATTGGAGTAAAGATCATCCAGAGACTGCCTCCCCTGGGGATCCATCCCGTATACAGCCACTAAACCCAAGCAATATTGCTGAGGCCAAGTAGTACTTACTGGCAGGAACCTGATATGAATGCCTCCTCAGAGGCTCTGCCAGAGCCATATTGATACAGAAAAGGATACTTGTAGCTAACCATTGACTGAATATGGGGACCCCAATAAAGGAATTAGAGAAAGGACTGAAGGAGTTGAAAGGGTCTGAAACTCCATGGGAAGAACAAAATTATTAACTAACCAAACCCACTACAGCTCCCAGGAACTAAAATTCCAACCAATGAATTCTTATGGAGAGACCCATGGCTCTAGGTGCATAAGCAGCAGAGGATAACATTCTCTGCCATTGATGGGTGAAGAGACCTTTGGTCCAGCAAAGGCTCATTTTTCCAGTGTAGGGGAACGCCAAGGCACTGAGGTGGGAGAGGGTGGTTGGTATGAATGGGGAAGGAGGATGGGATTGGGAACAAGGGTATAACATCTGAAATGTAAACACAGAGTATATCCAACTTAAAAAAAAGACATAATTTCAGCCTTATGTTTGTCTCCTTCTCTCTCTATCACCTGCTGAATGAAGCTGCTCAGGAGAAAGTTATGCTAGGCTTCTGTCTGTAAGCATAGAAGAGTACTGTTAATAGTAGCAGAGGTTGGCTCTCTCCCAGGGTATATGTCTCAGGTTGGGCCAGTCAATGTTTGGCCATGCTTTCAATTTCTGTTCTATCTTTATCCCTGCACATTTGTAGGCAGGACAAATTTTGGGTTGATGCAAACTTGGCACAAGTTAGATTCATCAAAGTAGAAGGGGCCTCAACTGAGAAAATGTTTCCTTAAGATTTAGTTGTAGGCAAGTCTGTGGGGCATTTTATTAACTAATGATTGATGAAGGAGGACCATTCTCATTTTGGGTGCTGCTGTCTCTGGGCTGTTGGTTCTGAATGCTAAAGGAAAGTAGGTTTAGTAAACCATAAGGAGCAAGCCAATAAGTAGCACTCCTTCCTGCCTTCTATTTTATCTCCTGTCTTTAGTTTTCTCTCTTTTGTAAGCTCCTGACATCACTGCCTTTGATGATGAACTTCTCCGAGAAACTCTGAGTAAAATAAATCTTTCCTCCACTTGTTTCTTTTAGCCACAGTGTTTTATCAAAATAGTAACCCTTACTATGATAATGATGTACAATAAAACATGAGAGAACTAGACTTTTACATGTGGTAAGAAATTAGAATAAAAGATGCCAGCATAGAATCATGTTTAGTTTAGTGTAAGCAGAAGATAAAATATTTTAATTATTGATTAGATTTTAGATTTTTGTAATAGCATCAGTAAATAACAAGGTTCAGCATTAATGAGGATGCTTAGTATTCGAGTTAAGATTCTTCAGTAAAAATGTATTTCAATCAAATTAAATAAACCAGAGTTACTTAGAGACTTACCTATGTTTGATGTGTCTAATATTGTAGGAGTAGAAAATAGAGAATTTGATTCTAATCTCACCAAAACATAAATATGGGCCAAACTGTGTGTTTCCACTAGTTATAACAATTTGAGTATAGTACTGAAAATAGTGTTAAGTATTAGATTATGAAACAATATATTTGTTTATACATACAGAATTAAATAATCAAGTGTATAATGAGAATAAACAAATATCTGAAAAAAATAATATTAGGTAACTTCTGTAGTTATTTTATGCTGAAGAAGATAGTATAAAGAGATCATAGTAAAAATTTTTTAATTTCACTTACTCTTACATAAGACAGAATATGACTTTTAGGATAACAATGGTAAATAAGCAGGTTGTCATTTGCTTAGTGCTGTTTATCTGATCTCACAATTCCGGGAGATGATTGCTCTAACAAAGTCTCAGAGAACCATGTCCTAGACCCTTGCATGCTCATTCCTCTTGAAGGACTATTGCCCCCAACAATATGAGAACTTTGTTTTGTTATGTGTTTAAGGTAAAATTGTTATATGGATGCTTAAACTCTTTGCCAAATTTTACTAGTCACAGCTTATTCAGAAAAAATATATATTCTTATTTAATTGTGAAGATATGTATAGAAATGCATATTTGTGGCAAATAATAGACCCATATAAAGTATATGAATTTCTTTCTATATTTCCAAAGAATTAGTCTGAAATTCATTCATAACCAGATTAATAATGGATAGTTTTGACACTTCTTCTTAGTATATTGTGAATACTACTTCCTTATGGTTACAGCCAGATTTAGCATCTTATATTTTACCTTTTCCTCATTAATAAATAGCTTCTTTACTGTTTGTTAATCAGATGTATAATTCATTGAAGATTCCTTTTCTATTCCTATCTTTCCAATCCAGGCATTTGATGGTAAGAATGGGAAATCAGGCCACTGTTCAGATTTTAAGATTATCAATGTGACACAACAATACAGTTTTATTTTAGAGATTTTATTCTATTTTTCCTAATGAATATATATTAATTATGACATATATATGTGTGTATAAATGGTAATTTAAACAAAAACTACTTTATCAGACCAAATAAACTGAAATGATTCCACAATAATGAGTCCCCTAGAGAACATGACAAACACCTGCTCTTGTCACACCTCACACAGTTCAAGCAAGGATAGTTTTCAGGTGTCACTGTCATGTTCAGTAATAAGAGTTCTGAGGGCTGGATCTTGTGAGCAGCCTCATTCCCATACATTACTCAGCATTTACAAGTGCTTTGGGCTGTCTCTTCTGTCTTTTTTACAGACATGGAATTCTCTGTCTTCACATATATTTGAGTGTGATTGTTATTACACTGGAAAATTCCTTTTCTCCTTGTCCTATCTTTTCAAAATTTACCATGTAAGCATTTTGGGGGAGTAAATAAGTAAGGTACCCAGTATTTGCTGATGTGTTCTTATTATTTTCTCTGTTGGAGATAAGTCATTAACGATTTTTGAAACATCAGCTTCATCACCTCTACAAAGGAAAAAAAAAGACAGAAACCATGATAATTAAAATTCTCTCCATTTGAAATCACCACAGCTTCTAAGTTAGACATTAAAATTAGCAATTATTTCTTTCTTTCAATACAAAGGCCTCATATGGAGAGATGACTTTTTCTCTTTTCTTTTTTCTTTCTTTCTTCTTTTTTTTTTTTTAAAAAAAATTTAATTAACAAGGATATGGTCTTGTAAAAGTCTGTAAGGCTTCTTTGTCCTTTCTGAAGCAAACTCAGTTTGACTTCTTTAGATTCTACTCCTGATGGGGGGAGGGAACAGAGTTATTATAGGACTATAATCCATATCTCTTCTCCATCATTAGTTTTCCTCTCAGTAATACTGAATTTTTTACTTACACACTTGTATCCCTGGTTTAGTCCCATCTTTCTTCCCCTTTCCCCATTTGCCTTCCCCTTCAGTCCTGGGGCATCAACTGCAACTGAAGCTGTACCTTCACCATTGGCCTTCCATGGGTTCTCACAATGCCAAGCCTCAGCTGCTCTTCATGACCCCTCCCCCCTTCAAAACCAGAAGCACCTGGGTAACCCTTACACATTACCAAGTACAACCTTGGCTATGTCTGGAACACAGCTCCTTCGTGCTCTCAGAAAACACTTCCCAGAAGATTTCACCTCAGTGATGCTGGTCTCTTCTTAATCACCATTAATTTACTAGCCCGAGATCACCAGCATCAATCATGTCAGCAATCTCAGTGCTCTCTTTCTTCTCTTGACTCTAAAGCCAGAGCCACACGGCCAAAGCTGCCAAGTTCTGCTGCTTGCAGGAGCTGGAACATGGTCGACTTGTTTTCTGTTTTCCGCATCCCTCACTTGGTACCATGAAAAGAGCCTATGAGAGGTTATTGGTAAAGAGGTAAAGCCTGGTTGCAGGGAAAGACCCCAGTGAATTTGAGATGATCACCAAGAACAGCAGCTGCAGTGTCCTGAGTCAACCTGAGTTTAAAGTGCTACAAAGGGCAGAGCTGGAGAAGTGCTGCTAGCCCTTAAGAGGAACTCAGAAGATCATGTGTGGATCTTGAACAGACAAGAATCTGTAACAATGAAGTTGCCTTGGAGACCCCAAGATGTTCAAGATGCAAGATCTATAATCTATCTTTTGAGAAAAGCTGCTAACAGCCGTTAAATGAAGATGTAGAACTCTCAGCTCTTCCTGCATCATGCCTGCCTAGATGCTGCCCTGCTCCCACTTTGATGTTGACAGACTGAACCTCTGAACTGGTAAGCCTGCCCAAATAAATAATTTTCTTTATAGGAATTGCTTTGCTTGTTCTTTCTGTTCACAGTAGTAAAACCTGATGAAGATACAGGGCCAATGTTCCAAAGTCTCTCTCTCTCTCTCTCTCTCTCTCTCTCTCTCTCTCTCTCTCTCTCTCTCTCCTATTGGCATCTAATCTTAAGCTGAAGTCTTACATTGACATTTGGATTTCTGAATACATTGACAGAACTCATCCCCATACATGTGGATATTCAATTTTCTCAACATGATTTTGTTCATCTGTTTGTTGTTTTTATTTATTTATTTATTTATTTATTTATTTATTTACCAACTTAACATCTGATCACACCCCCTCACTCCTTTTCTTCTAGTTCTTTCCCCTTCCCTTATTTTTCTACCCTCTCCGAGAAGGGAAGACACCCCCAACCTCATGTACCTACCCTGGCACATCAAGTTGCATCAGGACTAAGTGTATAGTTTCCTACCTAGGCAAGAGAAGGCAACCCAGCTGGAAATAAGGCATCCAAAATCAGGTAACAGAGTCACAATCAGAGACAGCTTCTGCTCCAATTGTTAGGATGCCCACATAGAAATCAAACTGCGCATGTGCTACATATGTGTAGGGGGCATAGGTTCAGGCCTTGCATCCTTATTGGTTGGTGGTTCAGCCTCTGGGAGCGCCCATAGACCCAGGTTAGTTGATTTTGTAGGTCTTCTTACAGTGTCTTTATCCCTCCTGCTCCCTTAACCCTACCTCTTACTCTTCTATAATCCTCTCTGTACTTCCACTAATGTTTGCCTGTAGGTCTCTGCATCTGATTCCAATAGCTGTTGGATGACACCTCTCAGATGATAGTTACGTACGGCTCCTGTTTAAAAACATAGAAGAGTATCAGTTGCAGTGTCAAGGGTTGGCTTTCTCCTATGAGGTGGGTCTCAAGTTGGGCCAAACTTTGGTTGTGCATTTCCTTTGTTTTATCTTTATCCCTGCACATCTTCTAGCCAGAACAGATTTGAGGAAGAGGGATTTGGTGTCTGGCTTCCTGTACTGGAAGTCCTGCCTGGCTATAGGAGGTGGCTTCTTCTCTTTCCTTGTTCCTGGCTTGCAGGATTATCAACTAGAGTCATCCCTATAGAGTCCCTGGAGCTTCCTCAGTTCCCTTGTCTCCAGCTTGTCCCAGAGATGCCCTCCCACCAATTTCCCTTTTCTTTCCCAGCTCTCTCAGTCTCCACCCTTACTCTCCCATAACCCACTTTCCACCCCTGTTCCTCTTTTCTCCCTTCTCCCACCCAGTTTCCACTGTTTCTCTCTGTCCACTTTCAATGTCTATCTTGTTTCCTTTTTGAAATGAGGCTCAAGCTTCCTTCCGGAGTCTTTCTTGTTACTTAGCTTTTTGGATCTGAAGACTATAGCATGATTATCATATACTTTATGGAAATTTTCTACTTATATACTGATGTGACCACCTCCTATATCCATTTGCATGAAAATTTCAAGATGTTTTGGGTTAAAAACTCTGTCCTGCACATTTCATATTTTTGATTATTATGTAATGGGGAAACTTTCTGATTCAATCAATTTGTTGATCTGTAAGCTTATTTTATGTTTATGCACATTTCTTTTATAGAATATGAGGTGTTCTATAATTGTATTTAAAATAGTCTCTGGGTCATGAAGCTGAGAGTCTTCTCCTTCTTCTATTCCTATTACTCTTAGAATTGGTCTTTTCATAATTTACAAATTTTCTTGGATGTTTTTATCTTAAGAACCTTGTAGAATTAATGATTTCTTTGGCTGTTAAACTGAATTCTTCTACTGTTTGTTCTCCTGCTGAGATTCTTTTTCTGTTGTACTCTGTTGGTGGTGCTTGTGTAATTTATGTTCACTTCCCTAGGTTTTCCATCTTCAGCATTCCATCATTTTGTCTTTATTGTTTCTATTTCCAATTTTGGGTTTTGAACAGTTTTATTAATTTCCTTTGCTGGTTTGAGTATTTTTACCTCTATTTCTTTAAGGGATTTATTCATTTTCTCTTCAAAGGGTTCTATCATTTTATAAAACTGGTTGTCAGGTCATTTTCCTGTGCTTCAGCTGTATCATGATATCCAGCACTTGTTATAGAAGGATAGCTGGGCTTTGGTCATGCCATATTGCTCTAGCTCTTGTTGATTATGTTCTCATACTGGCGTTTAGCCATCGGGTTGTCCCTGGTATTGAAAACATTCCTCTGGGAGGCAGGCAGGCAGAGCCATGGGACTGACAATAGAGCTCATGGAACAGCATATGGCTACCTCTGCTGGTTGTGCCCAAGACAGAACTGCTTGTTTTTGGTGTCCTGTTGCCTTCTTCAGAAGGGTGTCATAGCCATGGGCCTGCCATCTAAGCTGAGGCAACAGAATGGAGCTCACCTCCACTGGCTGTGCCTTTAGCGCTGCCTGCAGGCGGGAGATAGGTGGGGTGGGAAATAACCTGGGTGTTCCTGGGGCTCTGCTGGTGAGGACATTTTTGAGGCCTGCCTGGCCTCCTTTGTAGGGAAGACAATAGAGCTGGGGTGTGGAGTACAGTGTGCAGCTCACTTCTTTTTTCACCATTATTGATGAAACTTCTTAACTCGAATTTGAGTTTTTGAGAGTTTTATTAAAAATAGTTGCTTAAAAGTACATAGATTAATTAATTTCTGGGTCCGTCCACAATTTTTGTCTTACTAGGTATGAATGATTTTATAAGGGTACATTTCAAGCTTTATTAATATATATTTATATGTGTTAATAATGTATAATCTACCAATGATTTGTAAGGAAAGAATGAAGATCTGTACAGACAAGAAGATATTTTACTATATGCATTTTGGTACCTTGTATTATGTCTTTCAATGGAAAACTGAAATTAATGGAAAAGCTACTGTTTTTTCCACAATTTTTGAGATGTACTTAAAATTAATATATCAATGTCAAATTCTTAGTTATGAAATTTCTCACAGTTAAGGTAGAAAAGCAACTTGATAAAACTGCTCATAGTTGTGAAGATGGTTAGCTGTTTTGGTGAAAGCTGGAAGACATAAAAACACTCTTAAATTTATTTGTAATTGTTATGTACAGAATTTATTCTTATTGAATTTCTACTAGTTGACATAGCATGAAATTGATTCATAGTAAATGAGCTTACTTGAATTTGTCAGTACTTTATATTTTAAAATGTTGTCAGGTATTTCAGGTTAAAGGAAAAATATTGAGAACCAGGCATTAACAAATGCAGGTCATTTTTCCCAATAGGAATCACTAAAAAAGGTTAAACAAACCCACAAAGCTTGATTTCAGCAACAGTTGTAAACAGCTCAGTGCTTTAAAGTTTCACACGTTTTATATCCATATTCCAATAAATTAATTTGTTCATTTATCAAACATAATCAATCATAAAGCCATTTAAATGAAATGAGAAACTATTACCACTGTTTCCCAGTAAATCCTGGTGCTAAAATAAATGCATGAACTAACTTTTACAATATACTGAACAGAAATGCATTCTTCTCTTAAAAAGTCCACAAACTTACCAAAGCTAATAGGGATGCACTTATTTTTATACATTCAATATGAGTAAAGGAACCTATCAAATTATATAAATGCTTTGCTATTTTAATTACACAAAACCCTATAGTTTCAAACCTTTAACCAATTCCACTTAGAATTCAAAACTGCAGTGCCAAATGTCTGCTGTGATTCCAAACCATTGTCATTATTATGTATTAAGTATAACATAAGAATTGCTTCCAGTAACAAGATATCAGAAAAGCTATGTACAGTTATGGAAGAGAAAAAAACACTCTTTCTAACATTTTCTTTATCAAAACTTTTGCCAGAGGGTAAAGTTATGTGATAGGTATTCTTTTTGCAATACAAATGTATACGCAGGGTTGGAGGGAGCATGTTAAAACATTACTGGTGGCAGGTTACCATAGCAGTAGCTTAGTCCTCACAAACAAGATAATCCATATGAAGATTAAGTCAGCCTCCAAGATTATCGTAAGACAGAAATATTAGGAAAATTAATGACCACTTAATTTATAGTTAATATTCTAGTCAATACTTTCTGTCTGGATTACTGCATAATACACTACTATGACTTATATAATATACCTTATGAAAATATACACAAATATTATTAATCAAGATTAGATGCTAATCATAATTAAATGTCTTTTATGTATATTCAGAACCAAACTATAAGGATTTATGATCATGATCCATGATCTCAATAAAATTAAAAAAATGTGATAAATGTTAGGTTCTTGTGATTAAAGCTGCTGAATTAAAGTATAACAGTTAATATTATAAATTTGATCAAATGCATTCAGTTTTGTGTCAAATTGTACTAGTACCAAAATGAATTATGTTAGAGTGGTTGGTTGTATTATCTCTGAAGTCTTAGTTTTCTCATCTAAATATTTGTCGTGTTGTATACATTATACACACACACACACACACACACACACACACACACGTGTATATATATATATATATATATATATATATATATATATATATATATATATATATATTACAATCACAGCCAAGAATATGACTTAGATTCTCCTTAGATTAGAGGAGAGGATGTACTGATGAAGATATCTCTAGAAAATTGTCTTCAGTTTGAAAGCTTATCTTATGTTTTGTGTTTTAAGTTCATTAAACAAAATAAAAGTAAACATTACAAGTTGTGCTGGCCTGTCATGTCAACGTGACAGAAGCTAGAGTCAGAAAACAAGAGACAGAGGCTCAATTGAAAATTCGGCTCCATAAGACTGGGCTGTAGGCCAGCCCATAGAAAAAAATTTAAGTGAGTGGTTTACAGCAGAAGACCATATCATGTCTGCAGTGCCATACACAGTGCTTTGTTCTATAAACAAACAAACAAATAAACAAACAAACATGCTGAGTAGAACCCCTCCATGGCTCTGTGTCAACTCTGCCCTTCAGGTTCCTGCTTTGTTTGAGTTCCTGCTCTGACCTCCTTTGATATTGAGCAGTGAAGTGCAATCATGAAGAAAATACAACCTTGTCTCCTCCAAGTTCCTTTCTATCACGATATTTCATTATAGCTGTAGTAAACCTAAGACAGGCATAGTCAGGTTATTGGAATTTAAGCAGTTGTTTAATCAAATTTCATTTACTACTTTTTCTCCTTCTCCATCTGTCCCGTGGTCATAATTTCTCCATATCTTTCCTTTCCTGGTAATCTGTTGCTTGCCCAGAAGGCCTGTCTTTCCCACTTCCAGTTCATTCAAATCCTAATAATTATCTCACAAGGAACAGATTGAGTCTTCTTTTGCCAGACATTAATTTTTGATGGTTGAACTTCTGTTTCTGTACTCTTGGATGCTCAACACAATACTTAAAAAACCAACAGTTAGTTGTTTTTTTTTTTTATTTTAGTAGAAAAATCCTCTAGAATTATAGTGAACACATGTGGATTCTTTATTATCCACTTCTCACATAAGTTTACTGTACCCCAAAGGGCTTTGGTACCCTTACCCTAGAACTATGCTATTTGAAGTACACATAGATTCTCTCTTGAGACAGCTCTGCTACAAGCCTGCATCTTTCCCCAGTATATGGTTTTATCTCCTCTATAACCATAGCTCTTTACCACAAAGTATGGCTTCACTTTTACAGTTTCACAGTGAACACACAGTCTGTTTCAGGATACTACAACCGGAACACACACTGCTGTCCTCAATGGCTCCCAGGATCAATAGTTCAAGATTCCATGAAGCCTACAGCCCTGCTGTTCTCCTGCTTCCTAAATTAGTATCTTGTGAACAATTCTCTCAAATTCTGCTGCCAGCACAGATTGGTGCGTGGCTTCTTCAGAGCACAGTAGCATTGACTTTTGTGTGCTAACTTGGAATAACAATTCTCTGGATGTTTTCTTCAAACAGGGAACTCATTTAAAGCATTGCCATTAAAAGAGGAGTTAGAGAAAGAATTTAAGAAGCTGAAAGTTTTTGAAACCTCTAGGAAGAACAACAATATCAATCAACCAGACCCCCTCAAAGATTCCAGGGACTAAATCTAAAGAGTACACATGAAGGGACCCATGACTCCAGGTGCATGTGTTGATGTAGGACATCAATAGGAGGAGAGGTCATTGGTCCTCGGAAGGCATGAATCCCCAGTCTAGGGAAATTCCAGGGTGGGGAGGCAGAAGTGAGTGGGTAGGTGTGGGAGGACTCTCATAGAAGCTGGGGGAGGAAGACTGAGATAGGGAGTTTCTGGAGGGGAAACCAAGAAAGAGGATAACATTTGAGATGTAAATATATAAAATACACATTCTCCCCAAAATAATTATTTTTTCTGGAGGACCAACAGAGTCAATGAACCTCAACTCTTGGGGCTCTCAGAGACCTAAACATTAACCAAAGAGCAACCACAGGATGGATGTTGACCTCCTGGACAGAGGTAGCAAATGAGTAGGTAGTATTCATGAGGGTCTCCTAACAGATGGATATGGGGGCTGTTCCTGAGCCTGTTGCCGGCCTCCTAGTGAATCCTGGTCCCCTAAATGGACAACTTTGTCTATCCTTGTAGAAGAATACCCACCTAATTCTGCAGGAACTTGTGTGAAGGACAAGGTTGGAGTTAGGGATGTTGGTGAGGGTTGGGGAGGGATTGTTGGAGGAATGGAGGGGGCTGATATTGGGATGTAAAGTTAATAAATAATCACATTGAAATAGCCTTGTGGCACTTAGTATTCACAGATCATTATGTTTAATCTATAAACAAGAAATCTGTTTCCATGTTATGTTCTGTTCTACATGTACTTTATGCTTATGGTAACTAGTGGGATTTCAGTGCTTGCTATCAAACCTCTAAAAGAATTAAGTACTGACAAAAATATTCATATAATGTTATGCCAAAATGCCTTTAAAAATCTGTATATGCATCCCTCTTTTTAAAAATAAATTTGTAAAAAAAAGTAATTCTTTTTACAAACGAATTTGTATTTTCAAATGGTGGAACCTTAGATAGATAAAACCTTGCCTTTGAAGCACCTTTTCTGTTGTCTTATTAAAGGGTCTCATAATTCTTTGTGACAGAACAAGCCTCCTATTTTTTAAAGATGCTTTGAAAATTGTTGTTTCTAAGCATGTCATTTTTGCTATGCTTTCTGATCTACTTTTGAACCTTTCTTACTACATACCTAGATGAGAAAGTAGACAACAATCATGGTTTGTCCTGATTGTTATTGTTTAACATTTAATCTGCAAAAAAATCAGTTTGTTATCATCAGTTCAACGTTCTACAAGGTCTCAGGGCATTTTCAGATTGTAGCTGTATTATTTCCCAAAATATCACACACACTGCCTTGTGTCCATGAAGATGTCTTGGTCCATTTGAAATCTAAAAATGTAGATCTCCATTGTCCATGTTTGGCCCTATATTTATTTCAAACATGCACCAGGATTATCTACTAAGTTCAAGGGCTTTTCTGTTCCCAAGTGTGAAGCATTTCTTATTGTATGCCCATCCAAACACTTAATTACCAGATGACCACGGCCATCAAAATGACAGTTTTACTTCCCAGAACCAATATTCTGTATTAGTCAGTTGACACGCTATGCTAAGATTCCTGACAAAGCAACCCAAGGGTGTAAGGGTTAAATTGGCTTGTGCTTGGAGGATACAGTCCTTCATGAGAGGGAAGCTTGGGCAGCCCGCCATCCCAGGCCCATGTTTGTACTGCACACATTGTTGGAAAGGAAAAAGGCATGTGTGCTGCAGCACATCTCACTTTCTTTCATTTTATCCACGGTGGGACTTGTGCATCTCTCTTTAGAGTGGTTCTTCCCATTTCAATTAATTTAATCTAGCTAACCACTAACAGAAATGTTCAAAGATTTGTATCCATGGTGATTCTAAATCAATTCAAATTGATAATCAGCTTTAACCATCACATAGGGCATGTGTACACACATATTTCAGAGATTAATTACATTATTTAAAGCTCTATATTAGTATGGGATATGTATTTCATTAGCAGGTATGAACTGGTGAAAAATAATGTTGAAATTGAGCTAGAACATTCAAAATATTACAGTGTATTTTTTGGCCCCTCAAAGTCTACAGTTAATGAAATAGCAGAACTTACATCCTTTATATGTAAACAAAAGACAGTAAAGCAAGTAAACAACACAACTCCTAAGAATATCAATAGCTTGCCTTCAGTAACACAGGACTATGGTGCAGTGCTCACCCATTATATTTGAAATTTTCTCAGATTCCTAGTAATACATTTCTCTTAGCGCCAGTAACTAATTGCATGGTGGTATAAACATTCACATTCTTCTCCTGATACACTTTTGATGGTAGTGTACCCAAGCATAATTCAGATTATTGTCAGATTAAGAAAAGCAGGATGACTAGGCATCTGGGAAAATTATAACTCAGGAGACAACCAGTTGATTCTTGGTATATCTTATTAGATATTTTATATATTTACATTTCAAATGGTATCCTCTTTCTCGGTTTCCCCTCTGCAAAACCTTGATCACGTTCCCCTTCCCCTGCTTTTACGAGGTTGTTCCCGACCCACACAACCACTTTCACCTCATTGCCCTGGCATTCCCCTACACTGAGGCATTGAACTTTAACAGGACCAAGAGCCTCTCCTCCCACTAATGCCAGATAAGGCTATTCTCTGCTACATGTGTATGTGGAGCCATGGGTCCCTCCATGCCAATTTGTTGGTTGGTGATTTAGTCCCTGGAAGCTGGGAGGACGGGTCTGATTGGTTGATATTGTTGTTCTTCCTATGGATTGCAAACCCCTTCAGCTCTTTCAGTCCTTTCCCTAACTCCTCCATTGGATCCCAATGTTCAGTCCAATTATTGGCTGCAAGCATCTGCGTCTGTAATTGTCAGACTATGGCAAAGCTTCCCAGTAGAAAGCTATATCAAGCTCCTGTCAGCAAGTACTTCTCTGCATTCACAATAGTGTCTGGATTTAACGTCTTTAGATAGAATGGATCCCCAGGTGGGGCAGGCTCCCGATGGCCTTTCCTTCAGTCTCTGCTCCACGCTTTGTCCATGTGTTTCCTTTAGACAGTAGTAATTCTGGGTTAAGATTTTAGAGATTAGTGGGGGCCCCATCCCCCAAAAATGGGCCTCTCCTAACCTGTGAATATGGTCTTTGTAGGTTCTCCCTCCATTTTGATGGACATTTCAGCTACTATCATCCCTGTTTGTTCCTGGGAGCTGCCTGCTTTTCAGGCATCTGGTACATTCTGGTGGCTACTCCCAGTTCTCCACCCCCCATTGCTAAGCACTTCTGTTCAAATACCTAACCCTCTGTATATCAGCCCTGTCTTCTCCCATACCAGATGCTGCCTCACTCTTTTCCCTTCCCACTCTTTTCTTTCTCCTAATTTCCTCCCATGATCTATATCCAGTGTGAATTTGTTTGCCCTTCTAAGAAGGACTGAAACATCCAGGTTTTGGTCTTGCTTCTTCTTAAGCTTCATATGTTCTGTGAGTTGTTTCATGGGTATTCATAGCTTTTGGCCTAATATCCGTTTATTAATGAATATACACCATGACTGTTCTTTTGTGAATGGGTTACCCCAATCAAGATATTATTTTCTAGTTTCATCCATTTGCCTAAGAATTTAATGAAGTCATCATTTTTAATTGGTGAGTAGTACTCTATTGTGTAAATGTACCACAATTTCTGTATCCATTCCTCTGTTCTTTCAAGAAATTCTGAGTTCTTTCAAGCTTCTATACATTATAAATAAGGGTGCTATGAACATGGTGGAGCTTGTGTCCTTTTTATGTGTTGTCACATGTTTCAGATATATGCCTAGAAGTGGTATAGCTGGGTTCTCAAGTAGTAGTATGTTCAGTTTCCAGAGGAATCGCCAGACTGATTTCCAGAGTTGTTGTGACAGCATGCAATCCTACCATAACTGGGGAAATGATCTTCTATTTCCACATCCTCTCTAGCATTTACTGTCACCTGAGTGTTTGATCTTAGCCATTCTGATTGGTGTGAGGTAGAACCTCAGGGTTGTTTTGATTTGCATTTCCCTGATGACTAGGGATGTTGAACATTTCTTTAGGTTCTTAGTCATTTGGTATTCCTCAGATAAGAATTTTTTTAACTCTGTACCCCATTTTAATAGGGTTTTTTGTTCTCTGGAGTCAAAAATCTTGAGTTCTTTACATATATTAGATATTAGCTCTATCAAATGTGGGATTTGTAAAGATCTTTTCCCAATCTGTTGGTTGCTATTTTGTCCTGTTGACAGTGTCCTTTGCCATACAGAATCTTTGCAATGTTATTAGGTCCCATTGGTCCTGAGCTGACATTTGTGTTCTCTTAGGGTCTGTATGACATCTTCCCAGGATCCTCTGGCTTTTAGAGTCTCTGTTGAGAAGTCTGGTGTAATTCTGATAGTTCTGCCTTTATACATTCCTTGACCTTTTTTCCTTACTGCTTTTAATATTCTTTCATTGTTTTAGTTATTATGTCATGGATAGAATTTCTTTTCTGTTCATATCCATTTGAGATTCTGTAGGCTCCTGGTATGTTTATGGGCATCTCTTTCTTTAAGTTAGAGAAGTTTTCTTCTATAATTTTTGAAGTATGTTATTTACCCTTTAAATTAGGAATATTCACTCTCTCTTTACCTATTGTCCTTAGGTTTGGTCTTCTCTTGTATCCTGGATTTCTGAATGTTTTAGAGTAGGACCTTTTTGCATTTTCCATTATCTTTGACTGTTGTATTGTTGTCTGTTTAATCTATTTTCTGCCACTGAGAATCTTTTCTATCTCTTGTGATACTTGCATATATGACCCTTTCTTAGGTTTTCTATCTCCGGGATTGTCTTGCTTTGTGATTTCTTTATTGTTCATATTTTCATATTTAGAACCTGCCTTGTTTTGTTCAATTTTGTTACCTGATTGGTTGTGTATTTCATTATTCCTTTTAAGTTATTCATATGTTTCCTCTTAGTGGGTTCTATCTTTTTCCCTGTGTTCTCCTGTATTTTTTAAGGCTGTTATTTTTATGTTTTTCTTAAAACTCTCAATCATCATCATGAGCTGTAATTTTCCAGTGTGTTTGGGTATCCAGGACTTGCTGTTGTCGGAGAACTGGGTTCTGATGATAGGAAGTAGCTTTGGTTTCTTTTGCTTATGTTCTTGTACTTGCTTCTTGCTATCTGGTTATCTTTGGTGTTAGCTTGTTTTGCTGCCTCTGATTGGACCTTGTTTTTCCTGTGAGCCTGTGAGCCTTAAGTGTGTCATCACTCTTGGGAAACTCGCTCTCTGGGCAGGATTTGGATTCAGAGATCTTTGGCACAGACTTATCACCAGGGTGCAGAGGGAAATCAGAATGATCCTTTTTCAGGCTGCTCTGTAGTTCCTGTAAACTGTGGGTTCCTGCTGGGTCACTCTTTGGATAGTGATTGGAGCAATAAAGGTAGTTTTATCTGTGACCTGAGGTATGTCAGCACTCTTGGGAGACCAGCTCTCTCTGTAGGATTTAGGTATGGAGAACTGTGGCACAGGGTTATTCTAAGACCAACTTTGGAAGCTTATGCCTACTGCATTTTTCAGTGCTTGAGAAGACCCATGACCTGCTGGCTCTGATTCTGGTTTTTAAAAGTGAAGGTACATTGTGTCAAGAGATATTTTTGGCAGTGTTTCAAGTATGCAAATGAACAATAAATGCGTTAGGTTTTAGATATGTAGATGATCACAGAACACACATAATTCTTTATGAAATCATGTGTACATACATTCAACTTTTGTCACTTACATATATTGTACACAAAACTGCTCCAGAACTGTAGAGCAAATGCAGGAATATACTCTAGAGATTGATAATTTTTTTCTTTTATGACAAATATGCCAGGAGTAAAATTAGAATAATTATAGCCCTTATTAATTGTGTTGTCTTTTGAATTCTCAAAGATTATAAACCTGTTTTTTTAGAAAAAGGATCAAATGGGAATCTAAAGAGTTCTCCTCCCCTTTTAGTTTTATTCGTTTCCTTTATTTGAGACATGGTCTCACAACATGAACCTATCTGTCCAGGAGTTCAATATATAAATCATGTTGGCCTTAACTTTATAGATCTGCCTCCATTCAAAATGCTGGGATTAAAGGTGTATACCACAATATCTGTAGAGACTGTGGTGACTCTGTTACCACAGGAAAATAACGTCATTTTTTTGTGTTATTAAATGATGGGAAGCAGTTGTGTGAAAGGATGGATTTTCTTTTTGCATCTCTTGACCTAATTTCTTTAGTCTTCATCAGAGTTGTGGCTGTGAGTTAGTACTGTGGCAGACAGTAGAAGCCTAGCACACCAGACATAGTTTCCAGCCTCATTTCAACAGCAAAAGCTTATCAATGTCCAAAAAAAGCAAACCTGTCTGACTAAAGAGTCTACATTTTAGATATGTTTAGCATGTTTGTGTCCATAAACAAGCGTCGATATCTGTCTCATTCTAATTTGTGTGGCCTTATCAATTTCCCTGTAGAAGAATATCAACTGCCTTGAAGAAAAATCAATGCATACCTATATACTTAGTAGCTGATATTCTCATTATCAGTCATATTAATAGCTAAATCTCCTTCTACACCATTGATGATTTTTTTTCCATATATGTCTGTTGCAGCATACAAGAATGGTCTATGAATAACGATTATTTTCAGCAAGAGATTTTTTTTTTATCAAACCAGTTCAATTTTTTTCTTATCAGAATAAGTCTTCTACACGGTACTACTCAATAATGAGAAACATATGTAACTCGGAGCTGTACAAATATAAGCTGCTTCCAGGCAATTTTCAGAAATGGTAAGAAATCAATGTATAAAAAAAGATATGGCACTATTGAAAAAATGTGCTTCATTGTGAAGAGTAGTACAGTGATCTGATTTTAAAAGCACAGCTAAGAGATATGTAATATGGAAATTGATCATTGTTCAGCCTTATTGCTTCACTGCAGGTCTCTTTACTGGGGAAAAAGTGATTAAAGACTTCCAGTTGTCTGACAAAACCTTTAAGAAAAGTGAATAAATTTGGGCTGGATTATAAGCATAAAATCATGTATACTGGACAGTATTCAAATGTGCTGAGTGTGTTATAATTAATTTACATTAAACATTGCAGAAAGTCCCTATATATCAGCTACTTCTAACATCTACTTGTGATACTTCTTTTAGAAGCTAAGGAAGTTCGAGAGTCAATTGTTTTTTGACTAGTATCCAACAGTTATATAACTCTTGAACTCAATTTGTATTCTCTACCAAATACCTACTTTTTGATTTGTTAACTAGAAACACTGAAACTGAGGGCAATATTTATTTTTCTTCTCATTGCTGCATTTAAAGACAGCAAAAAACAAAGGACATACTCCGAAGAGCATGTGTTCCCTGTGTGTCTTCGGGCTCACATTTGTGATAGTCAAGCAATCACATGCTGGTAGAAAGAAAGGGTGTGGGTTATTTTCCCTTGTTTCACAACCACTGTAATCTGTCATTTCTTCATTAATACGTAAGTTTTACCTGTATCTTTATGAATAGATGGGTGCACACACACATTACATATATATGTATATATATATTTTAAAAATTGGTTGAAAAACTGGCGAGGCAATGAAGTGGAGGTATTCTTTAGTAAGAATTTAAGCAATAATAGAAATAATTTAAAATGGATGAAGCATTTCTTTCTGTTTACATCAATTTTCTTAAGAAAATGAGAATCAGATTAACCTGTAAATAAGTATCAGAAAGTCATATAAATCCCTAATCAATTATATAGTTATATATGATGTATACTGGATGTGTAACACACTAGTAGATAAACTAAAAATTTTATCTATAATATTTGTAATCATAAAATATATTCTAATTGTGTTCTTTTCCCTTCTACCTCCTACACACATAAGTTCATGCTCCTTTTCTCTCCCTCTTTCTCACACAAACACACACACACACACACACACACACACACAACTAAACAAAAAGTAAAGCAAAAGAAAGTAACAACATAGAAAAAAATTAAATCCAAACCAAACAAATCATGCAGTTTATTTTGTGATGCTCACCCAGTCATAGGGCAGCTCTTGGCATGTTGTTGAGATGTCAAGTGTCTTTCTTGGTAAATATGAACTTCACATTGTTTATTGGTTAGGGGAGAGGTTTCTTGTCCACTCCCGTTCTATGCTGGAATGTTGGTTTGAAAGTGGGCAGGACTTTGTGCTTGTCTCTGTAGGTTCATGTGTTTGTTGTGCTGTTCTGTCTGGAAGACAATAACTATAGGGTCTTCTAGCACATCTTGTTCTTATGATCTTCCCTCCTTTGTCTCTTTATGGATCCCTGAGGATTGAAGGAAGGATAAAGACATCCCATTTAAGGCTGAAATTGTGAGTCTCACTGTTAAATTTCATCCACTGAGAAAATATTCTTTAAGGATGATAAAGTAATGATCCTAACATATGAGTATGCAATTATTAGTCATTTTATTATTGTTTTAATTTAGTATAATAATTTTGAAAGTATCTTTTATTCACCAGCTGTTACTGTTGACTCAGAAGTATAAGGCTGAATATGCGAACCCTTTCAAGTTCTTTTTCATCTACAACTGAGTGGTTCAACTCAGCTGTTCTGACCCAAATTCTTCTCCAAGCTGACTGATGCAATTCTTACAGTGTGCGACTGAATTTTTCTGCTTTGCCTTAAACAACCTCTAGGAATTTGTTCTAATCTTTGGTTCCTTCTCATTTTCGAGCTTCTTCCATCTCTATCTGCATCATTTTTCTGTAAAACTCTCTCTCTCTCTCTCTCTCTCTCTCTCTCTCTCTCTCTCTCTCTCTCTCTCTCTCTCTCTCTCTCTCTCTCTCTCTCCTGTCTGAGATCATAAGAGTTGGATTTATCCTCTCTGAGACCTATTCTGCCCAATCTTTCTCTAGTTCACCGTTTTCTCTGTCTCTCAATTAGATGTCACATTCAAACATTAATGCTTTCTTCTAAAAACTAATTATATCTTACTTGTTTGGAATTCAAGAGTATTAAGGATATTTCAACCAGATCTTACTGAAATCCAGAGTGTGTCTGGCTGTGATTCCCTTGCAGTAAGATTTGTTTGGGTCCCATGACCCATCTATAAATACATATGTCTAGATCTAGATCCATATCCATATCTATATCCATCTTTATCTATTTCTATCTCTTTTCCTCTCCCTCTCCATTTCATATCATCTCCAAATTCATGTCCATTTCCATCTTCATTTCTATAGTGATACCTAGACCTATATCATCTATATCTCTATCTATATCCATAGCTATATATCTATTTCTATCTAGTCTTCTTAGAACCTGGATTTTAAATTTTAGGTTGCAGTAATTTGCTTATTGATGTTTGCAGATGTTATTTCAAATATTCCAAATTGGTTTGGCGTATGAACTATAGGATTGCTAGAACAAGGGCTGTATTTGTCTGTAGTTAGAAATGCCATTATTTTATGACATGCTTCCTGGCATTGTAGGCACTATTAAATGTAATGAGTGTTATCACCAGCAAGGCAATTCTGTACACACATTGTTCAAGTAAACTCATCTAATCAATTTTAGAGTGGTTTAGATTTATTTACTGACATGTATAGTCTTTTTGTTGCTGTTGTTGTTTTTAAATGACTGGCATCATAAATGGACTGATAGTCTTGCTAGCAAAATATATATTAAGTGCAGTGGAACTTTAAATTCTTGTTTCCATCCTGTTAATATGCAAATGTCAAATACCTTGTATGTATGTATAATTTACTGAGCTTATTAGCATAATATCAATGGTTTAAAAATCTAAAAGAAGAACATGACTTTATTTCACTGGATCTTACATGTTTATATTCAGAATATTGTCAGATATTCTGACTTATGTGCATGACCCATACGAGAGTTGTGTGATCTATAGAAAACAAATGATATGGAACAAATTTTAAAAATTGCACAATGAGTCAGACTATTTTCTCCATTGCAATTTCTTTGTTATTTCTTTTTTTTAAATTGACAATGGTAAATTCGCTCTCCTGTTCTTCCTAGATTGTGAACTCAGGAGATGATTGAATTCTTATCCCCATGAAGCAACATACCTTCTGTTTGGCTTGAACATATTCATCTTCATTGAGATTATTTGGTTTTTAATATAAAGAATTATCTGCTTTGTGCTTCTTGGTGGTTCTCAACTTTTTGGGGGAGAGGGAAGGTTGGGAGACTAGGAGAATTGGGAAAGAAAAGGTTGTTGTTGGGATATATTGCATGAGTGTGTAATAAAATAAGAAAAAAAAAGTAAGAATATGTGAAAACATTTTAGTACCCTATATGCTGTTTCTATATGGAAGCTGCTATTTGAATACATTCTAAGTTTCAGGTTGTGAAACAATGCATACATGTATAAAATGAATTTGTATTTTGATTTAACATTAATATAATGAATGAGGCAGATTTAATATTTGTACAATATTGAGATAATTGTGAGTATATCATCAAACAAGTCATATAGCACAATGATTAGCTTTGTTTTATTTTTTGTTTTTGTTCTGTTATATTTTGGGTTTGTTTTTTGTTTTTAGTTTGCATTAAGAAATCATTTAGCACTTTTTTTCTTCTGTGTAATAGGTAAGAAATAGGTTCTGCTTTTTCTAATTCAAGAAAACATAATTAGGATCAAAGTGGATAAACAAATTTTGACACTATGGTGTACACTCAACATTTTTATACAGATTCAGAATGCATAATTCATTATCTCTCTGATTATTTAAGTTTATATTGTGATATATGGTTAAGTCATATTTACAGAACAATATTAATTTTGAATACAGATCACATGCTAAAGTTTTATTAGAAAAGTTGTTTGAATATTAGCAGCAATATTAGACAACTACATGTGTGCAGTACTGTCTCAGTACCTAATATTAGGCTAAATTTGTATGGTTTTATATCTAACTTATGTTTGTAACCAACGAAACTATGGTTTTGCACCTCAAACTTTGCTATTAGGTGCATATGGTTATCATTTAATTTTAAGTTAAAACTAGGTCCACGTGCAGTAGAGTCAACATCAGTATTCCAGTGTCACAAGTCCAAAGTAGCTCTATTTGACTTTTAAGGAAGAAGTGCAAAGCAAGAAGGGAGTAGGAAGTGCTTGTCTCTGATTTTGCAGAGACAGCTGTGCTTGGATAGCCATACATACATGCTCTTAGTCCAAAATCTTTGCATTTATATGGGAGCCTCTAAGAATATTTCATTTGTTTGTTTGTTTTGACTAATGTGAAAAGAAATGCAACCAAAATATTAAGTTGATTACTAGGTAAATTCTTTTTTTTATTGATTTTTATTTATTTTATTTTTTATTACCACACTGTATACCCTTCTACTCATAAAAATTATATCCATTTAGTCATTTTCATTTGAAATACACAAAAAAAGAATGATATGGTTGGGTATGAATACATGCTGAAATTAGAGGCACCTAGCCGACTGGAGAAGAAAGACACTGAGGTCAAGAGCAAAACAGAAATAGATCTGCACTCCTAGGAGTGACCTACTAGAGAAGTCAAAGAGAGACAGAGATGTACAACCAATCAAATGATTCAGAGAAAGAGCAGAGGGGCTCCAGTCAGGGTTCTGTCATGCATGGGCCAGGTCCAGCTCTTGTCTTGGCACAGCTATGTGCACCAGAAACCTAGATGTGTATTATACTTACATATTTTCACCCATGAAGATTGACAGAAAACCACAATATTGCATTGTCTAAACTATTACAGTTACACAGGAAGAGAACACAGGAGTATAACATATAAAAATGTAATTAAACAGTCAATATGTGATGCTCACATCATGTTTGAAATAAGTTTAATATAATTTTTATGCTAATTTCGGTAGGTCTTTGGAAATAGCACCCAAAAGAAGCCTCACCAACACAATTCCCTCCGGTCTCAGGCTGTTCTCAAGAGTTAACCTGTGTAGGTGTGCTTCAACAAAGAACTGCAATGAAAAAAGCTGATTTCAATTTCACATTTGAGATGAGCAACAATAATCTCAGGATTAAGAATGGGGTTTAACCTGTGATCTACAATGGTGACTTGCCTACAAGACACGCTGAAGCAAGGGCGTCACAAAAGTTGTGAACGTAAACCAATCACTATCTTACTGGATTTAAGGCCTACTCTATGAGATGGAACTCATTCTAGACACTGCCTGGGTGGCCAAGTACCTGAGACTAGGCAGCTGTCCTCCCCAAGTACATTTTCCCACTAGACTTCATTAGAGTTCTAAATGTTCACTTAATGAATATTTACTTAAATGTTAAGTCTTGTATAAATATATTTAACTTAGAATGACAATTCTCTCTTATTACACTTGTGTCCCAAGGATCAAATGAAGATCATAAAACTTTGCATTAAGAATTTACCTGGTCCACAGAGTTTCAGGAGCCCTGAGGGGAAGGATTTGATGGCGATATTTTATTTAGGACTGAGTGTTTCGTGCTCTCTTACCCTCCGCACGTTGTCCAGCTCTAGGTTTCTCTATTTGTTCCTGTCTCTGTATTTGTTTCCAACATGGGAGGTTTGGATTGCCAATAACAATAAACAAACCAACAAAAATAAAAACCACCTCTTAGTTCTGTTTAATTCCCTTTTGATGCTGAGCAATATACTGATATATGAGTATGGCAGAATATTGTTGTAGTCATTTTATTGCTGTGTCATAAGAGGTATTTTCTTTTTCTCTCCCTAAGGCCTGTCTAGTCTCAGGTTCTTGGCCACCCAGGCAGTGTCTAGAATGAGTTCCATCTCATAGAGTGCGCCTTAAATTCAGTAAGTGAGTGATTGGTTTACGTTGTTATGACATTGTTTAGAAATTTACAATCAACCTTGATTGCCATGTTAAACAGAGAATATATGTTCTGTGTTCTATTTCTCATGTTTTCATTCAAAAGCATACTTAAGATAAAAATAGTACCAGAGTTTATTTTCTTTTAGTTCTGCATGTGAGACCAACATAGATAATGTCAGAAAGCTGTACTCACAACCTAAACAGATTACATTTCAGAAGGTGGCTCCCAATCTGGAGCTCTGTGGAATTATATGGAATATCAATGACATTGCTAATCCCAACTTTTCCTGCATTTTAAATCTTACTCTTAAACCATGTATTCACGGAAGATTATAGAAATTTTAAAGGCAAAAATAATGTCTTCCAATAGCTATGAGATCCAGACTATAACTGTTTTAATCTTCCTACTAGTCTCCAAAATTCTATGCATTAAAAAATGAAACCTCTTCTGTGAAATCTGTATGAGGAATCATTCCTAGGGTGTTAGTGGTGAAAACATATATAAAAACACACTGGCAATCAATGACTCCTTATCCATATTTGTTTTGTGCCATTTTATATGATTCTATCATTTCAGTTAGTATTTAAGCCTATGAGTTCCTTAAGTATGGACTCCCATGCCCATCACTCCCTGGACAAAGTGCTAGCACTAAGACCCAGTGGGCCGCTTAACTCTCTCTGATAAGAAACTCAGAACAGTATTAATTCTAAAGTCACTTAGTTCTTTTCTTTCCTGCATGTACATCTTCTGCTTATCAATTCATTATACTCATCATTTTTTGTTGTTCCTTTTATTCTACCTATTTCTTTGTTTACTTCTTTTCCTCAGTTACTCTCTGGAAACACTTTTTTTTTAATTTCTTTAATTTTTAATGTCCAGACATTACTCCCTCCCAGTCTACCCCCTCGCAGTTCCACATCCTATTGCCCCCCCCCCCCTTGATGGCCAGCTGAACTCCAATATTCTGAAGCAGATTCCTTTCCCTCATGAACTCTTTCAAACATCCTTTGATTTTTGAGTATGAGCATACCTTTGCAACAGCAATATGTGATGTGAGCTCCAGGAGAAAAGGCACAATTTATGTCCCACATGTTCTTCTTGTATAACACACCTATGTTTGCTTGATTTTTGAATATCATCAGAGATATTGCCCACTTAAACTCATTCTCCTTATGTTTCCTGGTTTGCTAAGAATCCATATTTAAATATGTAATTTCATGGGCTTTGAAGTGTGCTAGGACAATTAATCTATGGCTTTAAAACATCGATCAACATTTTCACTTTATTCAGTTAAAAAATTAAGAGTATCTTGAGGCCATTTCTCTTTTTATATTTTATACAATTATTTCTTTATTTTTCTTTATAATAACTTCTTTTGTTTGAATTTAGTGAATACAGTACAGTACAGTGGAATCAACAGTCTCATAGACTAGTGTATCAAAGCTTGTTCATTCAACTAGGTTCAGAAGACCAGCCATGTATTAGAAAGAATAGTATGTGTCACAATCCAAGTCTGATGTGAAATATGGCTTATAGAGCTCATTTTGGCAACTGCTTGAAAATTCAAGGTAAGATATAAAGCTGGCAGAGCCTACTGTTCTGCATTCTTCAATACAGGTAGCTACTACCAGAAGACACAGTGATGTAGCTAAATGACCAACAATAAAGCAGAACACAAAAGATTAGGACATGAAACATAGTTCTGCTACATAATATTCTGAGTTTAGACAAGCAACAGAATATTCAAATCTTCAGCTTTTTATACTTTTATAATGAGATGAGTAAAATGAAAGGATAATGTATAATTATGTGTTATGCAGAAAGATTCGTGTGTTTATATAGAAAAATCATTATGTTCTACTTCAATGTACCCATGTGCCAGAAGAGGGCATCCAATCCCATGATATATGGTTGTGAGACACTGTGTGGTTGACTGGAAATTAAACTCAGGACCTCTGGAAGAATAGGCAATTCTCTTAACCACTGAGCCAGGAGGAAATACAGAGACAAGTTGTGAAGCAGAGATTGAAGGAAAGGTCAGCCAGAGACTTCCCCACCTGGGTATCTATCCTATATACAGTCATTAAACCCAGACAATGTTGCAGATACTGAGTAGTGCATGCTGATAGGAGCCAGATATAGATGTCTCCAGAGAGGCTCTGTAAAAGCCTGACAAATGCAGAGGCAGATGCTCACAGCCAACCACTGGACTGAGAATGGGGTCCCCAATGAAGGAATTAGTTAAAGAACTGAAGGAGCTTGAAGTATTTTAAAGCCCATAGAAAGAACAACAATATCAACCAACCAGGCTCCCCAGAGTTCCCAGGGACTAAAGCACCAACCAAAGAGCACACATGAAGAGATCCATGGCTCCAGCACATATGTAGCCGAAGATAGACTTATTGGATGTCAGTGAGAGAAGAGGCCCCTGGTCCTGTGAAGGCTGGATGCCCCAGTGTAGGGAAACTCCAGATCAGGGAGATGGGAGGGATGGGTGGTTGGGAAGCACTCTCCTAGAGACAGAGGGGAGAGTATTGGATAGGGGAATTCCAGAGGGGAAGCCAGGGAAAGGAATAACATTAGAAATATAAGTAAAGAAAATATTCAACAAAAAGAAAAATAATTGTATCTATAATCTAAAAATTCAGTAGTGTGAGCAAATCCCAGCAGTGGCAAGCAGTTACCTCACAGTGACATTAATGCCATACTTTTCTCTGTAGGTTGATGTCAAGGTAATACAAGACTGGACAGTAGAGCCTGGTTCTGGGACAAGGTTTTTATATGGCAAGAGAGAGGAGAAAGGGGGGAAATAAACCTGGAAGATAAGGATGACCCATCTCTGTTTGCTGGGCTCTGAGTAGCCATAGGTAGATATGTATATATTTTAGGGATGGATTTCTATAGGTCAATTTATCTTATCTAGGTTGGCAGTTTATACATTTGTCAGCTGGTTGTCAGCTTATTGTGTGGATGATTGTGGATTGCGATCTTAACATACAAATCTGTTTGGTAAATTATTGATTGTTAAGTGATGATTTTCCTGGGCTGTGGAAAATGTGAGCCAAGTTCCTGGCTGATGAGCAGATAGTGACGAGAGGGCAGTTTGCAGACTGCGTGGTAAAGAAAGAGACTAGGCTCACGGCTTCACTGGAGTGGTTCCAATGGAGTGAGATTGCACAGGACCAGCAGCATTAGGTTCCTTTTATATTTTTATCACAACATCTCCCTATCACTTTTTAACTTTCATGAAAAAAGAGACATAAATGCTATGGCATGTTTATACAGGATTTTTTTTTTCATTCTAAGGCTGATGATAAAATAATCTGAGTATGTTTAAATGAGCTAGTTGGATTTAATGTTTAAGGGAGAAAAATAAGTCACATATTAAAGTGCCTTGAAATTATGAGAGATTTTATTGGTTTATATAATAATAAAATTTATGATTATGTGGGTTTTAGGCACAGTTATTTTTAGGGTAATCACAAAAGGGTCTGACTTCTTTGAATTTTACTTTATTTTCAGTCAGAATGGTATTCTGAACCTGAGTGTGTGTGTTTGTATGTGTGTGTGTGTGTGTGTGTGTATCCTATGTGCATGTGCCTAAGCATGAGAAAATGCTGAATATACACCCTCTGGTAAGATAGCTAGCTATTCACTTACCAAATAGAAAGTTGCAATAAATGGTACTTTGATAGTCTAAGGGTGTCTATGAGAGTTCCATGAGTTATTCTGACTTTAGGGGCTTTCATTACAAACACAATGCATACATGGTCACTGGGTACAGAGAAGTATGTGGCTTGCTGTCAGTCATGCTTTCAGTAAATAGAAACCTCTATGAGAGAAGTCCTCTCACATGCTTCCCGTGAGCCAAGTCTTCCAGAATAAGCCATATAAACATAAGTTAGGGTTGAAAATATAGAAGCAAGTACTTTAATCCAGCAAGTAATCAGCAAAATTAGAAGGACAGTTAGAGGTTGATGTATGGCATAACAACACAAGACAGGTATATTTGTCATATGTACACAAAAGAAGAACTAATCAAATTAATGCTTTTACAACTGAAATTACAAAAATTAGAAAACATACATGCAAGAGTCATACATTAAAAAAAAAAAAACCAACAAAAAACCCAAAAACACTCCTCAAAAACAAGAACAAAAAAGAAAGATTAGTGTTTTCTTTGGAAATTTTGTTTGCTTTAGGCTCCCTCATGTGTTTATCATCTACTCATTAGTAGCAACATAGAGTCTTAGGTATTTGCCTTATATTATTGTATGAAAAGCAATACTTTAATTTGAAACAACTTCAAAATTCTAAAGTTTCCCCAGAAAGCTGATTTACTTTTGTCAATCACTACATATGACAGAACAAAGAAAGGGAATTACCTGTGAATATTAAAACTTACATGAGTAACCAACTACAAACCCTTCTACAAATTGGTCATTTGTAATTATAATTGATTATCTCTGTGTCTCTGTCTCTGTCTCTGTCTCTGTCTCTGTCTCTCTCTGTCTCTCTCTGTCTCTCTCTCTCTCTCTCTCTTTCTCTCTCTCTCTCTCTCTCTCTCTCTCTCTCTCTCTCTCTCTCTCTCTCTCTCTCTCTCTCTCTCTCTCTCTCTCCTTCTGCCTCTCCTATGTGCATGTGACCAAGGACCAAAAAAAATGCGCCAAATTCCATGAAGCCAATTATGTATACTCTGACACAAGTTCTGGGAATGGAACCTGAGCCTTTAGGAAGAACAACAAATTCTCTTAACTACTTAGCCATTTCTCCAGTCCATCTATAACAGTTTTGATGTCAAATATATCTTTATTGATATTATATCTGTTTATTACTCAGTCATTTAGAGAAGTATATTCAGGGGCCTGTTTTAGTCTGTTTGTAGTCTTGTAACAAAATTCTATTATTTAGGTGGAAAATTAATACACCAAGGGAATGTGTGCCTTATATTGTTAAGCCCATGATCTAAGTATATTTGTCAAAAGTAGAGTTGGTTATTTTAGGAACCATTTTTTGATATTAACATATTTTATTCCTACTATGTTCAGTGATGATGGAAAGAAAACAGGGCTCTTTTTCAATAGGACAATAATCCATCCATAAATTTCTGCTGATCTGACACAATCACTTCCCCTGGTCAATGGATCCTAATAAATCCACCTCAGAGGTTAAGATCTTATCATTTAAATATGCAGTAGAGATTCAGACCATAGTCACCTTCAATTTTTATAATATATTTATCTATTTTGTATTTCTCTCTTTGAGTCTTACATTACATGCTTTGACAATGTGGAGTTCATATTATACACACAATATTATACATATATGTAATACATATACTCTGAGTTACACATACATACATTATTATCTTCTTGGAGAATCAAATCCTTTGACATACAATCTCATTCATTATTCTTTATAATATTCCTTCTTTAGAGATTGTCTTAAACAATCATCTCTGCATTCCTGTATTAATATTATTGTGATATAATATTCACTACACATGTATATTTTACATATTGTCAAGTTAACATTGCAGTATATACCTTACCCACTGTGAAGTTTCATTTTTTTAATATGGTTATGTTTACAAAGATTAGAAGTCCAGTATCTGGGCATTTCTGTGAGTCATCATCTAGAGTAGGTTAACTGAGAGACAAAGACCCAGTGTCTGTGGATAGTAACACTTCACAAACTATTGCCTTGGACTGATTAAAAAAAATATATATATATATAATTATTTATATGCTTATACATACGTGTCTATCTGTCTTCTTGTTCTCTATTCCACATCAGTATGGCCAGTCACCCAAGCTCCTTGCATTGTGCCTCCCCTGCCATGGAGACCTTCATGGGGGTTCATGATAATCCAAAAATAAAAAATTTCTGTTTTTTAAAAAAAACAACTTTATTTGTTAAAAAAAAGAGATAAATGTATATGTTTTTCAAAGCATTTTTGCATAAAACTATATGAATATATTTTTTCAGTACTTGATTTTTTAAAGGTTTGAAAGTATGCCTTGAAATGTAACTCATTACAATGAGCATAAAGTACTTGTAAAGCAAAACATAACATGAAAATAATCAAAGTTTTCTTTTGTGTGAGGATTAAACATAATGATTTTTAAATACCAAGAATTGCTCTTGCTTTCTTAAGTCATTTTACATCAGAAAGCAGAATAAAATAATACAGATACCAGATATTTAAATATTCATACATTCTTTAATTACTTTATATATTATACTGCTCATTTTAAATTGACAATTTTCATAGGTTCATTAATATATTTAATGTATGTAATTACATCTACTTACACAATCATATTTTCCTATTATCCTTAATTTGCCTCTGGCCTTAACTATGTAGTCACTATTATCCGGCATTATAGGACCCTTTTCATAAATCACATCAGTTATTCTTATTTTTAAATGTAGTGGCTGTCTTAAAATTGGTGATGCAGGTTTAAAGTATTTGACATATGGTTTTAAATAACACTATGTTGTTTCATGTGTAGAGAGATATCTCATAAAAAGTTGCCTGAATATTTCATTTCTTCCACTTTTATTGTGGTCCTTCATTTTAGTATCATATGCTATAAATTATATACTATATTGTATCATTTCTGATGATTAGCATCTTTCTTCTGATAGAGAAAGTAGGGGGCCAGATGAGATTTACAGCACTGATGAAGCTCCTTCTGGAGGGTACACAAATAGAGAAGAACCAAGGAGGATGAAGCACGTTTACGGTGTCCCTGCCTCCCAGTTGCATACAACACTCTAGTGATGTGCCTCTGTGTCACCATATGTTTGAGGTGTGGCTTCTGATGTTAAGACTGCATAACCTGCCTATGTCTCTGTAATAGGGCAATAAGTCTACAAGCTCAGCAGCCCAGACTTGAGAGACTCATTTTGTTGAACTCTCACTTCCCTCTCTATTTGGAGCTGGGGGATGCAAATAGACTCCATGGCAACAAAAGATGTAAGAGTTTATTCAAAGCTATTTCTCAGATCCAGTAGGAACAAGGGCATTTCAAAAGTTGTAACTTCACATATCCTTTATTGGATATTTTTCATGCCTATGTAAACTGCATCATCAAACTCATGCTTGCCTGTTCAAACATCAATGTCTTATTTTGGTCATATAATACTAAATGCACTTTCCTTCCTAAATTTGCTTTTTCTTATCATTTTGGCAAGCCTTATAATTTTTGCAAAAGCTAGATATTACATATAGGGAAGTAGTAGAAATTGGGTTATGCATACCCTTGTAAGGACTTTACTCTCTGTTGAAAAACATATATAATTTGCTATAGTTGTGTGTGCCAGAGGATCAACATTCCTCTCTTATCCTTGTTTCTTTTTCATCACCATCTCAGGACAAATCTGGACTGTCTAGCTCTTCCAGCTGTGTTTGTCACATACTAGAATCTTACTGGCAAGGTGATATGCAATTTAGGAAAAAAAAAAGTGTTATGATCTTGTGAAGCAACCTTGGCTCTCTCACAGTCTTATTTTCCTAAGCTTTTTTGCTGATTTTGTGCATATTACCACAGATTTGAGTCCACAAATCGAGAGGTCTGAAGTCTGCAAGAAAATCTTCGTAATGGATTAGTTTCTTCAACCCACTGCAGTTCCCTATCCCTCTCTGATAATAATTCACAATGGCTTCTCTTCCTGTTTCTCTGCTAGATCTACATTAATATCTGGGTTTCTGTACGGGCTGGTTTTGTAATCACAGATAAAGGAGACTTGGTTGAGGAAAAGCCTCCATGAGATCCAGCTGTAAGGCATTTTCTCAACTAGTGATCAAGGGGGAAGGGCCCAGCCCATTGTGAGTGGTGCCATCCCTGGGCTGGTAGATCTGGGTTCTATAAGAAAGCAGGCTGAGCAAGCCAGGGGAAGCAAGCCAGTAAGTACCATCCCTCCATGGCCTCTGCATCAGCTCCTGCTTCCTGACCTGCTTGGGTTCCAGTCCTGAGTTCCTTTGGTGGTGCACAGAAATATGGATGTGAAAACTGAATAAACTCGTTCCTCCCCAACTTGCTTCTTGGCCATGATGTTTGTGGGAATCATCAGAGACCCTGACTGAGACACTTTCTCACAGAGACTGGTCAAATTTTTAGAAGTGCTGCTCATTTTCACTGTGAACTCTGAAATATCTCACTCTCCAAATCACCTTGGCTGGATGGTTTTCATCAAAATTAGCTATTCTTAATTACTCCATCTCCCACAGCCTCTACTATAGGAAAGTAGGTCTTGACTACATCATTGGGTCACTTCTTTTATAACTCAATAAACAAACAAAAACAAACAAGGAAACAAAAAACAAGTGTGAAAAGTCAACAACTAAATTATAAAATTAAAATTCAAAATCTGAGAATTTATAACCTGTCACTAAGTATAATATTAGTTGTGTGAAAGAACTTAGCACAAAGTCTCTACAGATGCTCTTGAAGAAAGGATATTCTCCATGAGCCCTTGACTCTGTCCAGCTCGAATGCAGTACATCTGCTTACACTCAGATGCATTCTTCAGACATAGTAAATCTTATGTTTTATTTTTACTCACTACATATTTCTTGAGTTTTATGAGTACCAGTGACATATGTCACTGTATATCAAGTCTCTCGTCATTAAAAATGTAGAAGACTATAGCTTTTTTCTTTTCCAATTTCATATGTCTGAACATAATGAGGGCACATTTTGGTGAGAATTCTTTACCATATTATCTTACTAATTTGACTCATTTTTACATTCTCATATTTTTCTACTAAGTTTTACTTATATTTTTCAAGAAATTCATTTTCTACTGAAAATATTTTCAAAGACACAGTGAATTTCACAGATGATCTTAAAAGGAACAGAAGACTCTGAAATAATGAAAAACATACCTACTAGATAGATACTCTTGTCCTGTGTGAAAAATTTCAGAATAAAAAAAATCACTTTTATCTTCTAATCAATATACCAACAGTCCAGTGTGAGGACAAGGAGGGAATACACTCTTCACTTATCCTTGACTAATTGAAAGAATAATGATAAAACATTTCCTCCAAACCTTAAGCAAAGTCTATCCCTGTAGAGATACCTTACAATTTTGTTCAATCTCGGTTTGATGATCCTCTTCCTATTCATCTTTGGTTTTAAGTGTAGTTGTGTAAAAACGGTTTGTATGAATTCTTCTCCCATCCCCCTTTCACACTTATTCAGTGTTGGGTTAACACATAGCACTTCTAACCAGGAATGCATCTTCTTTTTATTCTCAAACAAGCTTTTGTTCTTGAGAGCTGATCTCTCTTTCTAGCTTGTGCTTGACTTATCTGCTTACAAATGACCATTTTTAGTGAACTATGATAAAATGTCCCACTGCAACTGCTCTCAGCAAATGAAATTAATATACCTAAGACTTAAAGACTTATCACACATACTTACACTTTTTTTCTGGACGTTTCAAACCTCACCAACTGAATAAATTTATCAGCATTACTTTTATAAGTCATTGTTTTATACTTAATAAAATTATAAATAAATTATATAATTTAATTTTATAATACATGACTCAAAACTTAAAAAAAACGATATTTCAGAACACTCCTCTGAGAGCATGCAGCTCAGGTTAGATTCATGAAATTTCAGTACTGTTCTTGACAAAACCCATGATCAGTGTCTGGCCTTTCTGGTGGCTGAGTCTGAGGGAAGTCTCATTGGATGATATATTTTACTTTCTAACCAGGAGCCTAAAAATATTTTCTTATTCTTCAAATACGCAGATTTTTCAGGTTTGCCTTGAAATTTTAATTGGTTTTGTAGACATACAGTATTTAACAACAGAATGCAAAGATTCTATCACTTTAACCATAATTTTCCATAATCACCTGTACATTTTTCATAACCCTTTGTCATCCCTTCCACAGCATGACAACAAACATCCCTTTGAACTCCAGCAATATAATTCATAATTACTTGGGCATTAACTTAAAAACAAATGAAATTAGATGACTTGTGTCTCCTTGCTTTTTTGTCTCAAACTATTTTGATTCCTCAACTTTAAATTAGATTAACTGCTGGGCATACAGCCTACCTTTAAGTATAGTTTGTGTCCACATTGAGACTTTCTTTGAGAAGACTAAATTTTCATTGGGAAGTAGTTATCAATTGGAGACTGCTTTGGCATTAAGGATGGGGTACTTCAGCCCTAGGACCCCATCTGGTACAATTCTGTGAAGACCTCAGTCAGGGAGGCTGCCAAAATCTGTCTTACATCATACGTGTGTTGATCCTGCTGTTTTAGAGTCTAATTGCATTGTAGTTGTACATGCACTCTGGTGATTACACTCCTCTTGACTTCTCTCTGGGGGAGATTTGATGGCGATAGCCCATGCAGGACTAAGTGTGCCAAGGTTTCTCACTTTTTCCATGTGTTATGGCTGTTTGTCTCTGTGTTCATTCTCATTTGTTGCAGAAGAAAGATTCCCTGGTGATGCCTGAGACAGAGAATTGGTGTTGAGGCATTTATCACTACATATTGTTAATAGAAAAGTACCATCTAATTTTACCCTAGGTCCCAGCGTCTAGTCTCTGGCTGTTGATCTCTCAAGCAGTGCCAGGTATGGATTATATCCCCCAGTGTGGCCCTTAAGTCAAATCATATATTGATTGGTTACCCATATAAGCTTCATGCCACCATTGTACCAGTATATTATACAGACAAGAAGCTATAATTGACAGAACAATTTCTGGCTGAGATGGTATTAAAATTTATTTTCTACTGTACAGACTTCCTTCTTGTACAAAAATGTTCACATATAGGAGTTAAGGCTCCATGGAGGCACCGATAGTCTTATCTATGTTCAATGAGTTGTATGGGTTTTGTTTCTGCAGTAGGGACCATGATGGGGAAGTGGGGGAGAGTTTTAATGGATCTCTTTGGCCAACCATTCACATAATGTAACCCACGTTTAACTCTGAAAGCTTCATTTGGTGATGTCTAGATGTCTAGTTGGGGCTCTGACTCACCCATTATTTGATGGTTTTATTTTGATCATCTTCATGTGTGTGTGTGTGTGTGTATGTGTGTATTAAGGAGTCTTCTACAGTATTTATTAGGTTCTTAAACTAACCCTAAAAGGCTCCTGATTTGGGATGTATCTTCTCATAGTCTCCTTCATCCCCCTCTTCTCTCCCCTGCTTTATAGTTCATCCTCCCATTCCAGTCAACTGTCCATCCACACATCCTCTCTTTTCTATTTTTCTTACCTTGTGAAGTCTATCAGCTTCCTAGTTCCTTACTATACACATAACTCTGTGGTTCTATAAAGTATAGCTTTGTTATAACTAAAATCTACATATAAACAAACCCATACCTTATTTGTCTTCTGAGTCTGGGGTATATCACTGAGGATGACATTTTTGTTTCTAGTTCATTGTATTTACAATGGTTATTATTATTTTATTGCTTAAAAATTATTTACCAATATTTAATTATAAAAATGTACCACATTTTTTATCCATTCTCCAGATGAGGTATACAGGTTGTCTACAATTTCTATGTATTAGGAATATTAGGAATAGAGCAGCAATGAATGTTTTGGGTAAGTGTGTCTATAGTACAGTGAAACATCCTTTGAATATATCAGCAAGAGTGATACAGTTAGATTTTGAAGAAGATTGAGTCATGTCTTCAAAAGGAATTGTTACACTAATCCACAGCATAGAAATTTATACCCCTATGAGCGATGAATGGGAGTTCCCCTTACTCTACACCAATATCAGCATGATCTAGCACTTGTTTTATTGTCCTTGCCCTTTGTGACTCATGCAAGTTGAAATCTGAAGGTAATTTTCAATCCTAGTTCTCTAATGACTAAGACTATTGAACATTTCCTCAAGTATTTCTCAGTTATTTGATTTTACTTTTTTAACAGTTCTGTGCTTAGATCTACACCCCATTTTTAAGTAATTTATTTCTTTTCTTGATATTTTGTCTCTTGAGTTATTTATATATTTTGGGTATTAGCCCTTTGCCAGATGCAAAGCTTGTTTAAAAAAAAATAAAAAAATAAAGATTTCCTATTTGGCAGGCTACTGCTTTGTAGCCTTTGATGATGACATCCTTTGCTTTGCAGATGTTTCTCAGTTTCATGGGTACCATTTTACTAATTGTCCATATTAGTGCCTAGTTAACAATATTCTGTTTGAAAGTCTTTTCTCATGCAAATGATTTCAAAGATACTCCCCATTTTCTCTTCTCTTAGTATCACTGTATCTGTGTTATTTTCTTTTTTGTCTTTTTTAATTGAACAACTTTATTTTTTAAAAAAGACAAATGTACAGAATTTAAGCATTTTTTTGCATAAAAGTATATGAATACATTTTTGTCAGTACTTGATTTTTTAAAGGTTTGATAGTATGCATTAAAATCTTACTAGTTACAATGAGCATAAAGTACATGTAAAACAAGATGTAATCTGGAAATAGTCAAAATTTTCTTGGTGTGTAAAGATTAAGCATAATGGTTTTTCATTCTCCTTTTTGTGGCCTTTGTTATTCTTGAACTTCATATAGTCTGTGAGTTGTTTCTGGTGTGTTCAGAGCTTTCTGGGGTTAGGATCCAATTATCAGTGACTGCATATTATGTCTGTTCTTCTGTGACTGGGTTACCTCACTCAGGATGATATTCTCTAGATGTCTCCATTTTCTTAAGAATTTCATAAAGTCATTGTTTCTGATAGCTGAATAGTACTCCATTGTGTAAATATACCACAAATTTTGTATCCATTCATCTACTGAAGGACATCTGGTTTTATGGCACAGTATTTGATTCATTTATAACAATTTTCACAATGTGATAGGTATAGATAGATTGGATTCTTTCACATGCAGACACCCAATTTGACAAGCACCAATTTTTGAAATGCTTTGTTTTTTTCACTGTGCATTTTTTGGCTTCTTTATCCAATATTAGGTGTCCAAAGATTTCTGTATTTATGTCTGAAATGTCAATCCAAACAAATTGACTTGGGCCAATACCATTCTGTTTTTATTACAATATCCTGTAGTATGACTTGAAATTTACAGTGTTGTTACCTTTACTTGTTCTTTTATTATTCAGGTTTGTTTTAGCTTTTGGTGTATGCATGTGTGTGTGTAAGTGTGTGTGGGTGTGTGTGTTTGTGTGTGTGTGTGTGTGTGTGTGTGTGTGTGTGAGTTTCCATTCTATAAGGAGCTACAAAGTGTTCCTTTCTGATCTGTGAAGAATGTGTTAGAATTTTGATGGGGATTGTACTGAATCTGTAGATAGCTGTTTTATTCGTTTTGTTTTGGTTTTGTTTTACTTAATTTTACTGATTTCTGAGCAATGAGAAAAATTTTCATCTTCTGATATCTTCTTCAACTTTTTGTCACTGTATTAAAAATTTTATCATGAGTCTTTTCCTGGTTTTGTTAGAGTTACCTCCAAATATTTCATATTATTTGAGAGTATTGTGAAAAAACTGTTGTGTCCCTGATTTCTTTCTCATTTTGTTTGTAATTACCATATATGAGGACTACTGACTTTTCTGAGCTAATTTTGTATACTTCAGGTTTGCTGAAAATTTTTATCATCTTTAGGAGTTTTCTGGAGGAATTTCTAGAGTCACTTGTGTATCCTCTCCTATAATCTGCAAATAGCGATACTTTAATATCTTCATTTCCAAATTATATTCCCTCAATCTCATTCTATTGTATTACTGCTCTGGTGAAGACTTAATGTAGTCATTTAATATGTATGATGAAAATGAAAAATCTTGACTTTTTCTGATCTATGTGAAATATTTTTGTGTTTCTCTCCATTTAAGTCATTGCTCTCTGTGCAGATGCCTATGATTTTATTGAGGTTTGTCCCTTGCATTCCTAATCTTTTCAGGAGTTTCATCATGAAGGGGTGTTGTGTTTTTTCAGAGACCTTTTCTGTATCTAATGAAATAATAATGTGATTGTTTTCTTTTTGTTTGTTTACATAATGAATCATATTTAGCAATTTATGTATATTGAACCATCCCTGCACCTTTGGGATAAAGCCTCCTTCCTCAGGATGCATGAGCTTTTTGATGTATTCTTGGATTCACTCTTAAAGTAGTTTACTGAGAATTTTTATGTCTATAAGGGAAGTTGGCCTGGAGTCTCTTTCTTTTTTTGGTTGTTCTGTGGTTTGGATGTCAGGGTAACTATGGCATCATAGAATGAATTGGACAAATCAGGCATGATATTCATGACACCAGTAGCATTTATACCATTAATACCAGGATTTGGGAGGTAAAGCATCTTCAAGTTCCAGGTCACCCTTGTCTATGGAGAAAGTTCCAGGACACCAGGGCTATGTATAGATACTATGTCTCAAAAAGTAGATAATAAAAATAAAAAATATTTATCTTAAGTCATTCATAATATGGCATGTAGTTAAAAACTAAACCTTGTCTCCAAAAAGAAATTTCTCAATTTTCTAACACAAGTGTCATGTATTATTTAATTGGCATATTTCTAAGTTAAAAGAAAATCAGGACTGTAACTCAAGCAGATCAGGAAGCAGGAGCTGATGCAGAAGTCATGGAAAGATGTTACTTACTGACTTGCTCAGCCTGCTTTCTTATAGAATCCAGGTCTACAAGCTCAGGGATGACAACACTCACAATGGGCTGGCCCTCTAGTTGAGAAAATGCCTTACAGCTGGATCTTATAGAGGCATTTGGTCAACTGAGACTCCTTTCTCTGTGATTAACTCCAGCTTGTGTCAAGTTGATGCAAACCCAGCCAGTATAATGGGAAAATGACCTAAGTTATCATAGTGAAAAATTATTATTAAAGTCTTTCCATAACAATCAGGCTTAAAAAAGTGAAGTGAGGACAAGAGAGGTAGCCTCCTGGTCAAAAGTCAAACTACATGCCATATTATGAATAATTTAAGATAAATATTTTTATTTTTATTATTTACTTTTTGAGACATAGTGTCTATACATAGCCCTGGGTCAAGTTTGTTTCCCAGCACCCATCTAGGTCACAAAAAAAAAAAAAAAAAAAAAAAAAAAAAACACGCCTTATTTTTTTGTTAGATATTCTCTGTATTTACATTTGAGATTTTATCTCCCCCCTCTCCCATCCCCCTCCCTCTCTACTCGTCTTTACAAAGGTGCACTTCCTCCTGATCACTCTCTCCACCCTATTGCCTTGGTATTTCCCTACACTGGAAAAACACACCCTTCCTGGACCAAAGGCCTCTTCTCACATTGTTGCTGGACAATACTATCTTCAGCTCCATATGCAATAGGAGCCATACGTCTCTCAATGTGTGCTCAATAGTTGGTGTTTTAGTTCATGGGAGTTTTGGAGGACTTGGTTGGTTGATAATGCTTTCAACTTCTCTTAAGTTGGGCATTTTGAGATCTGAAGTTTTTTCTGGAAGCCAAGAGCAACTGCAATTTCATGTGTCATCTCACAGTCATAGTCACATAACTAAAAATAAAAATAAATGTTAAAGAAGATAAAGAAAAGTGTTTTCTTTATATTACTCTTTTAACTAAATTAATTTATTACAGTTTTCAAATTACATAGGTGTGTTTTAGAAGAAGAGGAACTGATTCAGGTGAAAGGACTCTGAAAATACTTGACTGCTGTTGTAGTTTGAATAAGTAATATTCCCCATAAGGCTTGCACATTTGGATATGTAGTGTTCAGTTGATAACCTTATTTTGGGAGTCCTAGAAAATGTGGCTTGATGAAGGAAGTGTGTCACTGGGTAGGCTTTGGAGTATTAAAGTCTCTGCTCATGTTTAAGCAAGTGTCCTTTCTCTGTCTTGATCTCTGCTCAAGATGTGAGCTCAAGATGAGCATCTATCTCCTGGTCTAGTTGACTGCAGTCTGTTAGGTTCACTTTACCATCACCAAATTTTATTTCTCAAGAGCAGCAAGTCAGGTAAACCCTTTCTTCTGTGAGTTGCTTTGGCAATTCTGGTTTATCACAGCAAAAGGAAAGTAACCAATATAACAAGGAAACACCATTGCAGAACAAATAAATGTAAGTAATCATAAAGATTTATTTTCCCTATTTTTAATTAATATAACTTGATTTTCAGAGTCAACAAAGCGTCATGATACTTTTCGGGATTTATCAACTGATTCTGAGTTTCCTTTTAATGGAAAAGATGTGTTGTATAGATAACTCTGTTTAAGAGCACTGATTGCTCTTCCAGAGGCCTTAAGTTCAATTCCCAGCAACCACTTGGTGGCTTGCAAATATCTGTAATGAAATTGGATGACCTCTTCTGGTGCCTCTGAAGGTAGCTACAGTGTACTTGTATAAATAAAATGAATGAATAATTCCTTAAAAAAAGAAAGAACAAAAGTAGGAAGATTGGTAACTTCAATATTTAAGTAGAGGATGAAAATCACAACATGGTTACTACTAACTGCACGTTCCCATTCTATTAGAGTCCTTAATACAGCAATGTTAGTTAAGAATAACATAGATAGATGAACATACAAGAACTTCATAAACAGAAGATGGCCAATAGATCTCAGACAAGCGGCCAAGGCAATTCAGTGGGACAGGGTGTTATGTCCATAAGTGCACAGGAGCAACTGCCACAATGACATGTAAAGAAACAAGGAAGACAAAACTACTTAATGATAACAGGTAAAGTTCCAATGAAATTAATATGGCAACAAGGTTTGACATGACCTGGAGTCTGAGGATGGGATGGATTCCAGGGTAGGATGGTTTCTGGATTGCTTTTTCTTCCATGTTTGCTCCATTTTTGTTTTATTTTTTATTTTTATTTTTATTTTGTCCCTGTATTTTCTTTAGACAGAAACTATTCTGTGTTAAATTTTTGAGATGGTTAAGTAGACCTTTCCCTCAACTGGGTCAATGCCTATCTATTGGAGGTGGTGTCTTCAGGTTCTATCACTAAATCCTGACACTACTGCTGATGCCAAGAATTGCTTGCAGATAGGATCATAGTATGGCTGTCTTCTGAGAGGCTTTGCGAGCACCTAAGACAGAGGCAGACATTCATAGCCAACCATTGGACTGTGCCCAGGAACTCCAATGGAAGAGTTATGGAAGGACTGAAAGAGCTGAAGGGATTGTGTCCCCATAGGAAGAACAGCAGTATCAACTAAGGAGACCCATCAGATCTCACAAAGACTAAATCACCAACCAAAGAGTAATTGGTGGGTCCACCGCTCCTGCTACATAAGTAGCAGAGGATGACATTATCTGACCTCAACAGGAGGGGAGGTGCTTGGTCTTGTGGAATCTTGTTGCCCTAGCAAAGGGGTAAGGGATGAGGGGTGAGGCAGGCATGGGTGGGTGAATGGGGGGAGATTTTTAGAAGCAAAGAGTATGGGGCATGAGATGGAAAGTTTGTGGCAGGGAGACATGGAAAAGGGACAACATTTCACAAATAAATAAATAAATAAAATAATTTAGAAAAACAACAACAACAACAACAAAAAGACAAACCAAAAAAAAAAAAAAAAAACTTGGATCTAGAGAGATGGTATAGTGGAAAGTGCTCTTTTAAAGCACTGGGGCTCTTGGATATAATTCCTAGCAACCACCTGGCAGCTCACAGCTCTATAACTCTGATTCCTAGGGATACAATGCATTTTTTTTTGCTTTTATGGCTACTGCACATATTTTATGTTCAGGCATAAATGCAATCAAAACACATAATATTAAAATAATACAAAATAAAATTCAAAAGATATAACCCTAGATGTAGTCTAGACTTATTCCGGCCTTATCTGCAGCTTTGAATACCATTCATAATGTTCATAACTTCATTTTGCCCCCATATGAAGCCACCCTATAATGTAAATGCTAATACTGTTCATTAAAAATCATTTCAATCCATATACTGTTATATAATATACTATAATAAAAACTAATGGGGCTTTGTAACTATTTCTGATTTTCTTACTAGTGTCCTTAGTACACAGAGTATCACCATAGAGTTGTGTTCCTTAAATACCTTTGATAACATGAAAAATATAACAAACACTTCTCTAATATTGTTATGCATAAAAATCATGTCTCTTTTCGACAAAAACTTGTCAAAATGCAAGCATATATATATAAATATATGAAGAAAACAGGCTACTTTTGGCAAAGTTGCACTTCCTAATACTGATTTTTATGAAGAGAACATACTGATTTAATTTAGGAAGTGATTGATTATTCAAAGATATCTCCTAGACTATTTCATATAAAGACTGTTAGGCTCTACAGTTTGGGTAATTCTATCTGCAGCAAATGGATTGTGTCACACTAAGAATGCTATCCAAAGGCTATATTGCCTGTCTATGAGGTAAGTTCTTCTAGCTGTGCTGTCTTGTCTGGCCTTAGTGGGAGAGGATGTTCCTATCCTTAAAGAACCTTGGTGTGCCAGGGTGGGATGATGTCCAGGGGTCCCCACTCTCTCATAGAAAAAGGGAAAGGAGGATGTAGGAAAGGATTGAGGAAGGGGGGACTATGAACGGACCTGAAGCAGTCTGTAAGGGGAAAAAAAATAAATAAAATAGAAAGCATAGTCTAAGTAGGGTGACCGTGAGAAAAGACATGATTTTTGTTCATGCCCTCTCTTTTTAGAGTATGCAGGATACTAAACTCTTTTCTCTTATTTCTTTCCAAACAGGAAATCTGTAGATTACGTTGCAGCTGATTGATGATTTGGAACTAATTTGATGCAAATATCTTTTAAATGTTATGAATGCCAAATGCCATCTTAATATCCTATAAACGAATAGACTGAGCAGGAATGTATGAGCCCACTTGGACTATATGCTACCTTCTTTTCTCCTTAGAATGCCCTATGGTTTTTTTTTTTTTTTTTTTTTTTTTTTTATGGTTGACATATATTGTATACAAATCTGTTTAGGAATATAACCATATGTAAATGTATTCTGATCTTTCTCTACCTCTAACAGACTGACTGACCTTATGCAACCCTAAAATACTCTTTAGACATACTTTGCCTCTTCCTTAACCTCACAGGTTCTTTCTATAGTTAGCATAACAATGAAGAGTTCTGTCATATTTGATTTTAATATATGCACAAAAAAGTCCAATATAAAAGTCAAAGATAATTTCTCAGGATTATGTCTGTTCCTTGGATCCAGAAAAATTTATAATTGTTGACTTTTGGAACTTAGAGAGGAAAGCCAATTAAATCAAATGTTGTGACTTCTCAAGTAAACCGAAAAACCAAAAATTGATATGATATTGATTCTGATATTCATTCAAGGTCGCAGGTAAATAAATAAGATGACAAGGTTTCAAATAACTACCTATAATAAGACTTGGCTGATCAGCCACCAGAAACAATGACTTAACCAAATTCTTAAGAAAATGGCTGCATCTAGAGAAGATCATCCTGAGTGAGATAACCCAATCACAAAAGAACAGACATAATATGCAGTCACTGATAGTGGGATGCTAACCCCAGAGGCTTGCACTCCCCCAGAAACAACTCACAGACTGTATGAAGTCCAAGAAATAAAGAAAACAAAAAATATACATATATTCACAAAACAAGAAGACTTTGACTATTTCCATGTTGCGTTTTGTTTTACATGTACTTTACGATTATTGTAACTAGTAGGTTTTCAATGCATACTGTCAAGCCCTTGAAAAAAATCAAGTACTGACTAAAAAATATATTCACATGGTTTTATGTAAAATTTATTTTAATGTCTGAAAAAACAGTACTGATAAAAATGTATAATTTTAAGCAAAAAATGTTTAAAATCTGTACATTTATCTTTGTTTTGCAAAATAAAGTCGTTAAAAAAAAGAGACATTAAGGAACAAAAAAAAAAGACTTGGCTGATAAAATATATGCAATGAAACTATCAAACTTTCTAAGGTAGCTTTCAATTATTTTGTAAATATTTTATTTCCTTTAATTTCATACTAACACTATATCTACAAACACAATATATTAAGTAAATAAAGTAATATTTATTACATATAATAATCATATATATTTACTTATTTCAAGAACAGTAATTTGTTGGAGTTATAGCTTTATAATCCTTAAGTAAAATATTGCATTTGTTGCTATGCTAAAAATGGAACATAAAACATTTTCTCCAAAGGCTGTGAAAACTATTTAGACTTTATGGACCATATGATCTTCATCTCAAATCATCATTATGTTTTCCATAAGACAGAAATAATCATAGATAATAAGTAAACAAATGAGTAATATTCCACTTCAGTGACAATGTATTTCCAGTCATTGAAAGTTTTATTTGATCCACAAGGCTATGAAAGCATATATTATATGGCATTTTAGGCATACAGTGTAACTGTTTGTTTTGTTTATCGATAATTACAAATAAAAGCTGGTGTATATTCTGCAACTAGTGTTTCACTTGCTTCAATATATAGCACCATTAAGTATTATGACGTAAATAAAATTGAACTGTTAACTTATTAGAGATCAAATTTCTGTAGTTTGTTATAGAGACATCTCCTTTTTAAGGAAAGCATAATGTAATTTAATACATGACAGTGAAGCTGAGCCACTCATTTACTGAAGTGTACAAGACTGAACAGTGAATGAGCAGATGCCAGCACAAAGTAGTTCATACTCAACTCATATACAGATTCGTGTGGAAAGGTATGAAGTCCTGATTACACTATTTATCTCCATGCAGATAACTTAAAGTGAAGGTTAAATTTTCCAGATATTCGATCTCAGAGCTGGGGTTAAAATCACTGTCACACAACAGATGGAGCATTCCCAGTGTGCAATTGAAATTGGCTAAGATAAAATTTAGAATACATAAGAACTGAACATTACTGTGATTCTTCTAATTCCTTGATTACTTCTTCCTATTAATTTGTACACATACTTGAGAAAAGGAGAACCAACTTTTTTTCTCAGAAATCTCTAATAAAAATTATCTCTTCTTATTAAAAACATTTAGCTTAGTTTATTTTTTTTATTTTGGTACTGGTATCATTGTATATTTCAAGATTTTTGGCTAGTATCAGCTTATCAGTGAGTATAAACCATGAGTGCTTGTTGTGACTCAGTTTCCTCACTCAGAATATTTTCTAGTTTCATCCATTGACCTAGGAATTTCATGAAGTCATTGATTTTAATAGCTGAGTAGTACTCCATTGTGTAAATGTACCACAATTGCTGTAACCATTCCTCTGTTGAATGATATCTTGTTTTTTTTTCAGCTTCTGGATATTATAAATAATGCTACTATGAGCATGGTGGAGCATGTGTCCTTTTTATAGTTGGAGCATTTTTTGGGTATATGCCCAGGAGTGTTATAGCTGGATCCTCAGGTAGTACTATGTCCGAGTTTCTAAGGAGCCACCAGATTGATTTCCAGATTCTTAATAAAGACATTTCATTAATGTTAAATAAATAGACCTTTCACCTGTTTTAAAAGTTCATTGACTTAAGTAGCTCAGCATGAAGATTAGTAGCACAGTTCACAGTGACTTTGACATCATATTGTATTAATGTAAATATTTCAAGTACATTATTTTAATACTCCTATTTACAAGATGATGGTTGATAATTTGTATAACAAAAATTAAGTTACACTGCCATGTGTAAGTATACACATTAGCACAATAGTATTCCTAATGAGTTATTATAACCGTGATCAACAAAATTCTCAACCCTCATCTGAGAAGCTTCTATTTGCAGTAGATTAGGAATACATGAGATTAGACAATGTATAGGGAATAAGTGAATGAAGAAACGTCAGCTTTAGAAGAAGCATGCTTACTGCACCATACATCACCACTAGGGCTCAGTTATCACTATAAAAATGGGGATATAAAAAAGTGCAAGAGTCAGAGCTGTTGGTTGCCACATGAAAGTTGTCTTCTGAGTGGTGGAAGGCAGCTATGGAGGTGACTTCATTGTGGTTGTTACAGTACACCCACATTTTTACACTATGGAAAGGAGAGGGGAACATACTCTCAAAATATGGAAGTTTTGGGAATTGTTAGCTTCTGGCACTCAGTTCTCTTGAAGAACGTGTGAAGCCCCTTTCAAGTCAGACAAGCATTTTTCCACTGGATGACCACATACTGAAAAATATTGGGTCAGCAAAAACTGATCATGAAGTACTTTTTTTTTTTTGATGCATAGTTGGTTTTTTATTTTTGACAAGTCTTTCTGCCAAGCACATTTTTTTTTTAAGTTTTCTTGTTGTGTACAGATTTTTTTTTGTTTTGTTTTGTTTTCTTTATTTCTTGGACTTCATAAAAGTACATGAAGTACTTTTATATATTTGAAAAAGCAAATGAAACATTTGAGTGGGAAGAGGAGGGGCTGACTCTGTGCAGAGTTGCTAAAGGGTAGATATAGTCAAAACAGAATCAGTCACTCAATATTTGAAGAATAGCACACAATGAAATGCTTTTTACCTTAAGATCCTTACATCATCTGATTTTGATGCCCTTTTGACAATCTGTAGCCCATAGATACACGAGACCCACTGAAGAAGAAAATGGAGTGCCTGGATCTTTCTGAATGTTAGAGAACCTGGGTGTAGGGTTTCCTCTGGGTGTTGTGGGAATGGGTGTGAGACCAGCCTGCAAGGTCTGTTCAGGACACAAGTTGAGACCAGAAAGGTGACATTAATTTTTTTTTAAACAGGATTTTGTATTCAGATCTATCTCATACTTGTAAATCAACATTAAAATTTATTGAAAGGTCATTTAACTACAAGACTTAAAGATCTCAGCTGTTTTCTTCATAATGCATTTATTCCACATGCTCTGGCTTAATTACTAGAGAGAAAGAACGGGACACGTACCTCCATCTAATTTCAGTGTTGTCCCTAATCTGTACTAATTCCAGCTTTCCTTTCAGCCCTGTGCTACACCTAAAAGCTTGTATCTTTACAAAATACACTCTTCATTTCATTATTTGGTTATCATACTTTTTCAACAAAGCACAGAGGCCAAACAATAATCTGATAACATCACCTATCTAGAAAAGTATCAGGAAAAAATGGCTTATAATAAAACTATGGGTCTAGGGTCAGTAGCCAAGAAATTAGATAAAGTTCTGTCATAATAATGTGATTGACTGTATGACCCAGGATTTTCCCCTCATTTTATTTCACAACTTTGGATGTACAGCTAAAATAAAGTATTAAATTGAAACATCAATAGAATGAATTCTTTGGTTTAAGAATTAACAAATATTTTGGGAAAAATACATTGATCATTAAGCTTTGTTTTCATGCTAGTTTAAGAATATATTTTTTATACCTTTGATTATTCACTTTTTTCAGCTTTTGAATGATGTCAGAATTAAGGGAGTGATGAATTCACGCTGAAATTAAAAGGTTTTTCAGGGGTCATTGTTAAAAATATCCACAGTCATCATTCTAAACCATTTTATTTTATGATCATTGTTCTCTAGTCATTGATAATATAAAATATTAATAAATAATACAAGATGTTATATTCCTGTGAAATATAAACAATGATGACAAGTACAATAAAGAATTTAACTATGAAAAGCAAAATACATTAATTGGAGAAACAAAATTTACTGTATTTGTTGTTAAACTTCCTCAGTCAGAGTTTGAAATCAAAAGTACTATTAACCTTTTCTAAATGTTCCCAATTTTAGGATGACCAGCTTAAAGTTTCTGAAATCCATTATGGGGTAAATTTTAAAATCAATTTACAATGAAAAAGTAAGCCATTGTAATGCAAAGTCATTGAACATATTGGATAAATGGAACAGTAAAGGAATTCTAGTTCTATCTTTGATATATGTTGACTAATTCCAGGTTACATCCTGTTTTACATGTACTCTATGCTCATGGTAACCAGTAAGATCTAAATGCACACAATCAAACCAAAAAAAAAAAAAAAAAAAAAAAAAAAAAAAAGCCAAGCACTGACAAAAAATGTATTCGTATTCTTTTATGCAAAAATGCTTAAAATTTGTACATTTATCTTTGTCTTTTAAAATAAAGTTCTTCAATAAAAAAAAGAAAGAAAATGTGGATCACTTCAGTTTTTTTCATTGCTTAAAAAAAAAAAAACAACTTTAATCATAAGTTCTAATTGTTAAAAAGTATTTTTGGAGACAAGGATGCTATTTTAAAGAAAGCAATTGACATAATTCAACACCCCTTCACGTTAAAAGACTTGGAAATATCAGGAATTCAAGGCCATACCTAAACATAGTAAAAGCAATATACAGCAAACCAGTGGGCAACATCAAACGAAATGGTGAGGAAACTTGAACCATCCCACTAAAATCAGGAACTACTCCAGGCAGCCCACTCTCATCCTATTCATTCAGTATAGCACTGGAAGTCCTAGACAGCATAATTAGAGAGAAAAGGGAAGTCAAAGGGATACAAATCAGTAAGGAAGAAGTCAAACTATCACAATATGCAGATGACATGGTAGTATACTTAAGTGACCTCAAAAATTCCACCAGAGAACAGCTGATAAGCCACTTCAGCAAAGTGGCTGGATATAAAATTAACACAAATAAATAAGTAGCCTTCCTTTACTCAAAGTACTAACAGGCTGAGAGCAAAATTAGGGAAGCAACACCTTTCATAATAGTCACAAACAATATAAAATAATTTCGTGTGACCTAACCAAGCAAGTGAAAGATCTGTATGACAAAAACTTCAAGAGTCTGAAGAAGGAAATTAAAGAAGATTTCAGAAGATGAGAAAACCTCCCATTCTCAAGGATGGGGTAGATCAACATAGTAAAAATGGCCATCTTGCCAAAAGTAATCTACAGATTCAATGCAATTCCCATCAAAATTCCAACTCAATTATTCATAAAGTTAGAAAGAGCAATTTGCAAATTGATTTGGAAAACAACAACAACAAAAGGATAGCAGAAACCATTCTCAACAATATAAGAACTTCCAGGGGAATCACCATCCCTGATAAAGTCCACATGGTATTGGTACAGAGACAGTCAGGTAGATCAATGAAACAGAATTGAAGACCCAGAAATGAACCCACACACCTAGGACCACTTGATCTCTGACAAAGGAAATTAAAAATTCACTGGGAAAAGAACATGATTTTAAAAACATGGTGCTGGTTCAAGTGGCAGTCAGCATGTAGAATCAAACAATACTATTAAAAATGGGATATAGAGGTTAAGAAAGAATTCCCACCTAAAGAATAGCAAATGGCTGAGAAGCACCTAAAAAAATGTTCAACATCCCTAGTCATCAGGGAAATGCAAATCAAAACAACTCTAATATTCTACCTTACACCAGTAAGAAAGCCTTATGTCAAAAACCCAGGTGATAGCAGATGCTTGTGAAGATATGGAGAAAAAGAATATTCCTCCATTGTTGGTGAGATTGCAAACTGGTACAACCACTCTGAAAATCACTGTGACAGTTCCTCAGAAAATTGCAGATAATACTACCTGAAGACCCAGCAGAACAACATTATCAATGACCCAAACCCTCCAGACTCCCAGGTACTAAAACACCAACCAGTGAGCACACATGGAGAGACCCAGTTGCATATGTAGCAGATAAAAGCACTGTCTAGCATCAATGGGAGAAGAGGCCTTTGGTCCAGTGAAGCTGTGTTTTCCCAGTGTAGAGGAATGCCAAGGTGCTGAGGTGGAGAGGGTGGTTGAGAGAGGGAGCATCTTCATTGAAACAAATGTAGGGGGAGGGGGAGTTGGAGTGGGGAAAAAGAAAACATTTAAAATGTAAATACAGAGAATATCAAATAAAAAATTAAAAACAAAAAAGAAGTTGTTTTAAACAAACCAAAACAAAGAGACAGGTTAATGATATAATTCTAGATGACATATATACTGGAGTTGAAGTGGATATCTTCAATTTTTAAATAATTTTCATAGTTGTTATAATCATTCTGGTAGTTAATGTTGGTTGTCAGTCTGGTAGAATTAGGCAATGCTGGAACAGAGACTCACTTCTATACATTTTACCTGACAAATGTATATATCCAAATATGATTAGATCATGAAGGTTCAAATAGGTGGCTTAGGCTCATCAGTGATTTATGATAGAAAAGTGACATCTAGTTGTAATAATTGTGTCTTTAGAGTGAGTACCAGGAGATTTTGATCTTGTAGTGGAACCTCTGTATACTGCTTTCTCTGCTTCTGTAACTGGAGAACACCTCAGTCACCCAGACCCCCACCACTCTGTTCCACTCAATCTCATTAGACCAACCATCCACAGACTTATCCCTCTGACGCTGAGCTGAAGACAATATCTGGTATAAATATGTCTCCTTTAAGTTATTTTGATTAAGGTGCTAAGATAACCAAATCATTCTAGAAGAGGTAAAATGGAGATTCAGTCCTTTCTTAGAAAGGAAGACATGATGGTGTTGCTGAATATAGATCCTCCAATAGATGATTGTACTCTTTTAATATATAGTCTTTTGCATTTCCTCATGGATCAGTGTCTACATTTTAATGATCTACAT
>NC_137969.1:4000247-4035247 GCF_963924665.1 Micromys minutus | reverse complement strand
ACTAATCAAATATTTTAAAAAGTATTTTGAGGATTTTTATAAAAAACATTTCATACTTCAACTAATTTTATACAAACCTTTTAAATTCTATTGTGATTTTATTACATATTTGTATATGCAGGTCTATTGAGTGTGACTGTGTGTGTGTGGCTGTGTGTGTGTGTGTGTGAGAGAGAGAGAGAGCGTGTGTGTGTGTCTGTGTGTGCTTATTTGTATCATAGAAGTAGAAGTCATAATTTTTATGAGTGTTTCATCTTCTACCAAATGGGTCCTTGAAATAGAACTCAGGTCTTCAAGGTTGACTACAGATATTTTTACTCACTGGGTCATCATGTTTTTTCTTGTGGCTTCAAATTAGAAGTAGAATTACAAAGTTCAAGTTCTCATTGCTCCCATAGGATATAGACTAAAGTAATGAAAACAAAATCTTGTACAATGTCACTGAACAGATAGTATTAATAATTAGGTTCAGAAAATATAAAATACCTCTTCCTTCTATACCCCAAGACAGCTTGACCATAGTATGATTTATAAGAAGTATATTGCAACCAATTTAATCATTCCATCCTTATGGAATGATGGTGTCTGTTTGTGTGCTTTAGTTTTACCCTGCATGGGGACACATTACTGTAGCTGTTCCCCATGTGTCCTTCTCAGCTGGAGTATCAAATGTGTTGATTTGGAGCTCTCTAGTTATGGCTCTGACATACCTACCTGAATGTCAAGAGAGGACAAATCTCAGTCTTGAGGAGAGAAGTTGAATATAGGTATTCAGGCGAAATTTTAGAGGAAGGAGTAGGGGAAGAAAAACATGAATACCCCATGGACACTATACATCAGCCCTATTTTCCTTTCCTGGAATTGGCAGACACTGTGCATGCCTGCAGCAGCTGTGCTGTCTTTTCCCCTCAGGCTCTGTCAGCAGGAGCAGCTAAACTCCAGCTCAGAGTCAGTGGCTGATATGACTGGGAAGTTGAGAGACTAAAACTGGGAAAGACACCTGGCACTGAATCTGAGGGACCATCTTGATCCCTGAAGACGGCTCTGTTTATTGCAAACTTTGAAAATGTTTTTGTGTTCTTTCTGGCTAAAGTGTGAATATATCCATGACTGACCTCCCAAGCCAATACAGAAATCCTCAATCAGTCAGCATTTTCGGGAGACTGCACACTATTATTGGTGACAAAAGAGAGAATTAATGTGAGAACAGCAGTGAGGATAGTATGAAGAAGTAGTTTGTCCATGAGGTAGAAGTGATTATCAAATACTGTGCTCAGGGCATTGTGCAGAACGGACATTTGTGTGCCTCTCTTTCAAATGTATAAGGCAAAAAAGTTAAATCCCAAGGGGGGGGGGGGTGGAAAATACAATGTCGTAAAAATAGAACACTCAAGAAAAGAAATCATTGCCTTTATAAACCAGCTCATAAAGACTCACTTGCCCTTACACAATAAAGCCTGTATCAAAAAAAAAAAACAAAACAAACAAACAAACAAACAAAAAAACAAATCTGAAGTGTTTTGAAACCAACCAGTCTTCAATGACTTGACCTAGGACTGATCCACATCAAGAATATAAAGAAATCACTTCTGATTTTAGGAGTTACCCCCTGAATTGTTATTTTGTATAACAATATAAGACAATTAAGGTGTGGCCCTTTCCTTTATTACTGATGGTAATATTTACTATGAGATCTTAAAATTAATTCTATAAATGGTATTTTATGGTTTAAAAATTATTTTCACTGAAAATTACAATCACACCAACTATTTTAAAATTTAGAAGCAATTTTCTCAGTTTCCTAGAAAGGAAACTTTTATTAGAATTGTAAAATGGTGGTTTTATGAGTGAGTTGCCCTCCCTGTCCCTCCAATGGAAATCCTGTCTGGCTACAGGAGGTGGCCACTTCTGTCTCTACATGCCCTACTGGTAGGAATCTCAAATAGGGTCACATCCAAAAGCCCCCTTAGCCTTCCCAGTCCCAGTTCTCCAGACAGTCCCAGAAATACCACCAAATTTATCTTGCCCACAAGACATACAGGGATAAAGATGGAACAGATATTGAGGAAATGGCCAACCCAGTCCTATCCGTGTCCATTTTAGAAAGGAAGCCATTTTTGGCCTTCCATTTCCCAAAAAAGTAGGCAAAACTGCTCTGGAGAACCACAGATAATGGGTCATTAATCAACAGTGGTCCTGACACTTGGCCAAAAAGGAGGATAAACCCAGAGATGTTTCAGTCCTTGGGACATCTAGCTGAAGGAGATAATGAGGCTGGAGCTAAGTCAGTTCTTAAAGTTCTTAGATACTTTACCAGAAATGGGAGAACATAGTTGATGCTCTATATTGTATTAATGTAATTGCTGTATGCCTAGCCATTAATACTAGAGATTACCTAACCCTTCCAGAAAAGTACCCCAGACCTGCATAAAATGATTCATGCCTGTTTGGCTGGTTGTCATTATTCTGTTAAATGGTTGACCTCCACATGCTTTTAATTTCTGCAGAGTAAAATCTCTTTGTCTTTGCATACTGTTTGAGTTTAGGAGTCATCCTTTAGCAATTCTTGGACCTTAGCACAGCTGATGACTGATCCAACTTAAGGTCCATCCCATGTGAGAAAACCATCCCCTGACACTGTCAGTGATTTGTTTCAAGCTTGCAGACAGGGAACTGGCATAACTGTCTCTAGAGAGGTCTCATCTAGCAGTGGATAGAGAAAGCCAGAGTTGTCAAGGACACCATAAGAAGACATACAGAGTTAATTTACCTGGGCCTATGGGGGCTCAGAGACTGAACCACTGACCAAAGAGCTCACCGGGGCTGGACCTAGGCTTCGTACACATTTGTAGCAGATGTATAGGTTGCTTCATGTGGGCCTTTTAACAATTGGAGAGGAGACTGTCTGACTTTGTTGTCCGTCATTGGATCCCATTCTCCTGACTGAACTGCATGGTCAGGTCTCAGTGAAAGAGGATGTGCTAAGTCAAGTCCCACTGGAGCCTGATAACCAAGTGACAGGCTTCTTTTTCTGTGATGTAAAGGAGAGAAGGTAATGAGATGAGGGGTTGTAGGGATGGGACTGGGAGGAGAGGAAGAAAGAGAGCTGTAATCAAGAAGTTAAGTAAAAAATAAATTAATGGGAAAACTGTGCATAGAGATTGAGGTGTCTTTGGGCATGTTTCCCATTTCAAATTTTCTCTACCACAATTAGAGAGACATGGGCTACTTCTTCCTTACATATGCAAGATATGTTTGATGATTCTTCTGTAAGTATCTGAGGATGGGGAATTTATAAAACATACATACAAGGAAACAAAAATTCAACCAAACCAAACAAAAACAGAGTATTTAGCTTACAGTTTTGGAAGTCCGAGAACATGTCCCTGGCATTAGAACAGCCAACCCACAACCAGAAGAGAATGAGGAGCAATCGCTCTTGATTCCAGGTGCCCACTGACTACACTACTACATCTCCAGGCTACTAACTGGGGACTGAGACTTAGGATTTTTAGTGAAAACAATGATATTTTTTAAAAGTCACACCATGCTAAGTGACACTAGGAAATAAATTTTGAGCTTCTGAAATTCTTTTGTTAAACATCATATCCCAATATGGTGTTAAAGATAGAGGCTGTGCTGTGATTTAATCTTCTACAGCATGATAAAGCAAATAAAAAAAGTTTGTGCAACTCAGTGTGTATATATTTTTATGGCAGTTCTAAGAGACAAATAGGAAAAACTGTAATCTATAACCTCACAGGTATAATAATGTTTATTTTTGTTTTTTGTGATGAATGTATATTGATGTGAGCTATAGCCAAACATCCTCTTCTATTAACTTAATTTCCTCAACCATAGGATTCTGGGGAAGAAATCAGTTCTCTAATTGTATGTCAAGTTACTTGCCAAGGGATAATAATTCCATATATATATAGTTGTTTTGTTACTTTTAGGTTCCATTATGGATAGAAAAAAATGTAGAGAACATGTAAGAGTCTAGAGTACAAGGATGATGGAGATGTTACAGGCAAAACTATGAGTATTTTAGAGAAATAAATGCAAGATGCTTGGACATAGATAATAAAAGATGAGATACATATACAGCTCTTGATTTTTATTCACCTTGGGATACAGTGTATTAACATCATGAACACAGAGAAATGGGAAACTGAGGATAGGGATATGTATGTCATTTGGTGAGTGAGTTGTTTTATGATGGTAAAGTCAAGAATATAAACCATAAATATAAACCTTTAAGTGACAACTGCCAGTAGAATATGCTCAAAATATAATTAAAGGATTAGTATAAATTTATTTTTTTTCAGATTGAACAAATCTTATTATACATTCATTTTAGAATAGAATGGCATTTTACAAGTTTATTATTCAGACAATTTTATAGCCTAATTTATTATTAGATTTTTTATTTAACATAATTGCTGAAATCTTGCTGTTGGCTTAGGGTCTCTACAAATAAGATGTAGTGAGAGAGAGAGAGAGAGAGAGAGAGAGAGAGAGAGAGAGAGAGAGAGAGAGAGAAAGAGTGATTATGTGTGTGACTCTCTCAAGATGAAACATTCTCACATCCCAGGGCTCTTGGACTTTCTAGAGATTCCCCCCTGCCCCCATCCCCTACTGTTGCATATTTTAAGTCATTCTCCTGGCCCTCTGGTCATCTCTCTTTTTTCCCTTAACCCTCTCCATTTCTCCTTCCCCCACCTCTTTTTCACTCAGTTTACTCCCTCCCTCTGCCTCCCACGATTATTTTGTCCCTCTTTAAAGTGGGTTTCAGGTATCCATACTTGGGCCTTCCTTGTTAGGTTTCCTATGCTCTCTGAATTGTATTATGAGTATTCTGAAATTCGTGGCTAATATTCACTTACCAGTTAATACATACTATGCATGTATTTTTGGATCTGGCTACTGAAGAAATTGAAGGGCATGGCAACCTAATAGGAAGAAAACCAGTTTCAATTAACCCAGACCCCTCAGAGATCCCAGAGACTAAGGCAAAACTAAGGAGCACGTAGATGAGCTGGATCCTGGCCTAAAGCATGTGTGTAGGAGAAGAATGCCTTGTATGGACTCAGTGAAAGAGGATCAGCTTAATTCTGCAGAAACTTGGCATCCCGGGAAGAGGGATTCTAGCAAAGGTGAGCTGGGTGTGCATGGGTGGGTAGGAGAGCAACCTCTTAGAAGTTGGAAGGAGTAGGGTGGGGTGAAGAACTCAGGGAGGGTGGGAACAAGGAAGGTGAGCAACTTTTGAAATATAAATAAATAAAACAATTTAATAAAATTTTAATAAAGATTTTTTAAAAATATGCAGAGTTCTGGTACTCACGAAACTCCCCCGAAGCCTCAAATTGCTTGACATTGGAGCCTGAGCCCTGTCCATGTCTGGCATGAAGAGAAATAATTTTTGGCATAAAAATTGAAAAGCTGAAGTTCAGTCACTCTGGTTCAAGATAGGAGAAAGACAAAATTAGAAAAAAAATGTTGACTGATAAATTAAAAAATATTTTACATAACTTTTACAATCACTATTCATTCAAATAAAATTTCTATGGTTACAGAGATTGTTTTTGTAGATCATTCATCAGGAGAGCTATTTTTCTAATAATATAAAGTGTGTATTACGTTTTAGCATAAAACTAAAGAAAAAATTTTAGGAGTGTGTTTAGAATGATTCTTTATTCCAGAAGATAAGACAACATCACAAAGGTAATTTTAATGTTATTAATGTTCTTTTATGATATTGACATTGTTAGTTAATTTCATATTTTCCTGGTTGATTTGAGTTTTATTAATTTGATAAAAGCATCACAATATGGAGCTGAATCCAATGGAATGAAGACAGTCTGCTCAAAACCACTTAACCACATTTCTTCATTAATGCATATTGAACCTTTTACCTGAGCAGTTGTAAACATTACTTTCCCAGGCATTTTTTTTGGCAATTCTATGCACTGTATTTAGATCTATTTTGGGCATACTAAAAGCATCCCTTGAGACAGCTCTAAAATTATCTGGCAACATTTCTCTGAATGTTAAAAATAAATAAAAGTAAAAGCCTAGAGTTTCCCCCCCTTGACTAAGAATTATAACACACCGTATTTTTACACTTTCACCAGAAATATGATTGGCTATCTTATTTTTGTAGCATGCCAACATGTTAAAATACTAAGTACTATCTTATCTCCCCCACTTCCTTATTCCCCCCAAGAAACAACCTTTTCCTTATGATGAAATATTGCCTTAATTAATTAACTCGAACTTTTTATTTTCCAGGAAATACTTTAGCTGGACTAGGGAAGCCAAAGCATGGCACTTTAAGTATCTGCTTAGTTCTTCACTCCAGTGAGCCTCTGGATATCTTTCTAGGAGGAAATGCTACAACCTGGGCAATTACATACAGAAACAATGTAAGCTTTCTGTTTTCCCCATTAAAAAAAGGGGGGGGGGGTATGCCTTCAAAGACAGCATGGTCTGGAGAGTGAGTTCTAGGAAAGCCAGGGTTCCACAGAGAACCTTTGGCTCAAAAAAAAAAAAAAAAAAAAAAAAAAAAAAAAAAAAAAAACAGAACAAACAAATTCAAAACAACAAAAAAAGTTACACCATATTTCACCATGATTATGATTTACCTTTGGTTCAGCAGAACAGGTTCTGATTTTCTGTAACACTGGAAAGTTCCTTCAGGCAGAGTCATGAGATTCAGTTCCAGGGGTTCAGCAATTTCCAAATCTCAGCCCACAGCTCTAATCCTCTGATTTATATACATAAGGAGCAGCCAAAGCCAAGTCTTTCAGATAGAAATACTGGAGTCACACTAGAGAGCACCTCTTTCTCATGGTGTCTGTAAAAGTCTTGGACAAATTTCTCATTGATTTATATTTGATGAATGGTCCACTGAGAGCATCTAAAATAACAAAAAAGTAGAAAATGCAATAGTTTTACCTATGTTAATTTGGTTATTAAGTGAGGTATATAGTCCATCCAGTAATATAGTATTAGTTAATATTTTAATATATGTATATTATATAATATTGAAGTAAGGTTAAACATTTATCTGTTTTCTGAAACCTTTAACCATTTTAAATTTAATTAAACTTGATTTTCAATTTTTCAATTTTATTTTATATGTATAGTATTTCAGTATGCACACATGTCTTTGAACCATGTGAAAGCAATGCCTTGAGGCCAGAATAAGGCATCAAATCCCCAGAAACTAGAATTGTAGAACCCCGTGATCAATTATGTGAGTGTGAACATTCAAACCTGGGCTCTCTAGAAGAGCAGTCAGGGCTCTTCCGAGACATCACTAAATCCTTTATTTTTCTGTGTTAGAGTTTGTTTGTTGTTTGTTTGTTTTGTTTTTTTCCCTTTAAAATTTTCAAACATAATCCTCTCTTTTTAAATGTTCATTCCAACTTTATTCCTAATAGACAGAAACTGAAGAGAACCTAGATATTTCTTAACCAAAGAATTGAAAAAGAAAATAGGGTACATCTACAAAATGGAATATTATTACTCAGCTGATAAAAACATTAAAATGGGACTTTCTCCCATTTTAAATTATTATATTAATTAATAATAATATAACACAATATCATATTAATACATCAAATTAATAATTAATAATGATAGAATAACAACTATTAGTGATATTGATTATTAATTGTAATTAAGTATATGTTAATATATTAACATAATATAAATATAATATATTGATAATATGATAATAATGTAATATATGATATACTTTGTTATTATTAATGATATAATATAAAATATTATTTTATTATAAGTTATATTATTATAAAAATATAAATAATATAATATAATTTATATTATTATTTTCTTTTATTTTTTATTAACTGTACATTTAAGATAGATTTTTATTTTTATTTTTTAAACCACTTTATTTTAAAAACAAAGATAAATGAACAAATTTTAAGCATTTTTGCATAAACATATACAAATACATTTTTGTCAGTGCTTGTCTCTTTTTTTTCAAAGGTTTGATAGTGTGCATTAAGGTCTTACTAGTTACAATGAGCAAAAAGTACATGTAAAACAGGAGGTAACCCGGAATTAGTCAAAGTTTTCTTGGTGAGTAAGGATTAAGAATAATTTTTTTTTTTTTCTTGAACTTCATACTGTCTGTGAGTTGTTTCTGGGGTGTTCAGAGGTTTCTGGGGTTAGTATCCCATTATCAGTGACTGCATAATATGTCTTTTCTTTTGTGACTCGGTTATCTCACTCAGGATGATATTCTCTAGATGCATCCATTTTCTTAAGTCATTGTTCTGATAGCTGAGTACTACTCCATTGTGTAAATGTACCACAATTTTTGTATCCACTCATCTACTGAAGGACATCTGGGTTATTTCCAGTTTCTGGCTATTATAAATAGAGCTGCTATGGACATTGTGGTGCATGCATCTTTGTTGTATTTTGGAGTGTGTCTAGGATATATGCCCAGAAGTAGAATAGCTGGGTCTTCAGGTAGTACTACTATGTCCAATTTTCTGAGGAATCGCCAGACTGATTTTCAGAGTGGTTGTATCAGTTTACAACCCCACCAAGAGTGGAGAAGTGTTCCTCTTTCTCCACATCCTCGCCAGCATCTGTTGTCATCTGAGTTTTGGATCTTGTCCAATCTGACTGGTGTGAGGTGGAATCTCAGGGTTGTTTTGATTTACATTTCCCTGATGGCTAAGGATGTCGAGCACTTCCTTAGATGTTTCTCAGTCATTTGATATTACTCGTTTGAGACTTTTTGGTTAACTCTGTACCCCATTTTTTAATAGGGTTGGTTGATTCTCTGGTGTCTAGCTTTTTGAATTCTTAGTATACCTTGGATATTAGGCCTCTATCTGGGCTTGATAAAGATCTTTTCCCACTCTGTTGGCTGCCGTTTTGTTTTCTTGACAGCGTTTTTAGCCTTACAGAAACTTTGCAATCTCATTAAGTCCCATTTGTTAATCTTTGACCTTAGAGCTTGAGCCATTGGTGTTCTGTTCAAGAAATTTTCTCTTGTGCCTATGAGTCCTAAGGTTTTCCCTAATTTCTCATCTAATAGTTTCAGTGTACCTGGTTTAATGTGGAGATCTCTGATCCACTTGCCTTTGAGCTTTGTACAAGGAAATAAGAAAGGGTCTATTATCATTCTTCTGCATGCTGAGTGCCAGTTGGACCAACACCAATTGTTGAGTAGGCTGTCCTCTTTCCATCGAATGTTTACAGCTCCTTCGTCAAAATCAGGTGACCATATACATGAGGGCTCATTTCTGGATCTTCTATTCTATTCCATTGATTTACGTGCCTATTTCTTTACCAGTACCATGCAGTTTTCAGCACAATTGCCTTGTAATATAGCTTGAGGTCAGGGATAGTGATTCCCGCATATGTTTTCTTGTTGTTGAGGATGGATTTAGCTACTCTAAGTATTTTTTATTCCAGATGAAATTGCACATTGCTCTTTCCAACTCAATGAAGAACTGGGTTGGAATTTTGATGGGGATTGCATTGAATCTGTAGATTGCTTTTGGTAGGATGGCCATTTTTAAAATGTTGATTCTTCCAATCCATGAGTATGGAAGATCTTTCCATTTTTTGAGATCTTCCTTGATTTCATTCTTTTAGGTTTGAAATTCTTGTCATACAGGTCCCTCACTTGCTTAGTTAGAGTCACACCAAGGTATTTCATAGTTTTGGTGATTATTGTGAAGGGTATCTAACCCTAAATCCCTTTATTGTAATAGTGGAAACTACTTTTTCTTATTTTTTCATAATCCTTAGTGTAGTTTTCTATTTAGAAGCACAATTCTGTGCAATAAAAAATAAAAACATTTGCTCTTGTATACATGTAAACAATAATATCCATAAAAATTTCTATTAATCTTTACCCTTCTGTTCATCTCATGCATCTCCGCCTCAATTGCCCATTCACCTCTTCTCATTTTTTCTCATTATATATGTCTCTCAGACGAGTAGACTCTGTCACTGTTTCTTTTTTAAATTTCATTTGATTTAATACATTTGCAGTTCTATCCACTCTGATATAAATTGCAAGGGAATAGTGCTTTAATGAAAGACTACCTCTTTCTCATTTATATTTACCAAATTTCTTAACCACATACCAACCTTTATTATTCAGGTTGTTTTTGTTTGCTGTGCTATTGTAATAATTGAATTATTTTTCCATTAATGGAATATGTACATATCTGACATTAACCACTCATAAAAACACAGTTTTTACTGTTTCTTATTTTGGTGCCTTTTTCTCCACTGTGTTGATTATCCCCAGAGCAGTGTAGAAATTTATGAATTTTACATAACCATATTTCTTGTTTCTTTTTATTTAATCTATTATTATTTTAGTTAATTGGGATGCATATATAAGATGATTTTTCCATCTCTCTATATACCTCTGATTACCCATCTTATAGCATTTGTTATGACATATAACCCAAAACAGATTTAATCCTCTCTCCTTTGTATACCAAGGCAGTATCCCTCGAAAGTAAGACCCCAGTTTATTTCATGTTTATCTATAGAACATAGTAAAGTGTTTGTTATGAAGAAGTTGTCTTATACATAATTGAATAAGAATTTAAGATTATTTGAATTGTATTGTATTATATATGGGTAGACATCAAAAATAAAATGTTAAGTTTTGAAGGATTATGTTAGTAGGCAAATACTCTTTTCAAAAATCTTATATGAATACTTAAATACTTGAAAACCTACTCAAACATGTGTAGAAGACAGAAATTGCCTAAAATCTATGCTGCCATACAAACTGTGAAATAGAAATATTTAAGTACTCATACACACTCGTTGTGGATTTAGTATATTACATGTGCAAAGTAAATAGTCCTGAGAAGTGTTTACAGATGACTTGTTGAAGTACACTGGATGCTTCATCCGTATCCTTGCCAATTTGAATTAGGCTTTCATTTTCCACATTGACACAAATAGAGAAGATTTTCTCCTGATGTTTGAAGCATCTTATTTTATAAAATCAGATGTTGGTTTTCTAAGTATATTGAACATGTACATTCCTTCTTGTATTAATTATAGCAAACATAAATTAAGTAACTTCTACTAACATGTTCAAAAATAAAGCAGTATATAAAGTTTTTTTCTTTGACAGTCTGTAGATTAATACTTGGAAGTAGAGAATATTTGGCAGTCAAGAACTTTGGGGAATGCTGAAAAGCAGTTCTAGATATCACAAGTGGGACTTATGTGAATGCTGCTCTGTATAAGTCAACATCCCACATTAAAAGAAATTGGCAAGTGAATATATAAAATGTCTGTGATGCTATGGTGGGAATCCTACTCTAAAGGTATTTATATAAACAAAATCAAGAATATCTCCTAAGGGTATTTGTTCTAACTCCTTTCAGCTACAGCACATTGTGCATTAATGAGAATACTAAGACTTTTGGCTCTAACAATCCTTGACACACAACCATGACTTAAAATATTAAGTGCACACAGATTCTAGGTAAGCATTCTCATAAGTATTGAAAGCACAGCATTGTACATTGAAACCATATGCCAAATGGTCAGCTCTGAAATCATACCTATAAATAATATTATACAGACCCAGTGGATTACATTTTGCCATAATTATATCAATATATAGTTAAAATGAAAACTTTTTTAAAAGGAGACCCTGAAATTTAAAAAGAGTAAAGGTGTATATGGCAGGTTTTGAGAGGAAGAAAGGGATGGGAATTATGTAATCACATTAGTATCATAAAATATAATTCAAAACAGGTGATGGACTTATATCTAGTATCATGCTAATGGAGAGCCACACGTCTTCTCCTTCCCAGGGGGTGGGGATAAGTGGAGATGATGGCCAGTCTTTGCCAGTCTTTAAAGGACATTCCGGAAAGCCGATTCAATAATTGGAGAATTTTAATCTACACATTTGTTTACTGCCTCTTTGGGGGAATTAAAGTGCAGAATTAATTTCATCTCCACAAGAACTTCTATGATACAACTCCACTCCACCTGACAGATAACAACAACTTCAATTTTTGGCATTGGAAGCTGGATAACTCAGTACTGTACCTTTGTTTTTTTAACTGCCACCTCCCTGTGAAGTGACAGAGGCATTAATGCCTCTTTTAAGATGAGGGAGATGTTTTTCTCAGCAGGTACTTTTCATTTATAAGAATTTAACATGTTCAGTACTCTGACAGTTAAAGAAAAAAAAAAAAGAAGAAAGAAAGAGAAGCACAATAAACAAACAAAGAACAACAACAACAAAAAAACCAAAACCCAAGATGATTTGTTGCTCTTAACCACTAACTGGAAGAAAGCAAATTGTATCTAATTTTCTCCAACATGAAAACAAAATATGTGATTATATTTAAATTTAGGTCTTAAAATTTGATCACTTAGCAGTACTTCTTTTTTAAGCCTACACATATAATATTCCTAGTGAATTAGAATGTAGCAGTGGAACATAACATTTAGCCTTTAGAGGAGACAGAAAGTTCATATCAATAAACTTCTCAACTTCTTAGTTCTAGATATTTTTTGAATTGTTAAACTACAACTTTGCAGAAAAAGAGAAACTACTTAGTTATTTATATCATTTCTTTTTTATTTAAATATAAAAAAAAATAGCATGGCTTTGTGGAGGTTCTGCCCTGACCTGCATAGGAGGAGTTGCCACATCAGCTATTTTCACTATCACAGCACTTGTTGGAATTTTACGGCGGAACTTGGGAGTTCTGTTTTTGGCCTGATAAGAGAGACCTGTGCTGAAAAATGGAAACCTGTGCCACTGGCTGCCAGCATGAGGTGATTTACATCATTAGTCATGTCTAGGGGTTGGGCTTATAGTTTTTGCTTTTATAAACCTGCTGCTTTGCAATAAAGTTGAGACTTGATCAGAACTTTGTCTTGGCTCTATTCTTCTCTCATTCTTGACCTTTGATTCCCAGAATCACATTCTAGGTGCCTCCCTATATGGACTGTTGGTTGTGGGTACAAAACAGATGGCGCCCAATGTGGAGATCAAAGTAGTGGTTGCACAATATGGACCGACGGCTCCTTTCCCTTAAGCACTTTTAGATACAGTGCTAGAAACTTTAACCCCATTAGATTAGAAAACCCTATCTAAAACTACCTTGTCTAGTAGGACTATCTATTATGGAGTTCTGAGTGACAAGAAGCCAGCAAACACAGAGCCATAATTAATGCACAAGTTGGACATGCTAATTGGGATCTTAATATGCTACTGGGAGAAGGTCCATATGATGGTAATGCCAATCAGATTGACCTGCTTATTGGAGGATATGCTCAAATTGCAGTTGCTGAGCTCCTTGCCTGGACTCAATTATCTACAAAGGGGGATTTAAATGGTAGGATAGTGGAACATATAGTATAAAACAAGACCTGATAACCTTTCCCAAGCATTTGTAGATTGCTTGTTAAAGACAGCTGGCAAAACTTTTGGAGATCCACAAACAGAAGTTCCTTTTGTCAATCAACTAGCCTATGGAATGCAAATGCTGTTTGTAAAGCTGTTATATACCCTTATATAATTAAGACAGATTTATCAGGCTATACTCACCTTTGTGCAGAAATCAGACCATCTTATAACCAAGGCCTAGCTATGGCTTGCTCTCCTTAAAGGGACAACAGTACAGAAAATATTCTCAGAGCACACTGCTTTAGATGTGGTGGTATGGGACATTATAAGAGAGATTAAAATTAAAATAAAGGCATGGAAAAAATTCAGAACCACTCTCCTGGATTATGCCCTCATTGAAAAAAAGGTAGCCATTGAGCCAGTTAGTGTAGATCAAAAACAGATAATCAGGGCCACCCATTGTATAAAGAGTTTGGAAACAGAATGAGGGATCAGCCTCAGACCCCAAAACATCATCAACAAGTAGTTTTTGGAGTCAGGAAGCTGCTGCAAAGGCAAGAAAATCCGTTTCTAAACTTATCAGAGCAACCTCAGGAAGCACAGGACTGGACCTTGGTTCCACCACCTACACAGTACTAACTCCAGAGTTGTGGTGCATGGATTTGGGGACTATTAATAGGTTGAAGTAGTGCCATAAATAAAGGGTTACAAATATATTCAGGAGTAGTAGACAGTAATTATGGTGGTGAAAAAATTATGGCCACTTCTCTTCGGGGTACACTGTCATACTGGCCAATAAAAGGAATGCACAAATTGTCTTTTGAATCCACTGCTGTCTAAATTTTTAAAAAGAGAAAGAGGACAGGGTAGTTTCAGTTCCTCTGATACCTACTGGATGCAAACTATCTTACAATAATGACCCACTCATTTAAATTTGGACAGGAAAGTTTTTAGTGGGCTGACTGATACTGATGTGATTGTCACTATAATAGAAGGATCAGATTGGCCACCTACCTGGCCTCTCAGAGCTTCCATTACCCATATGCAAGGTATTGGAACAATCTCAAAACCCCCAACAGATTTCTAAATTGTTAACCTGGGAAGATGAGGAAGGAAACAAAGGTCAGGTGTATCCTCATATGCTGACCCAATGGCCAGTTACATTATGGGGCATGGATGTACTGTCTCAAATGGGAAAGATGATATATAGCCCAAATGAAGTTGTTACAAAGAAGATGCTGAATAAAGGGTATATACCCCATAGAGGGTTAGAAAAAAAAAAAGAATCAAGCTATGACTCAATACAGTGCAGCCTAAAATAAAACTTGATAGGGCAGGTTTGGGGCATTTTTAGTAGTGGCCGCTGTCATTGCTGCTCTCTATGAAAATAAGATCCAATGATTGGTTATCCAGTGATCCTGTGTGGGTTGATCAATGGTCATTATCCTCCTAAAAATTTAGGCAGCCACCTTGCTATTGCAGGAGCAATTGGAGGCTGGTCACCTTAGAGAATCCAATTCTCCCTTGAATACCTCGATTTTTGTCATAAAAAAGAAGTCAGACAAATGGCATATGTGGCAAGGTCTTTGTTGAGGTAAATATTAAAATGTTTTTATAATCTTTTATTAGCCTCTGAGTTCTCACTCCTTGGGAACTGCTTTAGTGCAGTGCTGAGCACACAGTCTTACTCTGTTTGGTGCTGTATGCTGCCTCTAAGAACTCTGACTCAGTAATTCACTCTACCACCTTTTAACTGCTTCTGTCCTGGGTGTATCTGACTGCCCTAGTGTGCTGCCTTCACTCAAGTCCCCTTGGTGTGTTGTTGCCAAGCCTTAGACACACGCATCCCAACTCTATGGTGGGTTTTATGTGTTCTGCCACTACACCCTCTGAACTCAATTAAGCAGTCACATTAAAGAACAAGCCAAACTACTCTGATTCAATAGGTATAATATAGGTTACCAACATTATAAGTCAAAAAATTTTGTACAATTTCATTCCTTATAAAATATTCATTATAACCCTATTCATGAAGAGATGCATCAAGAGACACATAAACATCTGCCTCCTTAAGTTGTTCCTCCCAGTATCCCCTCCCTCTGCCTCTTGCCTTCACTTCTGCTCCTAGACCTTTGCCTGCCACCTTTCTTCTGTCCAATCATGTATCACCTTAACAACCATGATGAATTTGGGAACTTTGCAGCTTGGCCTACCCCTACCCTCTCCTACAGCTATACCTAAAGAATACTATAAAATGTTTGTAGGTCCTAAAGATTGGTTTTTTTTAACTATCCCATTTTACCCTGAAGATATTAAGTATTTTGCTTTCAATATGCCTTCTAGCAACTTCATGGACCCCATGAAATGGTATTATTGGGTGGTATTTCCCTAAGGAATGGCTAATAGTCCTAGTTTGTACCAGAAGTTTGTGGTATCAGCTATTTTGCCAGTTAAAAATGCATGGTCACAGTTGTACATCATTCATTATATGAATGATAACTTATTGGCTAGCAGTAATCCCCAGAAAGTTTTGTTGTATTCTGGGGATTTGAAGAAACACTGTGAAGCAAAGGGATAACAGATAGCTCTGAAAAAGGTTCAAACTCAAGAACTGTATAAATATCTAGGGTTCATGTTAGGTGATGAGGCCAACACTCATCAAAAACTGGCCATAAAATGAGATCAACTAAAGACATTAGGTGACTGTAAAAATTGTTAGAGGTATTTATTGGCTTAGACCCTATTAGAAATTAACTAAAGGACAGTTGAGGCTTTTGCTTGGTATTTTGATGGGTGATTCACATCCTAACTCACCCAGATGTTTAGCATCTGAAGGATTGGCTGCTTTACAGCGTGTGGAAAAGGATTCAACAGCAATTTGCGTTCTATCCTGATTATGATCAAGCTTTATATTTGCTTGTGTTTTCGACTGTGTGTTTGCTTACTGGATTGTTATGGCAGATTGCTCCTCTTATGTGTGTTCATCTTAGGACCTCACTTAAGAAAATACATAACACCTTATTATAAAGTCATTGCTGAATGATTGTGTTAGGCAGATGTCAATCTCTTGCTTAGTTTGGTAAGAAGCCAGATATTCTTGCACGACTTTATAAGTTAAAACAGAATGAATGGTTGAAACAGCATTGTGATGCTTGGTTGCTTGCTGAAACTGACTGTCCAGTGTAGATAAGTTATCATTACAATCAAGATAAATAAATAAAATTCCTGACATTTCATGAAGTTCATTTTCATATATAACCTCTTTAGTTCCTCTTGATAATGCTATTCTTGTGTTTTCTGTTGGAACTTCTAAAGGTAGAGCTAGTTATTATGCTAAAGATAAGACAGTGATGATCAATACTTCTGGATTGTCTGCCAAATTCTCTGAATTAGAGCCATTTTATTAGTGTTTTATAATATATCATAAGCCTTTAATCTCTATACTGATAGTTTTTATGTGGCTACATCAGTGGGAGGTCTTAATGAAATACACCTTCTGGATCCTTGTTTGCTAAAATCCAGGCCTATATTTTGGCAAGAAAGGCACCATTCCATATTGGTTATCTCTGGGCCCATTTTGGATTGCCAGACTCCATGATGAAAGGCAATGTTACCATAGATAAAGCATTAGTAAGAGAAATAACATAACATCCTGTTTCATTGGATTTAAAAGTTCATGAGAAATTTCATTTGTGAAGCCATATACTTTGGATTAGACACAAGATCACCAAAGAACAGTCCAGGATTATAGTAAAGTAATTGTGCTGAATGTACATTGCTTGCTCCTGTTCTCCAACAGAGAGTCAGTCCTAGAAGACTAGTTCCAAATAAGATTTGGCAAATTAATGTTACTCATTATCCCAAATTTGGAAAACTAACATATGTGCATGTTTACAATGACACCTGCTCAGGGTTAATTATTGCTTCCCTACATACTGGAGTGTTATAGATCATTGTCTACAAGCCTTTGATGTTATGGGATTACCAAAATTGGTTAAAACAAATAATAGACCAACATATACTGGCAAGGGATTTGATAAATTTTGTAAAGATTTTGGTATCTAACATTAAACTGGAATTCCCTATAAATGTAATGGGACAAGGAATAGTGGAACGTGCCAAGGACACCTTGAAAACTTTAGTTGAATAAACAAAAAATGGGGAGTTTTGTCCCCTAAATCTCCCAAAGCTCATCTTACTTTTACCTTTTTTATTTTAATTATTTTACAAGTTGATAAGCATGGGTATTCCACGGCTGATTGGAACTGGCATCCTGAAGCATTCAATAATTATGCTATGGTCAAAAGGACAAATCTTTTAATCAATATTTGGAATAGACCGACCAAGTATTCATGTGGAGGAAAGGGCATGTTTATGTTTTTTCATAGGAAAAAAATGGTGGATGTCAGGAAGGGTGGTGCAACAAATGGAACAACCACCCCTTCCTGCTGATTCCATTATTTATAATGATGAAGGATCCTACACACAGTGAAATCTATTGGGTCTGTGTTCCTGACCTACACTGATACATCCAGAAATATTTCTGCTTGGATCTCCCCGGAGAAGAGGAGTAAAGATAATTTTCATAGATGCTTTTAGTCTTTGGATCCTGGTTAAAGATAATTTATATGAGAGAGAGAATGGGTTTCAGAAAAGTAGTTGTCCCCATGTCTCTTTTTGTCAAGAGAGAAGGAACCTTCTCTGGATCCTACTGGGGAAGTGCTTAGTTCTGGATCTCTTAAGTAGGAGATCTGTATCTTTTTTGGCACAATGAGTTCTCTTTCTTCTCTGTATATCATCCGTCTTTGGTGAGTCAATCTGTCCATGTCTGTCAGTTTATGTCTGTGTTTTTGTTTTGTTGCATGATTGTTGCTCTGTGTTTCATATTTAAATAAAATGGTTAAACCTTTATCTGCTGACTGCCAGAGCATTTGGCCCTCAGATGGATGATGTGGTTGGTAAAGCTCCTGAACCTCATTCAACCTCCAATGAAGATGACTGACGATTGTGGGCTCTTGCCTTTTTGGCCCAATTTTTCTATTGACCTTTCAGCAGAGGAAGTTGAGATTCTTGGGATGGTGACAAAATTTGATTGTGACCCACACTATCAGTCTTTCTGTCTAACCCTATTTTCAGGTAAAAATAGTTCTTTAGAATGACAAAGATGGGTTACTTTTGATAAAGGAAAATAAAATAATGAATTTATGAATTTATGACTCAGGTTAACCCAGGACATTGCTAATCTTTCTTCCATACATATCAATGTTTTAGACACAGACTCCTCCTTTGTAGGTAACATTTGGAATAACATTAGGAAAATCTTTGATCCCGCTTGGATTGTTACTTAAGTCCTCATTGGGGCATGGGGGTGTTTTTCAGTTTTCTTCTCCTATTCTGATGCCTGTGGAACATACAGCATAGGCAACAGGTGTTTCATCAGATAGCCGTTAATGTCATAATGACCTTCTGAGTCCAATGTCTAAAGAGGGACCACGTGCGGCTGAATGTGTATCTTGCTCAGTTGAAGCACGAGCCTCAATAATGCATGGAAGGGTCCAGCAGTTAATGACTGGATATTCAATGATAGGTAAGTAACAACAGTCACCCTTATGTTGCCCTCTCCATAGATGGGTTGAGGAAAATGGGCATTCTGCTTTCTGTAAAGTTTTGTTTCTGACAGCAAAGAAGGGGAAACCATAGAGGTTCAGCCCAGACATGCATGTAGGGAGTTGCCGCATCAGCTATGTTTGCTATCACAGCACTTGAAATTTCCCCAGCAGGTTAGGAGTTCTGCAGAGTTTTGGCCTGAGAAGAGGGACTTATGTCGAGAAATGGAAAACTATGCCATTGGCTTCTGGCTTAAGGTGATTTATGTCATCAGTCACATTTAGGGGATAGGATTTTGGTTTTTCTTTTATAAGCCTGCTGATTTTCACTGAAATTGAGCCTTGATTAGAACTTTGTCTTGGCTGCATTCTTCTCTCATCCTTGTCCTTTAATTCCCAGACTCCCATTGGAAGTGCTTATGTTGACAGGTAGTCTCGGGTTGACAACATGGCTTGCTTTAGAGAAACTAAGAAATATAATTCTGAGAACATGATGTTTGTAAAGAGTTCTGATATAAACTGGTGCAAAAAAATAGTCAACAAGGCATTGGCAATCTCCCAACTACAAAGTCGCTTTCATCAGATGTTTCTAATATTAGTTCAAGTTCCTCTTCATCTCTCCTAGGATAAGACTAAGTAGGCAACACCAGATACTAGTAAATCTCTTTGGACTCTTGTTAGTATAGGCCATTCACTAGTTACTAAGTGATGCCAATTTATAGTCCAGCTGGGCACAAATTCTTTTAGAATTTTATTTGAATTTTTGAAATTCTTATCAATGCAATGGACAGATTTGAAAACTCTGGAATGCTAGAATTTCTGTATGATGAACCAGAAGCCATAGAACAACAACTTAGGCAATGAATTTTGCCATTTGTATACCTAAGTCAACAAATTTATAACAAAAACAATCACTACATCAGAAAGCTTTTCAACAGAGGAAATATAAAAGTGGGAATAGACAAATAAATAAGCTAAATACCAATGAGATAATCCGTTTGATTGACATTTCAACAGGTTGGGATTTGTTGACATGAATATGCTACTTTTTTTTTTTTTTTTTGATGAGAGAGCTCTGAATTACTTTCCAAATGATAGGGTCTAAGGAACTGATTATTCTGGAAAAATAATCTCGTTTATATTTCCTTATAACTGATGTTGAATAGATAGGAGTCATTTCTAGAAATGTGAGAATCCATGCTTCCTAATTCAGGGTTGGGTCTAATGAAATCTCACTCCTTTAAGGTTCTTTTTTCCTCACATTGTCTGGCTACTTTGTATGCTGATTGTCACCTGTGGTGTGTTGATAAATGTGCAATTCTGAGGGGAAATAGAAAACCTCCTCATGTTAGGCAAAGTCCAGCTTTAAAGATGGTATCACCAAGTGCAGAGTTGAAAAGCAATGTTAATCATAAACTCTAGTGAACTTGTGTGATACACAAGCCTTAGTGTTCTGACTTGGAGTTGCTATTCATTGAAGTATGTTTCTCTATCCAGTGACTTCAATTCTAACCAGTATGGCCAATTCAACACCAAGAATGTGCCATAACTTCCTTACAATCATCATTAGCTGGAGCATTTTATTTGACTCATGAAACTTGCCTGCTAGAATCTATGAGTATGGTATATTTTCTTACATACAAGGCCAACAAAATAGTTAACATTCTTGTGATATGTCTATATCTCTGTATAATAATCTCAAGATTTCTGTAGTGTTTATAACTTCTGCAATGAAATTTATAATCCTTATAACATCAGCAGGATCACTGCTCATTTCCCTCTCAGAATTCAGTTTCATCATTTCAGACTCATAGATGAAAATCAGTCATATATTTATTTCTACTCTCTCCCAAGAATACACCATAGGACTTTCAAAATTTGTGAAATATATTTAGGAGATCCAGATAGTTAATGCCATTTTTATTCAATTATTTTACTTATTTTGCAAATGTTACTGCCTTCTCCTGGTCCCATCTCCCAGAGTTCTGCAGGACATCCCACCTCCCCTTTGCCTCTGAGAGAGTGCTTCTCAACCCACCCACCTCCTATACACCTATATACCCCATATTTACCCACCCCCACTCCCATCTCCCAACCACGAACTCCTACCTCATTTTCTTCAGTTTCCCTCATACAATGGGCATCAAGTCTTTACAGTATTAGGTACATCCTCTCCAACTGAGGTGAAATAAAGCAGTCCTGTGCTACCTATACATCTGGGGCCATGAACCAGACCATGTATTCTCTTTGGTTGGTTCCTTAGTATCTAAAAGCTTTGGGGGTTCCAGGTTAACTGATACTGTTGATTTTTTCTATAGGGTTGCCATCTGCTTTAGCTCCTTCAATCCTTCCCCCAATTCTTCCATAGGGGTCCTCGACCTCAGTCCAATGACTGGGTGTAAGTATCCAGATCTGTCTCAGTCAGCTGCTGGTAAAGTCTCTCAGAAGACAGGCATGCTAAGTTCCTGTCTACAAGCATAGCATGCAGTAGTAATCTTGTCAGGGTTTGGTACCTGTCAATGAGATGGTTCCCAAGTTAGCCAATCAGTGCATGCCCTTTCCTCCAGTTTGTGCTCCCTTTTGGTCCCTGCATTTTCTTTAGATAGGAATAATTCTGCACCAAAAATTTTGAAGGTATGTGGGTGGCCCAATTTGTCTACTGGGAACCCTGTCATTTTCATCCCTCCATTTTCTCAGCATTCAAATATAACAATCAACTTTAGTAGATTGCATTCCTTTTCTTCATCTGCTCTAAGCTTTGTCTAAATGCTGATTAAGGACTGAGAATAGAGCTTCCGCTGCAATCCATGTTTCATGGTCCATTTTCTTTTTTTCTTCTTATATTTTGTTTTTATTGTTGAATAGTATATTTTACATGTAAAATAAACCGAATGATCCTGTAAAATCCCATCTCTTATAAAATATTCATAACAACCTTATTCATATAGAGCTATACCAAGGGAAATATCCATGTCTGCTTTCATGTTGCCTACTCTTGATTCTCTCACTATCTCTTCCTCTTCTACCCTTCCTAGATTTTTCCCCACCTACCTTTCCTTCTCATTCAATAATAAGCTCAACACACTTTCTTGTATATTGACACCATCCTACAAGTTTCCCTCTTGGTTTTCCAAGTTTTTACATTTTTATGTTTCTATGGTATGCAATCTGATGAATAAAATAATGGCAATTTAAATTGAACCATTCTCTTCACCTAAAACAACTGATTCCTGGGACCCAATTGATGCTTACTTTTTTTATTGTATATAAAAAATAGTTTCAGGGGGCTTTTAATACCAACATTGAAAACAAAGAAAGGGATCACAGTCTCATTCTTTAGAAAAGACTCTTTAACTTAAATCTTTATATACATTAACATCTACCTTATATACAATTTTCTGGTCTACAAGTTACATTTGAATATATATTCAACATTCTGTAATGATAGACAATTCTTAGAGATTATTTAGAGAGCATGATATAGTAATACGATTTAAATAATGCTAATTTTAGGCAAAATAGTTATAATCCTTCTATGAATAACTTTGCTTATCCTAACTATAAAATTTAAATAACTGGATAATTATAGTTCTTTAAATTAAGAATACCCTTTACTTTTAAATTTTAAGTAAAATAGACTATTTCCTTATACAATGAAACTCATCCAGTTTTTTCTCTCTCTACTCCTACTTTACCCCTCATCTCCCCAATAAGGCACATTTATCAAGTACATTGTCCATAAGTTAAAACAAACATATTATGTTGAAGATTTCTGAAGCTCATCACTAGTAAAGAATCTGGAATCCAAACATTAAAGAATAACTTTCAAGTAAAAATAAATAAAATAAAGTAGATAAGAAATTAAGCATTTACATGTAAAATACTTTGTTATTCTAACAAACCTTAAAGTAAATACCAATATAAACCATGAAGATGGGCTAAGCCACATTGAAAGGCAAAAGAGTAGTTAGACAAGCTGTAATTGTGATTGTCCTGGAGTATCTGTACCTTGGAAACATCAGCATACATTATTAACAATAAATTATAAGTATGTTTGCCCTCATATTAGCCATTCCAATCCCAAGAATCTACGTGAGAAACATGAGTGCTAGATGCCCAATAGAGACCACAGGATGCAATGTTGGTATCTATTCTTTCAGTCACTAAACACTTTCATAGTGTGTTTATCATAATGTGTCAAGGAATAACTGAAACTTACATAAATGGTCACTAAGAATATAGCGAGTCAACCAATTGCCATGTAGTTAGGGAGTAGAGATTGAATATACAAGATAGATTTGGGAATCACAAATGTGGGTAATGATTACAAAATAGCAATAATATGAAGTCAGAGAAAACAGACATAGTCTTCAGGACTGGAGACATGGCTCGATGTGAAAAGTATGCTGTGCATGATAATGACTTGAGTTTGTGTTCTAACACCCATTTAAAACCTGGCTATGCACAGCTATGACTGACATCCCAGGATTACAGACCCAGAGAGAAGAGCTTATTCACTAGTCAGATGAGAGACCTAGAAATGCTATATGTAGACAATGGACACCAACCTCGGTCTTATTTTCACATACTGTTGCACCTAGTCACACATACAAATGTACACACAGGAATATATGTCTCACATAGAAATACAAGTGTAGATACAAACATAGACATACACAATCATACACACACATATAAGTATGAGAAAAGTTTTAATTATATATATGTGTTTGTATAAGTATATTTGTATTGCTTTGCCTCTGTTTATTCCTCTTATAAAAATATAATAAAAATATCTACATACATATATAACCATGGAAATATTTATCTTTATTTGAGATAAAATCTACTGATATAAAAAATTGCATATACAATATTAAAAAAATCATCAAAATAGGCATTTCATTATTGATTTAGTAAAATGATAAATTCACTATTTATAGTAGTAATTAATACCATTAATTAGTCATTTTTCAAACAGGAATTTTAGGTGCTAATGTTTTGACACCTATTTGATAAAACTATTCATTATGATGGCCTGGCTATCTTGATAGAATTGTTAGAAATTCCCATACCACACACAGATTTGGAACTTTATTATTTTTCTGAAGAAGAGTATGTTATGAATTCACAACTATGTAAGGCTTGTTGTATTCATGATCTGTTTCTGCTGAAAGAGATGCTGGATTAGTCAATTAAAATGACACTAACTTATGTTATCTGACCTTGTTCTAAATTTTGGCTCTGTATAAATAAATGTATTCGATTTAAAAATTACTATAGTCACAGTATTGTGTGGAGATTTATCGTGAAAATTCTGTTTTTGTTATTCTTGTAACTTATTCTGCCCAATGAGATTCTGCTCTGTCTCCCGTCTTTATCTGAGAAGATCCTTGCAATTACCATTGATAATCAGGCAATCCAGATTAAGTTTATATATTACACATCGTTACCTATAAATTTTGGCTAATTAATTAATTTAGCTATTGCTTTTCACTCAATATATAAATGTAATTCTTTCTTTAAATGCCAAAAATAAATTTAGAGAGCTATTGGATTAGAGCTTGAGCATTTTTGTGAGAGTCATTTTTCTGGCTGACACATTTGTCAATTAAATTTATTCACTTGATAATATATTAGCTACTTTCATTTTCTGTTAATCACTGAGAAGTATACAGAGTGCAGTACACACTAACATTATTTAAACTAAAATGTACTCATGGAAATAATGTATTCATTTCCAAAATAAATTGTTGGCATTTTATCTTTTACAGATGTTGAATAATTTCATCTTTTCCTTTTAAGTGGAGCATAAAGCAGCTTCATTCATCTTCAGTAAAAATAAAGTACCTGAAAAATTGAAATTTCAGTATAATTGAAGAAATATTATCCACAGCTTCACATTCTTGTGGTTTGGCGTTAACACTTTTGCGTCTTCTATTTGACTCTTCCTTATGTGAGCTCCTCAGAGTGGATTATTTTTTCTGCATAAATACATTTAATTCTGGTCAAATTCACCACTTTTCAACATTTGGCTCTGTTCTCTCCACCATCCTCCCAACTTTATTCTTCTTTCTCTGTCTTCTCTCTCTCTTTCGCTCTCACTTCTTCCAACACTTAGTCTGTGACATGTTGATATGAATCTATGTTGCTCGTCCATAGTTGACTTTAAGGATAGCCACTGTGGAAGCACCACTAAGGAATGCTTGCTATTCTAATCCCCATCAGATTTCACTGTCATGGAGCCAGTAATCCTTCCCGCTCTATCCAAGTAGATGCTGAGTAGATGGATCCTGTGAATGCCTTGTGTAGGCAGCCATCTTTGTTCATAGTCAAGTGTACCGCAGCCCTGCTATGTCCAAAAGACACTATTTCAGCAGTCTTCATTAACACATGGCCTCTTCCATTGTTTGTCTGCACTCATGGTCTATGATCTCTACACCGTGAGACAAGCTCCGACTATAACTATTTAAAATTTCTAATATGAAAACTCACTAAAAGGAGAGGATGTTTTAAAAATTTCAAAAGTTACCAACAGTCAAGGAAGAGCTAAAGACATAAAAAAACAAAACAAACAAACAAACAGCAAAACACTGCAAAAAAAGGAATTAATTGTGCTTAGACAAAAGAACCCTAAATGACTATCTAATCTTAAGTGCTCAGCACAGTATCTATTTGTCTATCTATCTATCTATCTATCTATCTATCTATCTATCTATTTATCATCTATTGACCTATCTTTAGATACCTATTCCTATACCTATCCATACATATAGGAACATTAACGGGACTCAACAGGTGGCATTTATACCTTGTTTATAAATAATAATAATAATTAATAATAAAAGAATAAAAAGCCATGAATATAAGATGGAGTACAAGGGGGATTATGTTGGGAGAGATAGAGCAAGAAGATGGGTGATTAAGGAAATTATATTTTCTTTAAAAATATACAGGTAATTATGATTCATAGAATCACACACTAAATATACTATGTATTATGCCATAGTTTCATATTTATTGTCACACTCTCCCTTGAATGTTTATATATATATATGGAAATTATATCAAACTAATATAGCATTCACATATTAATATATTTGGTTCTTTGTATTGCCTATTTTATGTGTTTCTATAATACTCACATTACATTACTAATGGATTTGTTTCCTTTGTACATATTATGTTTTTCTATTTTTACATGTGTTAATAATGCTGGCAAACATTCCTTATATGTGAACTGAAGTAGAAAATAAATGATTTGTTTCAAATTATTAAAACATCCAAATAAATATGTAAATATTCGCCAAGGGATTCAGACTGCATTAAACTTAAAGGATATGAAATAAAAATTATACTTGAAGGATTCCACAGAGGAGGAAGATTTAGAAAGTAAACAGTTAGATATGCTTCAACTCAAGCCACATACTGAAGATTAGGGTCAAATGCTTATCCAGGAGTATATTTATCATCAAATTTTATTTCTTTTGCTCTAGTGGAATTACAGAAAGGATAAAGTCCATTTAATACCACAAGAAAGAGAACTTAATGATCCCGAAAAACTGATCATGGCCGCTTGTCCTTGAACATTTAAAATAATTTTTTCTCACCTGCAAAGTTGCAAAATGACTTCTGGAATATTATCGAGTTTCATATGAGATGTAAATTCTTAAATTTCCCGAGAGAATTAAGTGGGCTAATTCACAAACCGATTTGACTTTCACTGTCCTGTCTGTTTGGATGACTGAAGTCGAATTGTTCCTTAGACTTTTATGAGATGCTGGAGAACGCATTAATTTTTCTCTGAAGATTTTTGCTGCAATGGATGTCACCATTACACAAGTTTCATTTTGGCTTCATGCATGAAGTACAAGCCGCTTTGTTCTCTTCTTGAAGCAAGTGAAACCAAGAACTGTCCACAGTGTGCTTGCCACATGATAACATCTGTGAAACAAAATTCAAAGTACTTCACAGAAACAGTTAACTGTAGAGTTGTGACAATATTTCCTTATACTTGATAATTAATTGCATTAGTTGGTCATTCATATATGTGTGTATAATTAAACACTAAATTTCACATATATAAGCACAAGAGTGTCTCTTGTCTTTAATGTGTTCAATAGATAAGAATATTTTATCAAACCCCATTTTTCCTTTAAAAATATAATCCTTATTAAAAATAAACAATAAATAAATGAATTAGTGAATTAATAAACAAATAAATAAAACATCTTATATGTAGGTTACACACTTTTATCCCCAGCTATTTTAGGAGGGCTACATGGAATTCCTGTGAGTATGGTATGGTTTACATGTTGAGTTCCAGGTAAGCATAGAAAATCCCATGGATTCAAAAATGTCTATATTTCTCAAACACATGTTTTCTTAGTAAAAAGGCAGAACATTTTCTGACTTCTTCACGTGCTGAGACAAGGCATTTTCCTGTTTATTTTTTATTTGTGTATTATTTTCTCCTTATTGTTTTATTCTTTTTCTCCTGATTTTGTCTATCTTCTTTAACCTTCTTTTCTTTTCTGTATCTTTCCTTCTTTATGTCCTTCTTTCCCGTCTAGGTGTCAAATCTCCCTTTTACTTAAAATTAACAAGTAAATTGACCAGGATTTTCACTGTTGCTTGATAATTCATCTTATTCTCTTGTTTTCTCTATCTTAGGGATTTCAATTTAAAATAAGGTTGTTTTCCTTTGGCCATTTTTGTTGAAAATATTCTTCATCATTGAAAATGTTTCTAAGTTTGTCCTTAGCAATTATCTGGCCTGTGGTTCTTAGACTTCTGCCTTCAGGATAACTGAGCTGATGATTCTTAGGATCTCAGGGATGATGATGATAACATAGGTAGTCAATAAGCTATATGAGGCTAACATTCTGCTTCATGTTCATTTAGTAAAAATTTCATATACTTTTTTAGTGACTGGATTAAAAAATTATTGTTTTGGCTTGTTATCAATATTTCCATAAACTATACCTATTAGTATGTCAAGTTGTGTTCAATTAAGTTAAATAAATAGAACATGATTGTTTTAAGATGGAAAGAGGATCAAGAAGAAACAATAAACAGAAATATTATATAAATATATAAAATTTTAATAACAAATTCAATCAATAAAATGAAAATAAAGTTGTTTAGTATTTTAAGTAGTAAAATGTCTAAAACAATGATTAAGTAATCAAATTATATTTTAATGTTTAAGTTTTATTTCTGCATGTATAGAAAGTCATGTAGAAAGCCATAATTCCATGTAATTTGATGGCCTTATTTTTCCATATGTCCCTTTATTGTTCTAACTTTTGAACCCAGCTTAATGTTTAAGTTCTCTATTCTTACCCAAGTTCCTTCTATTGGTGCTCTCATGGATATAATAAATTGCCTATCTAATGTCCCCACCTGGGGGTTGTAATCTACCTGCATTATGCTGTTATCATGTATTATTAGAGTCATTATCTCTGTGTTGTCTGATCCCCTTTTCAGGACTCACCATTCAACCAATCCTTCAGCATTTTACCACTTATGAGTAACCATTCTTTTTATTATTTATGAGCAGTTTGAAAAGAGAAGAGGAAAACTCTTGGGGCAAGGTAATTATGCTGAATTGCATGGTAGTACTAAACAGGACTAATTACAGTTCAATTAAATTGGATGCTCAGATAAAATTATCATTTAATTATTTCAATAACAACAAATACAAGTTGAAATAGAAATGTGTGATTATTTTATATTGAAGAAAAAATATTAGGTGTTACGTTCTGAGACTATAATATGATTCAGTCCTTCTGTCACTACAGAATGGCTTTATCTGAGACAGGTAACTAAAGATAGGGTAAATGGCTGGCCTGCATAGTGTCCCATTTAGGTATGTTACACAGAGTCTGGCATCATAAGTTTGCTCAGATTATTTTTTAATGGCATTAGAGTGCTGGAAAGATGGCCCAGTGACTTAGGATCTTCTGCTGTTCCAGAGGATATTATTGGTTTGAACTCGGGCCCCTTCGTGTTAGCTCACAATAACGTTAGCATATGGTACCCCATTTGGAACTCTGCCCCCACTGAATAAAAATGGTGAACATGAAGAGATAAAAGACTTTAAATCGATCAATCAATCAATTAATCAGTTTAAAAGAAAATTTAAAACATGGCTTTGAATGGTAGAATTTGAAAGTGGACCTGTGACAATCTGTTCCATCTACTTTTCTCCTTGTTTCTGGACTGAAGAGCAGTGGTTAATAAGCTCCAGAGAAAAGGATAATGCACACTTTGAGCTCTAGCCTGGTCTCATATCCCTCCCTGAGAATACCTTTCCAGTCCACAGGGAACCATCTCCATGACTTCTTGAGGAGCAGAAGGGACAAACTCCACAGACGGAACCTGCTGACAAGAGTTTCTAGTCATAGCAGAGAGAGGAATGTAAAGTTTCCAAAAGACTTTTCATAGGATCTGTCCTCTGAGAACATGGATAAAGACTGTTCTGCATAGACTCAGAGTGATAAAACCCAAGACTAAGCTCACAGTTATTACAAGGTAAGATCAGAATATCAAGCAGTGTCCAGAGATACTGGAATTGTGGTCCACTTATGTGGAAGGCACCCGATTAACTGTAGTGACTCTGGTTGACAAAAAATGAGGAGTTGTTTAGGGGACTGTCTATGTACTTGACAAAAACCTTACTCCCAAATTACTCCAAGAATGTAAAAAGTGAACCCTGAGAATCTACTGTCTTCTTGGTTCCACTGTTGTACATACTTAGGGATTCCAAAAGACTGCCTAAGCAAAGGATACACAGAAGTATGCAAAAGGTCAGGCTGTGGCGAAATAATCAGCTTCCAGAAACAAGTATGAGTGCCTTTTGTAGCTAAACTGTAAAAGCAGGAACTGTATATTAAGTTGCCCCCATAAAAACGATAATTGTAAAGAATTCAAACCTAGAAAAACAAAAGAAATATCCACCAAAAAATTTTAGTACACTGATCTTCCATTTTATTTAGCTTTAGAGTAAAATAAGGTTGAATTTTGGATAACATGCTAACAAAATACTGTGATAGTAAACTATTCCAACATGTAAGAAAAAAATACCAAGTAAAATAGATTCCCAGATTCAATCTCAGAACCATATTTTATGGGACAAGTATTTTTCGGATTTACTTCTACCTATTATTCTTATCATTGATTATATTGATCACAATGATAAGGCATTATCAGCCACAGACTGCTCTTTGTGGTGCTTTAACTGTGATGCTGAGAGATCACTGTTAAAAAATAATGACAAAACTCAATAAAAGCACGTAAATGTCCTACAGTCATAAAATATAATAAAAGACCGAAATGCAGTTGTTTCTGGGTAATTTTTTTTAATTAGTCAGGCATAAATTGAGATACGAATACTGGATTTCTGTGTCTTTTTTTAAGGTGAGGTGTACTTTTTATCTGCAAAGAATTTTTTTTTTGTTTGAGACTTTGGTCTCCTTTTACCTCTTTCTTCAGTTAACGAGAATGAATAGAAAGAGAAAGATATCAAAATTTCTTTCATTATTCAAGTATATATTTGAAGTTCCCCAAAGAGATTTTTTTCAACTTTTGCAAAAATGAAGAGCTAAATTAAAGAAATTTCTTACTAAAAGGAACCTAATGCTAGAATTCTTCTCTGAATCCTCTTATCCAAAGCATGCCAAATGATGTGAACACCTCCAGTGAAGGAAAGTTCACGTCTTCCTGAGAAATTGTATTTCAACTTGGATTGTTCTGATCATCAGACAGAAGATAGAATCTCTTTGTTTTTATAACCAACTGTCCGTCATCCTGGCTTTAGCACAATCTCTATCCCGGTGGAGGGCTATATTGAGTCTACTTTTAATTAGCAACCGTACATCTACTTTATCATGTCTAACCTTCTTCCCACATTGTAAAGATAGATTTTTAGCTGTAAGTTGTGAGGAGACTGAGTAACTGCTGTTGATTTGTATGAACTGAACTGCTGCTATCCTGACACAAAGATTGAAACATTTCTAAACGGAACCACTTCCTCCTCTGTCCACCTGACCCTTCCTTTCCAGTACCTCTGCTGGGTAGTGGGCTAGAGAAAGAGGTTAAAGCATTTATGTATCCTTACTAATCTATGAATACATTTATGTGTGGGTTCTGTATGGGGATAACAAGAGAGTGAGAAAGACAGATAGGCACACACACACACACACACACACACACACACACACACATATACACAAACACACACACACACAGAGAGAGAGAGAGAGAGAAAGAGAGATAGAGAGAGAGAGAATATTCAGCAAAACCGGAGTTTCAAATGTAATTTTTATTCCATGTTGATTCTCAATATGAGATATAATTTCATACATTTTTAATTTTTGCTTTAAATATTAAAGTACTTCACAAATTTAGTTTTATTCTAAACACATAACTCACAACGCAGTTTGAGAAATTTTCCTCTTAGGTATGGAGTTGCATGTGTTTGGAGCAAAGAGAGATGGATGGTTCACGGTGATCAATTGCACAAATTGTTTGAGGTCTGAAGTTTGTTTTTTTTTTTTTTCTGTCTGTTTGTTTATTAAATGACTTTGCGAGAATTTGTTTGACATGAAATCGAAGGAGGTCTGTGGGGATTGTATTATCTGTTTCATGGCTGTGCATAATGAGCCACTGTGTAAGGGATTACTTACCTCTGCTGTTGAATATTCTAAGGAAATTTGGATTCATTTTGCTTTCAGCAGCACACCAACTGCAGGTTTTGGTATTGTGAAGTTGTGTTGCCTTGGTTGACAGATAACCTCTACATACAACAGTGCAATCTTACCTCTATCCCATTTGACGTGTGCTTGTCTTAAAAGACTAGTTCACGGTATCCCCAAACTGAGTTGCAGGATTAAAATCATGCTTGGCTTCTACCTGAGCCCACACCCACATTTAAACCATCAAGCGTTTGTTAATGAGCCAGATCATTTCAATGGGAATGTTAGCACCCGCACACAAAGAACAAAGTAATTGGGATGGGCAAATGCCCTGTGTAAAGGAGAGATTAAAACGAGATGGTACTTACATAGATCTATTCTGCCTCAGGAATTCAGCTATGAATTTAAAACTGCTCAACACTATTAAGGGATACCAATGCTGTGAGAATTTCATGTTTTGAACACTGTCCAGTTTTTGGTTTTCTTTCATGTAAGCTAAGCTGTTGGGAACCAGAACTTCTAATCTCTTAACTGACAGACCTTCCCTGTCTGTCTGATTGATCTGAACACCTCACAAGCTGTATTCTATATTATAATACTTAAAAACTGTAAGGTCCCTTGCATCCTGCAGCTAGTCCTATTCCAGATACAGCTAAGGCTGCACTCCCCATCGACTCTAGAGAAACCTTTGGATAAGTAGCAGGAAGTTTGCATAGTCCATGGCTGTGATTGCTACACACACGAGGCTTATTACAGCTAGGATGAGAAGCTGTGCCCTAGGTTCTCATATTTCTCTTTTGCTTATACAATGCTGGCAAATTTTGTGCTGTTCCTGCAGATTTATCTCCTCTGCACTGACACTGTTGGGCCCACATTTTAGAAATTATACCCCACAAAGTACCTTACAAATTGTTTTCAGTACCACTCTTGCTTTTTAACATGGGTACAGCAAACAGAACTGGTTACACTAAGAACAGATTCCACTGTGGGACTTCTAGCCTCAGGAACTGGGTCACAGCTAGATAGTAGATAGAGAACAACTGCAGCTCCAGAGGACTACTGGGACTAAGCTACCCGTTTATTCAACATACAGCAGATAGTTGAATATTTCCAGAGAAAGCATGTGGAAGAAAATACTGATGACTGCAGAGGAAAAGGTGATCCAAAGAACAGAAAATTCTGCTTACTGTGAATTCAATAGAGTCTTGGCAGGCTAATAGCTTAAGGCTGCTGTATTTGAAACTCAGATCTGACATACTGTCTGCTTGGTGCTGAGCCACTAATGCTCAAAACCCAGAGAAATGTCTATGACTTTATATTCTTATTCCTTATTATATTCTTAGCTGGAAAGCCTAATGCCATGATCCATAATTATTTAGTTCTTAAGGCCTAGAACCATTAGTTGGTAACTTTAAAAGTCTCAGAACAATAAACTGCTTACTTGAGCACATGACTGTCATTTGGGCACATAAGTCTATCTTTGAAAGGCCAAAACCCTAATTATCAAAACCTAAAACTATAAGATTCTCCGGCTTAGTAGCTCAGTGTGGGTTGATTTTAAGTGATAGATGTTTGGACATGGGAAAGGTAGGCAGAAAAGGCTAGGGAAGCAGAAGAAGAAGAGAGAAGGAGGATTCCAGGAGGAAAAACGATGGAGGCAGATGTTTATGTTTCTCTCAGTGCATCTCTTCATAAATAAGGTTGTTATTCAATGTCTTGTTAGGGATGGAATTGTACAAGATCATTTGACTTATAAAGGTTAGAAATAATATAACTACTGGATCACAGTACTTTGGTATGTTCTTTGATGTGACTACTTAATTGGGTTCAAAGGGTGTAGTGGCAGATTGCGTAACACCTGCCACAAAGTTGGGATGTGTGTGTCTAAGGATTGGCAACAACACACCAAGGGTATATGAGTGAAAACAACACACCAGGGCAGTTGTATCTACCTGGGACAGAAGCAGCAGGGGTGGTATATGAACCTTGTCTGAGTTCATAGAGGCAGCTTAAGGCAGCCAAGTTAAAAATCCCCATAGTGCCAGATGGTTGTGGTAGCCAGAGTTCCAGACTAAAAGAGAGACCGCTGAGAAAGGACAGTGTGGGGACCAAAAGTGTGTGCTAGGCTACACACTAGATGGCATCCACAGAGTGAGACCGTGGGGGGGGGGGTCCTGTAAAAGGTTAAGCCATCCTTTTAAAACTTACTGCAACAGCACAGTGTTTCACAGTCAGCTAATAAGCCTCTGGGGTTCAAGATAGACAACAATGAGAGCTGAACTTTTTTTACTTATTACCTGTAAGTTTGTTAGCTGCAAGCATCCTCCTCTGTATCAGTATGGCTCTGGCAGAACCTCTGAGGAGGCATCCATATCAGTAAGTACTGTACTTCTTGCCAGTAAGTACAACTTGGCGTCAGAAATAGTGTGTGGGTTTGGTGGCTGCATATGGGATGGATCCCCAGGTGAGGCAGTCTCTGGATAATCAATTTTTAAAACAGTTAGGTTTTGTTTGTCCTGGCATAGGCTTACAGCTTATGCTTAGTCTATTTCTTACCAGCATTGTTTTGTTAAAGCTACATTGGCCAACACATGTTATATTCAACTTGTAAAACTGCTTCCCTGTTAATCTTGAAGAAAATTCGGAATACCCATTTTTATACCATTAAAAAAATCACATACATAAGGAGTCTAACAGACTTTATTTTGCCATTTCCAGTCTTCTCTTTTTCTGCAAGTTATTTTCTAAAGGTGTCTTTATGTATCCATAAATAAAGGAATAATAGCAAATACTATTTGTATACTGTGGTGAGTAAATCTCAAAATTTTCATAAAACATACACAATCGTTTCTGGTATATAATAAAAGTTCCTTTAATGACTGATTCAAATCATTAAGAAAATAAATGTTCAGCATCAGTCACTTTGATGTGTATAGGGATACTATAATTGTATTTTCTCTAGTACTGTGTTTATGGTACATTTTAAAAGGAAAAGATACTTAATTCAAATATGCTAATATCATATTCAGTAAAGTTTTATTCTTAGAAGTGAATACAGGAATTTCAGAAAAATGTCGAAACACTGAAACTGTGAGGAGCATTGGAATGTTGAAATGTGCTGCTAAAAAGAAACGTTCTTACAAACAACAATAACCAGTTCCTAGGGAACAAGTATTCCATACAATTACCTTTATATTATCTGGAATTTTAAACATAGTTTTCAAAAGTTTGACATAAATCTATAATTCTATCAGTATGGCATTAATGAACCCTGTCTTCACTCATATTTTT